>NW_025335268.1:42219225-42585982 GCF_004798865.1 Varanus komodoensis | reverse complement strand
AAGGAACTATTTCTAGCTGGAAAGGTTGTCGACCAGAAGAAGCAGCAGCAAAGAGGAAGAGGGCTAGACTTGTCCATTTGTAGAGTGCTTTTATTATACTCAAGCACAGCCACTAAACAACTTCATCTTCTTGCTGGTAGGATGATGCTTGCTAAGACCATATACACTTGCACTTTGTCATGAAAGCAAGAAGTTTGGGGCGGAGTAGATTCAGGGATTCAGTTTTGAGCTGGAAGATAGGAGAATCAATAACTATCTGTTCCTGAGTGATCCTGAATAAAATAATGTTTCAATTTTGTCTCTAATGCCTAAGATACCTCTCTTAGAGGCAGCACATCAGAAAACATTATAAGGCAGTCTTACACATATTGTCGGTTGATTAATTGACTACATATTAGTGGAGTATTCTGCCTACTTTGGAACAAAAATCTAAGCAGATAGAAAGGGATGTGCTCTGTTTTAATGAATATAAATGAAACATGACTTACTGGCATTCTGACTTAATAGCAGATTTTAGAAATTAATAAGACTGATTCTTTTAGAAAGAAAGACAGCACTGCTGTTATGTGGCTTTGATTAGTTACTGATACTGTCCTGCAACTTTGGTAGATCAAAGGTAAAACTTGTCTGCTTTAAATAATGTCATGTTAAAATATATCACTGTAGTTCTTTTAATTGTTTTATTTATTCATTTTGTTTCTATATCATCCCATCCCAAAGCATCCAGACAGTTTATAATGACTGTGGGTTTTTGTAGTTCAGTACAGGACTGAAGTATAAGATATAAACAGGTATTAACTGTGCTATTACAACAAAACTCATTCATAACATCACACTCTACTACAAATGAAAAGGAATGGGATATGGGACAGATGGGATACAGATGGAGTTTACAGTAGTATCAGGAAAGGGAGCACTTGAGAAGAAGTGAAGTAATGAGGCCAAGGTTAACTTAGGAAATTTCTATCATGAATTTTTGTTTTCATTCTGTTTTTTATGTATTTTTTTAAATTGGAGTTTTATTTTGAAATTGTCCACTTCCCTCAGTTTTTGAGCTAGGATAGTAAAAAACAAACAAATTAGTGCTGCGGTCCCATCTACACTTACTGGAGAGCAAACTACTGAACTGAGTGGGATGTATGTCTGAGTAAATGTGCATTATATGGATATTGCATTACAAGCGAACCATCAGCCTACTGAATGGTGGCACAGAAGTGGTGTTGCAATAGACAAGGTCTTGCTTTGAACATTTATTGATTAAATTTCTAAAATTCCCAGTATCTCAAACTCTCTGGGCGTTTTATAGCAACTTTGGGATTTGGTAGTTCAGTACAGGGTTAATATAATATAATAAACTTAATAAGATTCTGTTGCAATGGTCACTGGGCCCTTGGGATAAATTGACTGATAAGAAAAATAAGACTGAAAGATAAATGGGAAAACTATTGCAAAGAACACCAGTTGCAAACATATATAAGTAATTTTCTTCTTGATTATTAATGTAATAATAACATTTTGGATTAAAATAAATTTAAATTTAATATTTAGCATTTCACATATCTATGATCATATCCTTGTATAAACATTTGATTTAATTTGTAGTTTGGCTATCCTTAGTTTAATATTTAGTTTAAGACTAAGGATAAAAAGTCTAGTTTTTTCTAGATCCGCAAACGTTAATATGCTATAAGGCTGACATTTCTTGTCAACTTTCCTACTGATGGAACTTTCCTTTAATGAATAAGTTGACAAACTCTAGTACTGGTGAATAGTCATGCATTCACACTGGCATATCAGGATCCAAGGAAACTTTTCACTCATTCTGCTTATTACTCAGTGAAAAGTATTCATATCATCATGCTTTAGAGGTTACATTGTGTTTTCTGAGACAACATGGTGTGTGCATATGCCCTAGCACAGGGGTCTCAAACACAACTTACCTGGGGGCCACTGGAAGTAGAGTCTGGGGGAGGCTGGGCCGCATCAAGTATTCCACCACCGCGGTGGTGGTGGGCTGCTCATCCCGCGTCGCTCCCGGAGGCCGGCCCGGGCGCCACCAGCGCTTTGAAGGCCGCAGGGCCCCTCCCCCGTGCCCCGTCCGTCCCGGCAATTGGCCCGCGGGCTGCGAGTTCGAGACCCCTGCACCAGCAGGATCAGGCCTGCAGCTCAGCACTTTGCCTGTTACTTCCTGGCACCTTCTTGTAACTGAAAAGGGGACACTGCATGGCACTGTTGATGGGCCTGCTGGCTATTGGAGCTGCCACCAAAGGGGGACAGTTGAGAGGAGGGGCATGAAGGCCAGCCCGTGTATTGAGACAGTGGATTGAGGAAGCAGTTGCCAGAATAACAGGGAATGACAGGAGTGAACAGATGGAGCTATAAGTGGGGAAGGCAGTTGTGTCATTGTGGGGAAGGAAGTCACAACAGTATGTTCCTCCCAAATTGTCTCCCATTTCCAACAGTCTGAGTGCCTTCTGGGACTGCCCCTCCGAACTGAAGCTATTGCCGCTGAATGCCAGCTATTGACCTGGTCCTGGGCAGGTTTTTCCTTCTGGCTTATAGCATAGAGACATGGCTGCATGAGATGGGGTAGGAAAACTCTTCCCTAGTTTTCCCACCTAGGTTCCCTGTGTCGCACCAGGTAAAACTTGTTGGAACTGCAACAATCTTACCATGATTCTTTTCCCCTGTCCTTGATTTTATTCCCCTGCCCTGTTGCACAGACTTCAGGTATTAAATCTAAATATCTGAAGGCAGCTGTTTGGGAAAGAATACGAATTTGATTGTTGTAGTATCCACTCCGCTGCCCAGTTGTCTAGCTTTCTGTGCTTGCTGAAGCGGTATTGGAGTCCCTTGGCTTGTTGTGCAGGAGAACTTCCACAGACACACTGAGGCTGCTACGTGAGAAGTGGCCCAGTACTTCATGGTCTCTATAACAACAGTAGATCTGTCTCAATTGGAATATGGTCCAACTCATTCTGGACTAATCTGGAATCTGGGGTACTCAGGATTTGGGAGTCAAGCAATGTTCTATACCTGCAGTGTCATGAACAGATCAGTGATGGGGTTTAGACAGGTATGACAGAGCCTTTGCAAGGAAAGGAGGCAGAAGATGATCTTTCATCAGAGGCTGATAAAACTAAGTGGTTTTCTGACAGCTCTTGGGAATTATTGCATCACTTCAGCAGGAAATTCTGTTGAAGCATGGTGGACTTTCGGAATAAGGAAATAATTCAGGAGGTTCACAAAATTGCCCCAAGTGCCTTTTCCTACTGCACAGAATTAAACAAGCTCTCTAACTTTCCAAGGAGCTGAAACATGGGACAGTGGCTAGAGTAGGGGCCCTCATACTTTTCCACCAGGGGGCCAGCTGAGAGCTGCCGGTGCTGAGCGCAGGCCAGAAAGGTGATGCCGGCGGTGTGCGTGGGCGGGTGCCGGGGTGGGAGTGGGCACGAGCACGGCAGGTCCAAAAGGGCATGGCAGGCCAGATAAATGGTCATGGCGGGCCGGAGCCGGCCCCCGGGCTGTAGTTTGAGGACCCATGCGCTAGAGCAACATTGGCAGAAAATGCAAAGCAGGTCTGATCAGTCCTGGGCTGGGGCCCCCAGGAAGACTAAATCCATGGTGGTTGTAAAAGAAATGTTCTTGCCCACCACTGCACCTCCACAGGTTTCCCAGTGGCCTTGGGTGATCAAGGCCTATTGCATTCTGGCTTATGAAAAGAAAAGGTACACTACTTCCTAGCCCATGGTCTGGGTGCCCCTCCCTTTGTCACCATACAGCAGGATGACAGAGACCTAGATTCAATGACTTAGCGTTACTCAAATGCAGATCATGTGACACAAATCACTTTTCAGTGGTCATGGCACTTACTCTTAAAAATTACAAATCGGTTAACTGAGGAGCTAACAGCCCATGGCTTAAATTAGCAGCTGTGCAGAAGCCAGTACATAGTCTTAGGTAACTCTCAGTACAAAGTTAAACGCATTTAGAAATCCAGGTTCATGATGCAAGGCTCAATAACAGGCTATGGATCACAATTAAAGAGGAGTTAGAGCTAACATTCTAGGTAAAAATAGAGACATATCTAAAAGTAAGATCTTCATGCTCAGGAGCCCTGAGGTGTCTTGCTCTCAAGATCAACAATAGGTTCAGCCTAGCAGGTCCTTTGACAGGCATGTTTAATGACAAGGATTCTAAGTTCATGGGCCGCAGAATGATTCCCAAGCCCAGCAGCCCCAAGCTGAGTCAGTTTCAGGACAGGTTATGAAAAGGCAGAGGCCTGGTTTATTGAGAGAGATTCCATATCTCAGAATTTTACATTGCAGCAGTCCTAGTCAACCAGGATCCTGGGATTCAAGAATTATTTATTTATTTATTTAAAATATTTATATGCCATCCTAATCGCAAAAAAGCCTCAGGACAGCTTATAATACAATAAGCTAGAAAATAAATCCAAGTAACAGAGAGGTTTTTCCCTTAGAGCTTCTGCTGCAAAGACTCCTTGGTGGATCCTCATTCAGGAAACAGGTCTAGAATTTAACGAACCTTGCACTACACACAATGGCTGTGATCAGGTCCAGTAGCAGGGTCTGCATTGGAAATCTCTAACTTGTAGACATCAAGACAAAGTAATGATCAGTAATAGTCCAAACCTGAAGGCATTCTGACAAGCAAAGACTAAAAGACCTGGCACATGGGAAATATTACTTTGTGGTCTCTGAAAAGACGGACATTATATTCCACAATAGTGTTTAATGATACACAGTTCCAGAATGGATAACAAGTCTAGAAGAAAGAGCATGTTGTTCATTATGTTGAAGGAAAGTCCAGAAAGAAGGTTTAACAGGCAATCAAAGATATGTCATCTGTTCTTCTACAGGGAACCAGTCAGAGTCCCAAAGTACTTGTGTAGCATTAGTTGCTGTTTGAATTTTTCTGGTTACAAGATTTTTTGGAAATACAGACAGACAGGGTTAAAAGTGTTGTCAGGCCAAAATATTTGGGTCAGCATGATCACCAGCTACATATTGTGTCTTGGAAGGTCTGTCCGTACTCCCCTCTGCCCAACACACACATTCTTTGAAATCTCAGCCAAGCAACAATATTGGAAGTCTTGCACTAGGTCATTTGGAGCTGCAGTAGCTAGTTATAGAAGGGAAACAGCCCTGGCATATGCTGGAATCAGAAGCAGCAGAAAGAAGGAGCAATTACAAGGAGGATGCTATGAAAACCTGTGGACTTTATTATGTCCAACCTGGAGAACAAGTCATCTTATGAAGAAGAAGAGTGAAGAGCCAACATGAAGGGGCCCAGCCAAAGTCGGACAGGGAACTGCAGGATTCCTCCTGGACTATTTCTGAACTCCCCAAATGTAGGAATTGTGACTTGAGACAATTCATTTCTATGAATCGTGTAGGAGCAGAAGTTTAAATAGAATGCTGTGAATTTCTCTGAATTACTTTGGAGTAAACTGGCTTTTCTTTTTGTTGTTCCAGTAAGGTTGCAGGTAGTTCAGTGTGAGCTTTGCTGGCTGGGACTGTGGAAACCTACTGGAAACACAAGAATATGTTGTCTCAGAAAGCCTCATGTGGATTGCCAGGATCTGTAGTGTGGTTAGGTCTACCTAGTCTGGAGGAGCTGACTGGACTCACCTGATTCTGTAGTCTATGTCTGCAAGGCTGGAGAGATGGAAATTTTCCTTTGACTCAAAGGAGAGGGCAAAGCCAGAGCCTGAATACAAGACTGAATGTCATGTTCCTGGAAGAGCAATCTGATTGCCATCTTCATCAGAATCTTCTGTACCCTGAAAAGGCTGAGAGCTGGAAGACATGGCAGTATTTTCCCAATTAAGTTAGCTTAGAATTGTAGCTGTCATATAATCACTGAAGCAACTACCTGTTCTCACTTGGACAGATAAAAAGAATTGAGTTCATGGTGTAGCCTGGCCTTAACATTCAAGGATAATGTTCCCTATATCCCTATATTTCCCTATATGCTACTCATAAATATTCTGCAGGGTATTTCAGTATTCTCAACACAGCATGGGAACTGAGGCTAAAAGAGCAAAAAGCAAACTTCTGTGTCTAATAAAGAACCCAGCATATTTGTGATTAACTATTCATTATGGCCTTCCGACATTCCATTTTTCAGATAGTCGAACAAGGATTTGGTTGCTGTTTTACTGAGTTTAGAACAATCATTTTGTTGTGTGCTAATCTGGTTATTTTAGAGGGTCTGGATTCATCAAAGAGCTTTTTATATTTCAGAGCCCCAAGTAGTATATGATCACCTTCAGCAATATTAAGTTTAATTTTATTGCATATCAGGAAGCTAAGTCACTCTTAGCTTTTAAGTTGATGAAGTTAGAACAACCTTCAATAAAGAAAAATACATTTCATAACCTATTGCTTAATTATTTATAAAGAATAAGAATCATTTTTAAAAACTTAGAGTGTATAAAAATTACTGTAGTTTTATTACACTTACCTAGCCATATAGGGTACCTCTGCCATGTTGCATTATTTACAGAATTTTACAGAGGGTTTTATATTACTTTGCTTTCCCACCACAGTCTTATTTTGTTCCCAAGTGTTGCCTTTTGTTGTTGTTGTCAGTTGCGAAGTTGTGTCCGACCCATCGCGACCCCATGGACAACATTCCTCCAGGCCTTCCTGTCCTCCACCATCCCCTGGAGTCCACCTAAGCTCACACCAGCTGCTTCAGTGACTCCATCTAGCCACCTCATCCTCTGCCGTCCCCTTCTTCTTTTGCCGTCAGTTGTTCCCAGCATTAGGCTCATCTCCAGAGAGTCCTTCCTTCTCATTAGGTGGCCAAAATATTTGAGTTTCATCTTCACTATCTGGCCTTCTAAAGAGCAGCCAGGGTTGATTTCCTCTAAAGTGTTGCTTAATCTCTGGCTAAATAAATACAGTTACATGTCCTCTCTATCTGAGTGATGGCAACTGTGTGCTATGATTGTGTATTGAGTTACCCTGTATCTTAAACTTTTTTTAGTGGTAATGCTGCTATTGGAGTTGCCTGGTACTGAAAGTATTAAATAATTTTGTTCATTGAGTCCTGAAAAAGTTGCAAACTGCTGATCTGGCCCTAAAATAAGCAGATGATTTAATAATAAGTCTGAGAAGATGAACAAGAAAATATGTAACAATACCCCTGTCTCATATACAAGAACATTGAAATATCCTAGTGAATATGTATGCACTAATAGATCTGAATAATTCAGATTTACCTTGACTCCAATATGGAGTAAATAATTGGAAGTTATCTCAAATTCAGTGTTGTAATTTGTTGGTGAAAGAAATGAGATATAGATGATACAGATAGATAATGGTATATAGATGATATAAATATATGAAAAAATAAAGGTGTGGCTAAAGGCCAGCTAGGTTTATGTAAGCACTTGTACATTGGTAATGAAGCTCACACATTTTTGAAGGGTTCTTCTATGTCAAGGTAATCTCTGAGAAGAATCAAGGTTCTAATTGAAGAATATAGATTTGGTTTTGGATCTTACCTTATATGGTTAGGATTATCTGCTGATTCATACTGAGCTTTTTTCTTTCCTATTTGCATTTACTTTTCTGCTTTAGTAAGTTCCAGAATCGTCTGCTTCGTCTTTAAGTTCCAGGCGTATAAGAACACACAGGGCTCCTACCACAGTTTGTACAGTTAGAAATATTTGTCACATCCTGCAAGAAACAGGTCCAACTGGGGAAAACTAAACTAGCAATATTTCTTAAGAATAAGGCACAACAAGGCAATACAGAGTATGCACATGTATAGACAGAATGCCTTGGGCCTGCGCCAAACACAATTAGAACAAAGCATCATCACTTGACAACTTTCTCATGAGCTGCCTCCCATCGCATGTCTGGGAATTTTCTTCCCTCCTTTCATACCATATCTAAGGATGACCCTAACCAAGATGCAGCTCAAAGACTCATCCTTGGGCTGATTCTTTCTCTGTTCTTTACTGATCTATGAGCAGTTTCTACTGCAGCTGCATAAACATCAGTTTTTTCTTTAACCCTGCATTTGCCAGAGCAAAGGGGACACCATTTTCTCCAGCCATTAAACTGTGATCCATTTTCTCTTACAAAACTGACACATTGTTAAGAAAATGTTTTTGTGGAAGATACCGACAGATTTTTACCTTAGATTAACTGGTGAGAGGGGTTGTTCTCTTTCCATTCTGGTTAACAAATATGATAACAGCTATAGCTGAATGGAAATGTTTGCAGCCACAACATTTGTTATTATCTAGGGTTGGCCATCAATATTGTATTGACTGGTTGGGCAAAGCAATCCATAATCCATCTCTATAAACTTTTGTTACTGATCAATACATAAAATACATAGGGATTTAAGCAAGAATGTAATAGGGAACTGAATTGTCCCATTCTGCTTAACCAGAGGATCACCACTTTTGTGTCTGTGCCTATCATGCCTGTGGATCTTAAGCTTTATTTTATTTAGCAGACTTTTGTTTCATGTCTGTTGGACATCACAACTGCTCTTTAGGAATGTATTGCCTGATTTAGCTAATTGCTGGTACTGCAATTTAGTACTTTTAAAAATATGTTTTGGCAATGCCCAGTAGTTGTTTCTTTTTTGGAAGAGATTATATATTAGAAGAGAGATACATTTTGCAGTAGAACAGCCCTTAGTATTTGCTGATATGATACAAGCTAGTTTAAATTATTTTCCTGCTTCCATGTAAATTAACAAATAGTATAAATAGATTTTACATGCCCTCTTGGCAGTTAAAGATTGATACTATGATATCAGAATGATACATGATCATCTCTTATAATGCAATAATGAGGATCTCATGCTGTTTGCAGCATTTGAAAACTTATTTGGATATTTAGCCTGCTTCACTTGCTAGTGTTATTGCTAGGAAGTTGTATTTTCATAACTGTGCACATCATATGTATTGGTTACTATGGATATATACACATTTATGCATATTTTAAGATAGTTCACAGGACTGTGATCTTCATTGTTCCATAGGATGTCTTATGAGAGCCAAGTGTGGTGCTATCAGTGGAAATGGAAACGACATTTGCTGTTCCTGTTTGTTCTCTGTCTTTTATGTGTACAGTATTCAGGTAAGAAAGAAATTTTATTTTGGTCTCCAGAGAACTCTAGTTTAAAAAATGGACAGATTTATAGAAGATAATTGTGTTGATCTTACCAGGGTTGTGAGGAAGACAGCTGAATTTTTGTACTGACATTGATAAATATGATCTTAATTAGTGTCACTTGAATACTGTTGTATCAGTACTCCCCTGCCATTTATAAATAGCCACACTTTGATGTTCCTGTAAAAGTAATAATCCAGTGATAAGCGTAACTTCTACTTAAACAATTCCTAGAAAAAAAAAATACTAATCGGTTTCTTATTCAAAAACCAATTTCCTTTAAGCATTACAATCCCTTACAAGAGAGTAAGTCTTGTAAGGGAGAAATTTGCCAGAAAGTTGAATTTAATTTTGAAACAAAACAAAACAACTAATGGTTAGTATAGTGCATTTTAAGTAAGGTATTTCATCCACTCACTCAGTCTTCTGTATGGAAGTCAGAAGGTAACTTAGAATTATTGCCAAAATGTTTACAGTGCAATCCTCTTGCATGTTTACTTGAAAGTAGATTTCTGGCAACTTTCTCAAGCTGCTGCCCATCCAAGAAGGGTGATAAATGATTAGCTCTTTGAGGTATTGAAAGCAAATGGAATAGTTTCTATAATCTATTTTTATGCAGTTCATGGCATGCTCTTGCAGAAAATAGGATATTCAGTCAGTCTACTGGCATATTTCAATAGGATGATTCTGAATATAAGTGAATTGCAAAAGACATGAAAATATATACTAGGATTGTGAGGGTTTCTTGAGTTGTTTTAACAACAAAATAGTCTAAGTGTCTTCCAATGTAGCTTTAAAAGAATAATAATCCAGACAAAAAAATTAAGCAATAATATTTATTGTATTTATTTTACTTTGTGTATTCTGGTTTTATTGGATTTTGATAACATTATGATTTTAGTGCTATTGATATTAATTGTCTGTTGTCTTGTGTGTTTCATATTATGTCAGTTGTATGGATTTTAATGATGTGAGCCACCCAGAGAGCTTTATGGCTAGTGGGGTGGCATACAAATCAAATAAATAAATAATATCTGAGACAAAGCTAAAGAAAGCAGGAAAAAATCAACAATAAAACAAGCCTCAGATGCCAGAGTTAACCTGTGCTTACTACTAAAGTTCATTCAACTTTTATCTTTATCAAGCTGGTGCGACATGCAAATCTCAACATGCAAGTATTTGCTGGTATTTTAAAATTTTGTACACTAGTTAAAACCCAGAGAGCCTCTTATGGAATGAGTGGTGAGTAAAAAATAAAGAAACTGCTCTTCTGTCATCCTGGGGCTAGCAAGTTAGAGCTGCAGGCACTGAAATTCCAATTTTGGTACAGAGAGAAGGGCAATATTTATCTGGTATTTTTATTAATGCTTTATGAAAGTTCCCTCGTGCTGTCACTGCAGTGTTGATGCATAAATTAGTGTAATACTTCTTTGACTCATGCATGTTTCTGAAGACTTTTTTTAAAAAAACCCATATTTATTGTAAAGAGAAAATAACCAGAGTTGCAGTAGGAAAAAAAAGTTCTTAGTTTCAAAATGTTTTAACCTGTTTTGAGATTTATAGATCTTTTCCAAGAATGTTTTCCCCTCTCTGCCCCCACCTGCCAACAACTTTTCTGCTTATCACCCTTTTTGGAAAGAAAACTGTTGTTATAGCTCATTTAGAAACCTTACTGCTGTTTCCATCATCCAAGAAAAACAGGTTTACTTGTTTGTTTGCTTGCTCCTGTCATGGATTACTGCAACTCTTTAGATCTTGAGAAAAGTGTTTATCCTTTTTTTTGTCTTAGCTTTGGCATATTAAATAAATTTATACGTCTGGAACAGGTGCACATAAGTAGGAGAAACATAAATTATTGCATATTCATAACATATATTACTTAGCAGAAAGCCCCACTGGATTGATTCTGTTCTCTTACTATGGCTTTCATTGCCTGTTGCTTTTCATTCATCGTTCAAAATAATGCAAACCAGGAATTAGTCATTTAGCACTGTTCTCACAGTCCTAAAACCAGTGCTTTTTTTGTAAGAAAAACGGTGCCGGAACTCATGAAATTATTTAGCTTTCGCATGTAGTCAATCACTGTACACACACCCACACATCTCAGTTGTGTAACGAAACATAATGGTCGCCGCCCGCAGTAAGCACTCAGCACGCGACCACACGACCAATCACAAGCCAAGCAGCGCCACAAGCCAAGCAGCGCCATCACAACCAGCGCGGACAAAGCACGCATGCTTTGGATTCGACACACAAGCAGCCCGCATGCACCGTTTTAATGATTTTGCCGCCAACCTGCTACACTCGACAGGGCGATTCAAATCTGCATGGACCAAACATGAATTTTTCAAAAGTTACTTTTAAAACTTGAAAAATCTGTTGAAAAAAGGTGCTGGAACTCTGTTCCGGTGCTTTCTATGACAAAAAAAGCACTGCCTAAAACCATTGAGAAGTCTTGAAGAAACCTTTTTGACTATTATGAGAGCTTTAACATACACATTTAGTCTTCAAAAGTAGTTTGTTTTTTAGAAGACTTTGCAAGCAAAAATGTGTGAGGAAAAACTTAAAGCATTTTTCACATTCTGACTAACTCAGTTTGATGTGAAAACAAGCCATAACTGAAGAAAGTCCTTCAGGAAGCCACTTCTCATTATGTCTGCAGTTTAACATGGTTGTGCGTCAACGTGTATATATAAGAAGGGAGGCAAATGATAGGCAGATGAATGACTCTAAATACTCTAAAGCCTCATGAATTCTACTAATGACATCATTCACTTCAAAGCCATGGTAAAATTGGTGTATTTAATTCATTTTGTCCTGTTGGATGACATGCATCTTTGGTGGAATACGTTTAAGCAGACAGACACCTTAAAAAGTCTGCTTTCTTTTCTTTGGATGGGCTTGTGCAGCTATAATCCATTAGTAGTGCGCCTTAAGAAAGTGGAAAGCAATAGGTCATAGAACAAAAACTGAACTGAATTACCAATAGGGGTACCTGGTTGCTGGGGTCTTCTAATTGCTTTCAGTATGAAATTCACAGAAAAGTAGTGCTTCTATAAATAAGCAAAAGAAGGTTATGTTTTTTTAAAGCACCTGCTAAACATGTGATATGTTTCATATAGGGAATCACAGATTGATTTGTTCTCCAAAGTCACTGTGAAAAAATGTTATATATTTCCATCTAAAGCACAGCCTTATTATTAGTAGAGAAGTTTGGACATTTTATCTGATAATAGAATCCCACTTGTTACAAATGTCTAACAACAAAAATAATTAATTTAAATAGTTGACTTTCTAGGTAGATTGAAAAAATCTTTAATGGAAAACAAGACACATGGGGCAACAGCTGGAGATGGCTTCTTGACATTCATAGAAACATAGAAACAGAACTAGCCAGAAGGGTCTCCTGGGCTATCTAGTCTGACCCCCAGCTGCAGCAGGCTTCAGTCATAACATGCGTACCATGGCATGTAATTGGTCAGTGCCTGAAATAAGATAGGAGTAGTAAACTCCTACCTGACCCAGCAAGGCCCTTGTGATGTTCTTGTTTGATTCTTCCATCTGAGTCTTCTCAGCCACATGTGACATACTTTGGAGATGAAGGAGAAACTCATTCAGTTAGCTTTAATGCAAAATTCCCTAATTCACAGCTTCTCAGGCGGAAACACTGATTTGTAAATAGTATTGCAAATTCTCTGAATGTTTTGATGGAGTTCATGAAAGAATCCATATATTAGTACAAAAACATGTGTATATTGTTGAAAATAACATACAATGCATATAACATATGAATGCACATAAAACCATTTTTCACAGTATTGCAGAACTAGGTTTAAGAATGGAAAAATGAAAGTGACAGTAACCAAAGTAAGGTATGTGTTCATTCTTAGTAAGTGCCACATGATTTTCATCTTAATATGTGGAATAGCTTAGTGGTTCCTCAATATCAGTAAGTCCACCACCCACCCATTGGTATTTTGTAAACTTCCTCTTCCATTATTTCTATTACCTTTCATGGCCACAGGTTTTTGCTTAATTCAAGGCACTGAAGTTCAAACTGTGTAATTAGTTTATTAAGAACAATCTATTCTAGATATATGACATTTGTTAGTTTCATTATACAGTTAATATTTTACATTTATTGAAGCATTTCTTTAAAAAGGAAGTGCAGATCCTTCTGTAGCATGCTTTTGAACTAATTTCACTCCACGTCATATCCTTGCCTAGGATGTAATGTTGACTTCTGTTTGTCCAGAGGGGAGATCTGAAGGCAAGAAAATACTCAGGTTGTCATATCATCCAAAGAACTGGGCCTTACTGAAATTCCAGGCTTTCCATTCAGTGTCTATCTAATCATATGCCTCAATTATGTTAATCAAACCAAATAACTTATTTTGGCTGTGTCATTGTGGAAAAAAGTCAATACTTCATAAAAAATGTTCTTCATATAGAAAGAGAAGCCTTTGGTTTAGTTGACAAGCTATTTACACAGGCCAGTAACAAATTCAAGAACAGTGGTGGTGCCGGTGGAATATAATTTCTGTTTCCTCTCTCCATCATAGTAGATGGATCTCCCTTCTGCACCTTACAGCCTTTGAAAGGCAAGATAGTGGTGGTGTTGCTAATTAACCAGACTACCTAGAAGCCTATATGGGAGAATAAACATATTATGGTAACAGGGCTGGCAAAAGAAAAATAAAACTCGCTATAATAATACATAAATACAAAGAAGCATAGGCAATCCTTAAAAAAATACATTTTGTAGCAAAGTTGAACATGAACCAAGCAATACACTGTCCTAATCTGGAACCTGCTTTGAGGGATAGACCACAGCTTTGTATTAGGTAAAGCATTAATAAGGAAGATGGCACTCAGTTTCTGGGATGGGAGACTGAGTTTCTAAGTTGGAAGTAGATTTCGAGGCATGCTTGAACCCTGGAACTGGCCCACCTCTGCTCACAAAACTACATGGTTGAAAGTATGCCAGGATGCAGTGGGACAGGAAGTTGTTTGACATTTTCAGCAAACCTCTTGGACTGCAGTGTCTAGATTACATTTTGTTTTCTGTTAGAACCTTCCTTCTCAGAAACTCTCATTCGTCACTGGCCACTGTAGCTATAATGCCTTCTCACATGATTTTTCAAAACAAAAAATGAATTCCTTTGTAGTTTATATTTTAGTGTAAAATTATTTGGTTTGATAATGGCTAATCTTACATGGGTTTCATTAAAAAGGTATGACTTTCAAATAGCAGTGGGTAGTGTGATGGGAACAGGGAAATTGAAACCACATTTCTGTGGTCCCATCACCATTTTTCAATGGCTTCCTTTGCTCTGTTTGTATACCCATTATAGAAAATGCTCTGTATTGTATGGGTTGGAGACTAAAGAAGGACTGCAGGAAAATATGAATGCAGTTAACTTAATCATGAATGATGAATGATGATCACAGCTTTTCAGTAGTCCTTTTTTTTCTTGTCTGTGAACTCAGTTCAGGATGAGTTTCAGAGTGGCTGCTGCAGTACTTCTTGAACAAAGTTGGTTTTGTTTGAACACTTGCCCTGGCTGTTTAGTGTTCCTATTCCCCTAATTAATGGTGCAGTGACAAGCTCATACTATTGAGCTGAAGTCATCTTTTATTCTCAAGTGATTATTAGGTGGAGAAAAGAGCTCATGGCTTAAGTTATCACAGAGGAATTTGTGGCAAGTGACAGGATCCTTGGTGCTCGCCTCTTATAAAGAAGGGAGAACTTCTTCCAGATCTGAAAACAATGTATTACCGCGCATCTCTCTTTTGTGGGGGATTTTAATGTTCCAGTATATTTTATGCATGACCTTCCCTAAGACACTATCCTTGTGGAGAGTTCCTAGTGCAACTCTCAGCACCATTTTAATGCACGCCTCCCATAGGCTAGCTCTGATCTCCATGGGAAGGGTGGCCAGGCAGGGTCATCCAAGATCAGGAAGTTGCAATCCGTACTTGTTCTCCTCCAAATTATAGAAATAATTAAGTGTGGCTATCACTCAATTGCAAACATATGGGGACTCCAGAACACATAAAAACCTCTGTAACTAGTCCAGGAAACATCTTGAACTGACCCATTCAGAGCCCAAAGTAAAAACTCCATACAGGAAGAGTTGCTAGTACTGGCATGTGCATTAGCAGTCATTAACAACCAGCAGGATTAAGAATGTCCACATAGAAGCTGCATGTACAACTGCCATGGCATCTCGCTCTAGATATCCTGTTCAGTTTTATACATGGCCAATATGGAAACTGAGCTTAAGCGCCTTCTTTTCAATTTTACACATATCCTTTCATTTACAACATTTCTGGCTTATTCTCACATACTCAGTTTGGGCCAAAGCCAGGCCCTTTGGCCTCCTTCCCAAAGCCTGCTGAATACAATAAATTCAGACCTCTGACAAGGGCTGTTTTCCCCTGTTTCAGCAACCTGTTGAGTGGAAAGGGAGGAGAAAGAGAAAAAAGGAAAGTAATAAGGTAACCTCACTCTGTTTTGCTCTAGCTCCACCCAAAGCTTACATCAGCTCTCAGCTATGCCCAGCTGAGAGGGCACCCTCGGAAAATGAGACCATCCACACAAAAACGGTATCCTGTCTTTGATTTAGGAGAAACCCTTTCATCAAGTAACCAAATCTACCAAAATGTCCCTTTCTAAAACTCAGTGTTCAGTCAGGTCAGCCTGAAGTGCAGTTTAGGTGCAACTTTAAGGGTGAAACAGACTGTTCTTTCCCTTCCTCTTCTGCTCCACTCTTCTTTATTCCTTTGGTTTGTGTTCCTATTCCTTCTCCATTTTAGTATTCCACTTAGTTTGGTTTTAAACTTGGTTCTTTCACATTCCTTCTCTTCAGAAAGTTTTCACAGAATACCTTCCAGAATACAAAGTTTCATGACAGTTTTTTGAAATGGTTTTTCACTGGGAGGTTACAATTAACTCAAAAGGACTTCTTAAAATCACATGAAAGGGCATTGCAGTGTTTTTAGATAATTAAACACATTCAGATAAATGTAATGAGGCAAATTATTTTTATAGTAAATGATTGCAATTCAAAGAAATTTGGCATTTAAAATTTAAAATGTCTAGAACTATTAAATCATTTTGTTTGTTGGTTAATTGGTTGGTTTGCGTATTTTTACAAATTCCCTCTCTTCATAATTCTCGAGGACAGGCTGATGCTGTCTGTGGTTGAAAGGAAATGGTCAGCAGCAGACTAAGAATAATGATAGGCTGCAGCCATCCTATTTAGAACTATGTCTAGCTGTGCATTAACTGTGTTGCCATACTTGTTCATCTGTCATCCACTAGAAGATTATGCAAAGGTGCAGTTCATGCAGTTTGTATCGAGTATAGTGAGAAAGTCATGGAAGATGACAGAAGTTTTTGCACCATGTTGGAAAATACACACACTAGATTCTTCCTTGCAAATGTCAATTGTGGAAAGGAGATATATAGTGTATTTTTCCCTTTACAAGAAACATATATTATAGCAAGATACTGTCCAGTTTAAATCTGGCAGTATTTGCTAATAAGCATTTAATAGTAATAGGTCCATTGCCTTAAAAAAGTTGCCGCTATAGTGTTAAGTTTTCATAATGTTGAAAGAGGATGTGAAAATAAGAATCTGTGAATGTTTGGCAATGTGGTGTGTCACCACTTCTGGTTTTGCAATGGAGAATCTTGTGAATATTTGAATCGTAATATTTGAAAGGGAAATATGTCTGTTTTCTGTCTATGATATCACCATATCATATAATGACAAAAAAGTGGCACTTAAGTAGCATTTTGACTGCCTTTCTGTGAAAGATCTGAAAGACAAGGCCCACTGGGGGCATTGGTATCACATGTTTTTATTAGGTTTTGCTAAGGCTAAGTAAAAGCCATCCTAAATAAACTCTCATATTCTGCTGGCCATATTTTCTGCTGAGAATGGCATCTTCCATCTGGTTTGGTGGGGCTGATGTTGGCTCAGAAGCTCTGTTAATCAGGCCAACAATAAGAATGGACATTTGTTTTCTTCTCTTATTTGAATGACAAGTGAAATTCTCCAACTGAATCTGGTGATGTACAAATTAACATTCTAGGTCCTATAATCTTTCCTTCCTTCAAAGTAAGCTTTAAAGCATTCTACTAGCCCTATTCAGTAATAATTCTCAGAGCCAATAAAGCCACAAATTGAGTCTGGCTAACCGTCCATGTTACTACTTACCCATCCATGTATAATCTGCATGTTTTCAATCCAAGCTTAAAGAGGATTTTTTGCATTGACTATTAATTATTTTTGTCCACATTGTGTTGAAAGATATATTGTCACTTCATAATCAAATTGCTGTGGTGTGTTGGCTCCTAATGATAGAATATTTTAATCTCAAAAACATAGTAGTAAATGCTTCTTATCTCAAATAACCAACTTCTGCTTTTGTTAATGCCAAATGCATGAAATGCTAAATGGACATCTTGTTCTCAGTGGAAAAAAACCACCCACACCCCCCCACCCACGCACACACACATACACACACACTTCCAAGGGAAAGAAAAGTGTTACTGCTGAAAAAAAAAATTAACTGCTTTTATTGGACATGTTACAAGGAGTCTAGTTTAAGGTATAATGTAAGACCATGACTGTAGTTACAAATCCTGCAGAAGTGAAAGGAAATCTTAATAGTGTTCAGATTGATTATTTTACATTAATTGAGACAATTACTCTAATACAGGCTTAATTTCCAGGTAACATAAATGGGCTAGAATGTATTCGATCCATTGTAGTACGTTAGCAGTAATTTATCCTATAGTGTAACCACAAACATTTCCCTTCATTTGTTGTGATATTTATCACCTGCTGTTTGTTTAGAAACATTATGGTTTTGAATTATTGATCTTGTCTGCCTCACTGAATTTAGACATATTGGAATATTAAATGCTAATAACAATTTAATCTCTTGCCATTTAAAACAGCCCTATGAGGTTCTTTTTTTGGGGAAATCTGTATTATAGTTTCTAATTGGGGTATCAGGAGACGAAATGGAAATGAAATGAAGATTGAGTTACTTTATTCCTTCATTCCATTTCTTTCGTTAGGAGCACAGGCAAATTGTAAGCTATGTAAAGAACTTGTGCAGAAGGGAATGGCAGGATGCCTAGAGCTTATAGAGGGGTATTTGTATGTTTTAATGAGTAGCAAAATGAATAAGTGCTTCCAGAATAGGATACTTTTGATGTGAAGATCCTCAACCAGATGAAAGAGCCCAATTACAAAGCTAGGATATAATGCCAAGCTTTTCTGCTTCCTTAGCACCTTTAATTCCAACATCTTCAAAAAGACCAATGTTTATACTCCCAAACACTTAATATTTGAGACAAGAATTTCCTTTAGATCTAAGAATTCTTGCTAAGCAATTCCCATGTGACAGAACAAATAAATTGGAAGTGTTTCTTGTATCCTGAGGTATTGAGAATCCCTTACAAATGCAAGTTGTCAGCTTCTTTATAAGAAGCAACACTGACCCTCTGCAAAGATTGGACTATATACGAGTATGAGTATGGTTTGTATTGATACTGTGTCTATGGCTTTCCTGAGTTTTGTGAGGCTATCTAGTATTAGCATGGAAACACCGCACACAATTGAGCAAGCGGTTTGAAAAACTCTGTAAAGCACCATGTATGCTGGCAGTGCTATATAAATAGCAAATAAATTAACTGGGTGTCAATATGTCATTTTCAACAAACAAGTAGACCCTTGTTGCCAGAGACCTGACATACTAGCACACTAAAATTTTTGCTGAATGTTTTTCAGTGCACCTTTAACTTTGTTTGCTCATTAAAGTCCATTTGTTTTATTTCCTAACTTGATTTTCTCCATATCATGGAACCAAGACAAGAACCAACAACCACTTTAGAAATGAATGATAGTCAGCGAGGTATCAAGGATAAATGATTAGCTAATGGGGATAGAATTGTAAATTGATCTTGCAATCATAAGGTGAGCAATCCTGCTTTTATATTGAAAATTTCTGAAATCTGTGACTGTAACTTTCCACAGAATACCTCTTTATTACTGCAGCTTAGTTGCATATTAGTAATGATGGTTACTTGTATGAAATTAGATTTCCAAAGAGATCAAACCTGGTGTTTTTTTTTAACCTGTTTTATTTTTAATAGCACAGCTCTATGCATGTCTTGATTTTCAGCAGAGCTTGATTAAGGAGTTCTGCTCAGTCTTTAAGTTACACAAATTGTTGCTCATAACAGAATGTAGCAACAGGTTGCGAAAGTGTGATGCTGCATCATATGCACAAACTTAATAGTAGATTCTCTTCTTGCGTATTGTGTAAAGTGTTTCTTCAGCTAGCACAACTTCATTTGCATGGGATGAGTACTCATAGAATAATCATAGAATAGTTGGATACTACTCAGAATAAATTCTAGTATTATAGTAACTCTAGCTGCTAGGGTCTAGAGTAACTCTGCTATTCATAGACTACTATATACTATTATAGTAACTATAAAAAATAGCTTTTATCTTGTCTTGGGAATATTCAGCCATTGTAATGTTGTAGTACTAAACACTCTATGCTCCAAATGGGCACAATGGAACTTATTTCTGAAAACACATGCGGATTATACTGATCTGGGTAATAGTTATTAGAAGATAAAGTTTGTGTAATAATGGCATTTGTAGCTGTGCCAAGAACTTTTTGATATTATTTCCTGAAAAGTGAATGTTTTCTTAGAACGGGAGATCTTTTCATTTGTAAATCAAATAAAAGTATTTGAAGAAGCTTTTATGCAATGATTCACATAGGATGTTACACCCAAGCCCAACCAATGGAATATAAACAGTCCATTATGTATCACATTTAAATATTACACTGATTTATTGCCTTATATTCCTGCTATGTGAAAACTGCACAGTATTTTACCCATTCTGGTTTCTATGCCATCTTTTATTTTAAAGTCTAAAGAGCAAAAGCACCAAAGAAATAGAAAGAAAAGTGTGTCAAGAAAAGAAGAAATGCACCCAAATGATTTATTCATCTAAATATTATGCTTCAAATTATGAATGTAGAAATGTATAATATTAAGATCCATTGCTTCACTGTTATGCCCATTGCACATTGGAGCGTGCCCTGTGAAAATATCTACAGAGCACCTCATATATTAATTTCAGGCATATTTTATTATTTGATCAGGCAGTATTTCACCCTTTCAATGCTGGTACAAACTGAAATCTCTTGTAATAGTATCCAAATATAGTAGGGCATGTTTTGTCCTGCCAGTGAACTCTGTAGCAATGCTTACAGACAAAATATTCTCTCTCATGAATGTGCATCAATATACAGTGGTACCTCGGCTCATGAACACTTCAGTTCACAACCAAATCGGGTTGCAAGCAAAAATTTCATAAAAATTTTCACTCAGATGGCAAACTCTACATTGGGTGGCAACCACAGTCGCAGCCATCTCCTCACCCCCCAAGTGGGAGATGGCTGCAATCGTGCTGGGGGGGGGGGGGAGATGGCCGAGATTGCGCCTGTCTTTCCTGTACAAGCGTGCCCGCGATTGCGCCCATCTTTTCTGCAGGAATGCAACCACGATCTTGGCCATCTCTCCCACCCTCCAGTACGATCGTGTCCTGTCTCTCCCTCTCCCAGGGCACCCCATTCGCATCCGTCTCTCCCTCCCCCAGCACATCCTGTTCACACCCGTCTCTCCCCCCTCAGTACGCCCACAATTGCACCTGTCTCTCCTCCCCCCCCCGCATTTGTTGTGCTGGGGGGGATGGGGAGATGGCTGCTCTTGTGCTGGGGTGGGTGGGGAGATGACCAAGATCTTTGTTGTTCTTTGTCACTTTGCTTCACATTTTTCTGATAAAAAAATAGTTACAGAATGGATTAACCATATTTACATTGAACCTTATGGGGAAATTTAACTTGGCTCATGATGACCAATTTGAGTCACGACCAGAGTCCTGGAACAGATTAAGTTTGTGAGCCAAGGTACCATGGTATTGGAAGGAAGAATCAAAACCATTCGCAATGGGACCTCTTACCGTGATAGATATTGGAGATTTCTGTGTAACATTTCTTAAGGAACACCGACATCAAACTTGCCAACCCTGCTTTTTAAAAGCAGTTGTGGGCTGGAAAGAGAGGCTGGAAGGAAATGTTCAGAACACTTTTTGTACATGAGCAGTGTATGTGAACTTCTAGGTCACTGTTAAAGCTGTTTATGATCAAGATACAACTTTACTATTCTGTGCTTGATACATTATTTTAATACACTGGAATAATGAAAAAATAGTGTGATTGCATGGTGTTGTTTTCATCTCTTAATGGAAGTCAATGGGGGCATGACTTTGACAGAAAAATGGCCTGCAGAAAAGGAGTAGGCAGCTTCACCCACCCTCAGGCTGGATAATTCAGTGAATTTGTTTCTAAGTAAGAACATAGGACCACACTGTTAACCTCAAACTGCAATGGATGCAGGTCAGAAAGAAGACCCTGTATGGGATTTTTGGAGGAAAGCTGAAAGAGATCATTCACTGAAGCTTAGTGTCAATATACAACTTAAAAAACATTTCTGATGAATTTGAAGTTCACAGAAAGAACAGACTTGCATTGCTGAACTCAGCTGACCATGAGCCAGAACTGTAAGCTGAAACCGGAGACACTATTACAGAAGAAAGCAAAAAGGAAAAAAAAAGATGGGATGGAACTCAATAGCTAAGGACAGGTGAAAAGCAAAAGATGACAGAAATAGGGTCAGGACCTTGAATACAACTTTTCAGCAACTATCGTATATGAACAAAAAGAACTATTACAGTGGTCAGTGCAAAGACATAGATTTACAGCAGAGGGAAAACAAGAGAGCTCTTCCAAAAGCCTAAGCAATCAAAGGGAAATTCAGACTTTGATTCAGGATGCTGTAAGGGCAAGAGGGGAACATTCCTATTTCACCAGGAGAAGATTTAGAGAACAATATACAGAAAAAATAAAAAGATGTCTGACTTATTTAGAGAGAAATCCTATGAAGAAGTACCTTCAATACTAGAAAGCAGAGTAAGAGTTGCTCTGAAAGTGCTTGGAAGAAATAAAGCACTTAGAGTAGATACACCAATAGAATTATTCCAAGCTGCAGAGAATGAATCAGTCAAAATCCTATTGTGATGTCCAGACGGTAGGTGTGTGTGTGGGGGGGGGTGGAATGCCAGGTCCAGGGCACTGTCACAAGCAGGGGTTCATAGCTTCATTGAGGGACCAGAGGCTAGGAGCACAGCCAGCAGTCCAGGATCAGAAGCACAGAAAGGAACTGTCCAGTGCAATGCAGGGAAAGCATGAGCCAGCAGCAGTCCAAGATCAGTTACTGTGTGAACAGTCATAGCAGGGGCTGTAGTGCCCTGGCTGGGGGCAAGACATTCTTTGTGGTCTCATGGAAATGATTGTGCCACCTTCCAGGTTTATTTACAAGGAGACACTTTATGTTCGCAACAAAATACAAATTAGCTAGGCTAGCATCCCTAAAGCATTTAGCAGCAAGTCATTTATACAGCAATTCCTGCAAGGTAGGCCCCAATCAGCTGGAATGGATGGGGTCTGCAAACAGTCTGAACAAGAGCAGAAGGGAAATGGCTAGCTTATATAGATTACATGTTTACAGCAGCACAGTATACAGCAGGCAGACAGCAAAGTGTATCGGAGAGCTATGAGTACAATGAGAGATGAGGTAGCAGGGACATGGATTGTTTACAGAGGTGCCAGGAAACAATGAGGGACAGGGAGCCAGAAGGAGGGCACAATAATTGAGAAGGTTCCTTGCTTGACTTGCCAAGGTCCCTCGGTGGAGGTCTCCCTTTCTCCAGAGTAGCTAGACAATGGGATGTCCAATAGCAGAGCATAAGCTCATCAACAGCAGCCTACATGAGGGTAGAGAGGTACTGGCAGGGCTGATAAGGCATTGGTTCAAGGAAGCAAACACAGAGGGGTGGTTGTCCTTTGACCCATCTTATCAGGTCAAGAGGGTGTCCTCCATTGTGAAGGCCCTCAGGTGGGGTCAGAAAGAGATAACAAAGGTGCTACATCATAATTAAGACAGAAAAGGCATCTAGAGTTTACCCAGACCTGGCAAGGCTTACATCTTTAGAAGCCAGAGACCCAGGCCTTAAGTTGAGGTGCAGGCCTGCTGCAGGGGTGGACAAACAAATGGCAGGAGAAGAACAGGAGTGGGATGAAGCAAGACAGAAACAAGATGAGTGTGAACTAGAATGCTGGAACACAGTTGGCACAAGGCACAGAGTTGCAAGGAGTCAAAACACAAGGAATGATGAGGCCAGCTTGTGTTGCTGTGGCAAGGAGCAGCAGTGCAGAGAAGCCTTTTATGTTGGTCTCCAGGGCCTCCAACTGTACCTCATACTTGCTTTCCAGCTGTTCCCTGCAAACAACTACAGAGGGATATCTGGTTTGCAGACACTTGCAGGGCCAGTCAGGCCTTGATCCTGATACCTAACTAGAATATGCCAACAAATACGGAAAACAGAACAATGACCCACAGATTGGAAATGTTCAATATACATTTCAGTTCCCAAGAAAAGAGATGCAAGAGAGTGCAGCAACCATAGGAGCATTGCACTCATTTCCCATGCAAGCGATATTCAGTGTTGCAACAAAGAATGTCTGTATGGAAAAGCAATGCCAGATGTACAAGCTGACTTCTGAAAAGTAAGAGGCACTTGAAATCATATTGTCTACTAAAGTGCACCAGAGGGTTTCAGAAGATCTGTATCTGTTTTATAGACTACAGCCAATCCTTTGGCTGTGAAGATCATGAGAAGGTATGGATGGCCCTGAAGGAAATGGATGTGTCTCAACACTTGATTGTCCTGGTGTATAACCTGTATTGTGAACAAGGAGGTACTGTTAGGATAGAAAATGGAAAACAACAGAAGGACTTCCTATAGGCAAAGGTGTCAGACAAGGGTCTGTGTTATCTCTGTATCAGTTCAAGCCATATGCAGAACACTTCATAAGGAAAGCTGAATTACAGAGGAAGGAAAGAAAATTGGCAGAAGATCCATCAATAATCTAAGATATACAGATGTTACCATATTACTGGCAGAAAGCCACAGTGAATTTAAAAGATTCTTGATGAACATGAAATAAGAAAGTGCAAAAATAGAACTATAGCTGAATATTAAGAAAACAGACCACATAACTTTACAGCAACCATGAAGAAATTGAAATTGTGAAAAGATTTTGCATACCTTGGCTTAACCATCAGTTGAAATTATCAATTCAGATGTAGACTGCAGCCAAGAAATTAAAATAAGACTGAGACTTGAAAACCTGCAGTAAAACAAGCTGACAGGAAGGACCATAGTTGTTTGAAACATGGACTGTGGACCAGCAAAGACAAACTAGTGGTTCCTAGATCAAATCAAGCCAGAGTTTTCTCTGGAAGTAAAAAGTGATGAAATCGAGGATGTCATATTTAGGACATATCATAAGAAGGCAAGACTCACTGGAGAAGACAGTCACGCTAGGAAAAGTAGAAGGCAGAAGAAGAAAAGGAAGACCAGCTATGAGATGACTCAATTCCATCAAGGAAGCCATGGCTGTGAGTTTGCAGGAGTAGATCAGGGCTGTTTCCCACCTCAGATGTCAGTATTAATATGTTGATGGCAGGGATGGGACTAAGCGAAGGCTCTATGATGTTAGAAGTGGGGCAAAAGCTGGAAGACCTACTTACTCCTCCAAACGTAAGTTTTCCCAAGGACAAAGGGAACAGACATTTCAGGAAAGACAAACTGAGTCTGATGGAGCCAAAATTGGACCAAATTCCTTGTACCACTTTTACATTTGCTCTCTGCGGATGGAGAGATGCTAAGCGACTTTCAAAGGATAAATTCTTTCTTTGTCGGGTAGGGGTTGCTCACCATTTCAGAAGAAGTGTTTGAAGCAGAAGAAAAGCTTTGCAGCATGAAGTGGCATTTTGAAAATAGAAATTGAAAAGGAATGCTGCCAGGCTGTTCAAGCAACTCCAACACCGGACTTAGTTGTATCTCAGTGCAGTCAGGAGTTTCCTCTTGCTGTTCTGTTCTTGTTTAGCAGAAATAACAAAGTTCTTGTCCTGCTTCCTAACTGGTATGTCTTCTTAGTCTTCTGTACCATACATACATGCACTTTTGATATGTCTTGTTTATCCATACAACCAGGCATTGGAAATTTAAGAAACTTACCAAAGGAACATAAGAAGTTTCAGTTTCAAAGCAGACAAGGCCTTACATGGCTGGAGGGGGTGGTGCTGTTACAAGTTTGTTCCAGGTCTGAGGAAATGATGACTGGGCACTATCAACAGTAGTAAATTCTGATCCTGTACAATGTGTTAAAGTTCAAGATAAGGAACATTGTGCTAAATTACAAGCATAGGTACACAGCATTAAAACAAATTGTTCAGTGGGTTCATTAAAAATATCTTAAAATGTTGTAAGTCATTTCCCAGTTTGTTTCAAGAATCTGTGCACTTGTCATCCTGCTTCAATAAATCTTTTCAAGCCTCTTTAAATTATGTCTCCAGAGATAACAAAACACCATTTTCCTGTCTGTATTACTTTTAAATACATAATCATGGAAGAGATTTCCTTTTGACTAATATGCTTGGTGTTGTTTCAGAAATTGTAAAGCAAGTCAACTCTACAGCTCTGCCATTTGAGAGAGTAATTTAAAGTGCATCAGTAAGTCAGACTTAATGACAAGTGAGTTTGCAACAGTATTTTTCCCTATACCTTATGTAACTTAAATTAAAGCAACAGTTCACTCTAGCCATAAGACCCCTTTTCATTTCTTTGCTAAAATAGTTATTCTGTGTCTGTTCAGGGAAACTATTGCAGAGGTTTTTTTTTTACTCCTTTCATAAGTCTGTACAATTTTTCTACATTATCATTTAATTTATGATAATTATGAATTTGGAAGTGGAACCATCTTTCCTGGAACACATGAATACAGAAAAAAACCCACATGTCAGCAGAAGTTAAGAAAGTCAGGTTTTATGGATAGCAGCTCATCTCTAGATTTCTGTTCACAAAGGCTTCTTGGAATAAAATATATCTTGTCTGCTGACCTGGAAGAATACTTAAAATTATTGAATATTTTGATTTTTTGTTATATTACATTAGAGATAATCATAGGCATCCTTTTTTGGACCTGTCAATGGGATCTATGAGACAGATAGAACTAGAGAACACAAAAATAATGAAGGAAGTAGATTGGCATTTCTCTTCGGTCTTCTCACCTTTTCCTCCTGACAAGAAAGACAAGACAAATGGAGAAAGCTGAGAACTCAGAACAAATCTGTTTTATGCTATTTTAATCCTAGAATTTATTCACAAAGGATTGGAAACTAGGCTGAAAGGCCAGCTCCTTTACTGTACAGGCTAAATTTGGATATCAGGAATCTCCATTAATAACTTGGAGAAAAATAGGGAAGTTTGAACTTACTGTGCCATCTATTATGCTATGGAATAATTTTCCTGAGAGATGTGAGGGGTGGAATGTCCATTTCATCAAGTTGTTCAGAAATAGATTGGAAAAAGCATACAGCTGGGCAAGGGAAAATCCTACAAAGGGACAGATGAGGTGATCTTAATAGTGTTATTCCATCTTTATAAAAATATGTTTTTAACAAAGTGTAAAGCTTGCATCCAAAACTCACTGAAGCCAGTTCCAAATAATTTTTCTGTATCATGGAACGGATTGGAAAGGAAGTCTGTGGATATCCAAAGCATTCATTAAAAAAAGTAAAAATAAAATGCATTGTCAAGTCAGAGATGAGGAACCGCTTTTAATCCAAGGTCCAAATTCCATTGGTTCTTGGGGCCCACAAACAACTGGTTGGCAAGACCAAAGACAAAACAGGTAGAGCAAAAAGCATCCCCCACCCAAAAAAAACCCTTTAAATCTTCAAAATATCAGCATACTGCAGCTTAACACTAGTAACTAAAGGGATGCATTTCAAAATTTTTGAACGAGGAAAAAACTGCACAAAAGCTAGGAAACCACCAAACAATGAAGAAAAAGGGTAGGGACAAGAAAACAGGATGTGGCCATCCAGGAAACCCCTAAAGTCTGGATTAAGACTCCAGGAGCACCAAATTTGGCCTCTGGTCCTGAAGTCCTTCACTCCTGTCTTAATTACAACCTAGCCTCCAAATTCTCCTTTTTCTCTCATGCACTAGACTAGGTCTGGCTAGGAGCCCTTCCAGGAAGCTGTACATCAGTTGGTAAATAAAGCAGTTATGATTCAAAACCTGTTGTGGAGTTCAATTCAGTAGTTACAGTGCAACAGCAAAAGCTTACCATAATAGGAGCCCCCATTTTATGTCTGTGTGGTTCCTAGAGAAAAGTGTTTTTGATTCTGCCTTTCTACCATATGGACACAAGTATGCATTGAGGCATGTCACGTGTCTCCTAATGACCTTCCATAGTGGAGGCTTCTTTTATCATAACTAGTTTTTTCTTGAAATGATTGCTTGGACTCCTCTTGGCTTTCTGCACGTTATAAGTAAGCATATGGAGCAACAGCAATTACAACATGCTTATTCTGCAAGCTACAAGAGACCACTGCATTTCAACATGTAAGTTTCATCTAGGGATTTTGTCAGATGAATTGTGAACAAAGAACAGGTTGTTGCAGTACTGCAAAATAATAAATTTAATTACTTTACAATGGACTAAATTTATCAATAAAAGAAATAAAGATGGGGCATGAGCCAAAAATTATAAGAGGTATAACACATTTCTGTCAGTGAAATATTTCTGGATCACAAATTATTACAGCGTTCTTTAGTTTGCTGAATTTTAGTTATTTAATAAAAATGAAACTAAGGTCAGTACTAGTAAGTAATTTTCTTATTTGTATAAGCTTCTAGCATGGTTGCCAATGAAAATATTCTTAAATTACATTGGGCGTAACACAGGATTTTCACACTACCCCTTCCTCTGGGCAAAATCTTTGCTTTCCGTGTGACCTCTTCACAAATTTGGATTGTGCTGGTCAATGCATTCTGTTTTTACTTGAATTTTTACTGGCATAAAACCAAAATACTAAGGGGAAAACAGGCAGCACAGAGCCCGAACCTGGCTCAGAAAATATTTTCAGCATTTATATCTGGTTTCTTTAGACATTCTCAGTTTAATCTGGACTTAATTAGGATATAACTGGTTAACTGTCAGGAGATGGAACAGGGATTTGCCTATCATAATAATAGAAATCAGTTGCAAGCCCTTTATAGATAAGTGTGCTGGGCACATATTCTTTTCAATTAATTGATTTTAAAGTACGTCTTACTTTGAAATTTTTAGGGGATTCAGAGGACCCCTCCATATTGCCAGATTCTACAGTGTTAAAAACAGATTCCCGACACACTGGAAGAAAACGTTGAGAGCTGAGGGGAACCCCAAGGGAAGCAGTAGCCCTGTGGAGCTGGTGGGTAGCTGGCCGCTCCCTTCAGACAGTTCCCTCACACTGAAAGAGACTTCCATGTTCAGGGTAGTCTGCATGTGGGTAAACCCATGCTTAGCAACATGGGACTATTCCCAAGCAAGACATGGGAGATAGTAGAGCACATAGATGGAATCCTCATATAAAGCACTAAAGGAGAGTAAAGCCAGCCTAGCCAGAGACTCAGAAGTCCAAAGATGCCAAAAACCTGCCTGCTTCCCCCCTTTATCCCTGAGCAATGTCAATGAAAAATACCTTACTGGTTACTTGTTCCCAATTTCTTTAAAATTATTTGTGTTAATGAGCATAACACATGCTCATACATGTGTTAATGAGCATACTCCCTTAACACTGTAATAGGAGAAGGAAGTCTTAAGAAAATAATGAACATTAAAATTACAATAACATGACACAGGAAAGGAGGAAGTTAAGAAATATAGTGAAGAAGGAAAATGGGCCAGTAGTAGGCAGTTGAACGCCTATGTATAACATTATTCTCATTGCAATTTTACTTTTTCTAGCATTACTACTCTGGAATATATTTAATATTCAATAGGCAAAAAATTTTCCATGTTTATTCAAAATCCAAAATTACAGAAAATTACAGCTTTTGAGGGCCATGTTCTTAACTGATGCATTATTTAAGCAATATGCATATAGTATGGTTTATTATGCTGTAGTTAGTCCCTTGTTCACTACTACGTTTGAGTGGTAAACTAGTTGGCCAAAGTTCAACATTTTGTTGTTTGTCATGTCAAGCTACAGTAGCAATGGATAGAAGTGGTTAAAAATGAAAACAAACAAAAACAGACTCTGAACATGGCAGCAGTACCAAAACAAACAATAGCAACAAACAGTGTGTTATATAAACTGTTAGCATAGTGTGAAACTAGGCCTTGGAGTTTACGCTGCTGAAGCTTTCATACAACCTAAGCTACCATTTCTCATACCCAGCTGGTAATCAGTACTGTTCACAAAGAGTTTGAAGGGACCTTAAAGGCTATCTGGCCAAACCCCTTGCCAGTGCTAAAGCATTTTAAAGCATATTTCCTATTAACTAAGTGAGGTTTCTAATGCCATACCCACTTACCTAGGAGTAAGTCACATTAAACTTAATGGATCTTCTGAGCATGGATGGCATTGCACTGTAGGTGACAGAATGGAGAGAGTACGAGTTATAATGTTGTGCTGCTGTCAGCTGGTGTTGGATATTTGGAATTTGGAAAGGTAATCTTAAGTTGCATGCTAGCTTGAATTGCTTAGACTTGATCTGTGTTACTTGTGAGTCAGGCTTATATGTTTGTTTCTATTAAAGATAAATCTGTAACTTAGCTCAAGATCGTGGTGAAGCTGGAACAAACCACAACATATGCAAAGCATGTGTATGTTGCCTAAGTAATGCATCTGTTCGCATTGTACTTCCCCTGCATTTTGGAGATTGAATGTACATGTAAAGCTGATAATATGACATGTCTAACAGAAATATTTATTCTTAATTGAATTTTATCACATTTAAAGGCTGTGCCTACAATGCTCTAATCAAGTGAACTTGGCTCTTACAAGTTTGACCATGTATGATTCTATCATACCCATCTTCATACTCTAAGGAGATGATGATGATGATGATGATGATGATACTGTCTATGCTGTCAAGTCCTCACCTGCTTATGGCAACCTTATGAATGAATGTCCTCCAGAATGTCCTGTCCTTGGACAGCCCTGCTCAGCTCTTGTAAATTCATGGTTGTTGCTTCCTTTATGGAATTGATCCATCTCATAGTTGTTCTTCCTCTTCTTTGACTGCCTTGATTGTCTTCTCCAGTGAGTCTTGCCTTTTCATATGTCCAGAGTTGACAGCTTAAGTTTGATCTTTTTGGCTTCTAGGGAAAGTTTTGCCTGATTTGATCTAAGATCCATTTGTTTTTTGTTCTGTTGGTTCAAGCTATTCTCAAAGCACCATGTTTCAAATGTATTAAAATTATTCCTGCCAGCTTGCTTCACTGCCCAGCTTTCACACCCATGCATAATGACTGGGAATACAATAGTTTGGGTGATCTTGGCCATGGTCTCCAGTGAAATGTCCCTGCAGATAATGGTCTTTCTTAGTTCCTTCATTGCTGCCCTTCAAATCTTAGTCTTCTTATTTCTTGGCTGTGCTCCATCTGAATTGATAACTGAGTCAAGATATGCAAAATCTTTTCACAATGTCAATTTCTTCATTGTAGACAGTACAATTGTTGCTCTGCAATCCTTCTATAGTTATATTCTCTTCTGCTGATGTGATAATTACTCTTGAAGAAGGTGGATGCTTCTTAGTCTGGTGTCTCAGCCTTGAGCATTCCACCTTCAGTGACCCTGCTAAGAGAGCAGCCTAGCAAGTGAGTCTGGAATCCTGGTGGAGACCACCAATGAAATCAAACAGAATCAAAGTCATTGGTATTTGTTTGCATGTGTTTGTGGCTGAAGTCTGTGAAAGTGCTTGTTTATTTTTCAGGAGTAGGCCCCACTGACCTGCTTTAAAACCTTTACTTCTCCATCAACAGCTGAAACGTTTTAGCCTAACAGTAAAAAGTTGCGTGATTTGATAAGGAACTGTTTGAGATAGGCTGACTTTTCTCATACAAGATCTTCCCAGTTCACATTGCTGATCCTCACTAAAGACCCTAAACATTTTTTCTCCCCTTCACTTAAAAGGGGTTCCATGATACTAAATAACAGGCAGATATTTAAGACACTGAATTTTTCCAGTAACTGTGCCTTCATAATGCTGAAAGACTGTACCTGTTTCATTTGTGCTACAGCAGCTGAAAGGGAAGGCAGGGTGGGGAAATTTTCTTTGAATCTGAATGCAGCTCTGATTGAATTCCTCCTTGAAATAATGTTGCCTTACCTTTCAAAATAGGTTAGAGTCAAACAGCAGTGTACTGCTTCAGCAGTCGGGGAAACAAGAGAATTGGCCCTTGTCAGTTTGAGCCAACTTTATAACTAGACCTCCTGCTCCTTACAAGGAACTCAGCAGTGCTTTCCCTTGTGTGATGCAAGGTGTAAGTCAAAGAGCAGCACTGAAGCCTAGCAGTTCTCAGGTAAACATGAACCCGAATGAAGCAGGAGACTACTGACTGGTTGCAGACCGAACCAATTGCTCAAGTCTCCCTGGTAACTACACTCCATTCTACTCATTTCATTGTAATGTTTTAATGTACTGTTGTAAAATGCCCAGAGCATGTTGGCTATTGGGGAGTCTAAAAATGACAACCACTTCCACCACCACCCCTTCAGTTCCTAAGAAAAGAAATTTTGGAATGATGTCCCTTAAAATGGGGTGAGCAGGGGGGAAATCATACTTCTTTCAAACCTACAAATACCTTCTACCTTTTCTGGGACTACTTCTTTACCTAATGTGACAAACTGTTTTCCAAAAAGTGCTGTACAAAGGGATTCATTTTATTACCAAGTAAACTCCATGTTAATCTATGGGGAGCGGGGAATAGGAACATAGAAACAGTGCAAGTCAGAAGGAGTCTCCTAGGTCATCTAGTCTGACCTTCGTCTCCACCTGGCTCCACTTATGGCATGCCTACCATGTGCATGTCCAGCCTATCCTTAAACCCTCTCACAGATGGCGCTTCAACCATGTCCCATGGAAGCCCATTCCATGCCCTAGGGGTCTTAACTGTCAGGAAGTACATCCACCTTGAATCTTGGTTCCCTGAGCTTTGCTCCATTGGAATGTGTTCTGCCCTCCACCACAGGAGAGAAAAGGTCACAACCCACCTCTGCATGACACCCCCTCACATACCTGTATGTTGCTAATAGGTCCCCTCTGAGTCTCCTCTTCTCAAGGCTGAAAAGACCCAGTTTCCTCAGCCTCACCTCATATCATATGCTTTACCCTGAAAACCAGCCACCATCCTTGTGGCCCTTCACTGCACCAATTCCAACCTTGCTATATCCCTCTTGTAATGAAGGGCCTAGAATTGAACACAATATTCCAGCTGCAGACACACCAGTCATATAGAGTGGCAGTAATTCCTCTCTCGATCTAGAAGTCGTGCTAGGGTGGTATTGACCACCACATCACACTGATTGCTACATCATGCTTAGCCTGAAGTCAACCAGCACCCTAAGATCCTTTTCACAAGTGCTGCTCTCCAGCCACTTGTCCCTAACCTATACTTATGACACCCATTCCTATGCCCCAAGCGCAAGTCCTTGCACTTACCTGCATTGAACGCTATCCTGTTGTCCCCTGCCCACTTGCATAGATTGTCCAGATCCTTTTGGATCCAGAGTATCTGCTCCTCAGTTGTAGCCACCCCCCCCCCCATTTTAGTATCATCTGCTAATTTGATCAGCAGACTTGTCACCCCCTCTTCCAGGTCCTGCTGAAGAGATTGAACAGGATCAGTCCCAGGACAAAGCCCTGGGGGATCCTGCTTGCCACCGCCTGCCATCCTGATGAGTCCCCACTAATAGTAACCCTCTGTTTTGGGTTCCTCAGCCATGCCGTAATCCATCATCAGTGCATCAATCTATCCCAAAACTCCTCAATTTCTCAACCAGGATATCATGTAATACTTTGTCAAAGGCCTTGCTGAAATCTGGGTGAATCACATCCACCACATCTCCTCCATCTAGCCACCTAGAAACCTTGTCATAGCATTCCACAAGATTCATCTGGCAGGACCTGTTACTGCAGAAGCTGTGTTGTGTGGCCACCAAACTCCCTTCCCTATTTAGAGTTATTAGATCTCCACTATTATGAGCCTTTCCCTTGTCTTTTCCAGAATGGACATAAGGTTAACCGGCCTGTAATTCCTCATGTGCCCTCTACTATCCTTTTTGAAGACTGACACTATTGATACCATCCTCCAATCACCCATTCATGAGACCTCAAAAATGGAGGCCAGCGGACATGAGAATACCCCCACCAACTCGCTAAGTACCCTCAGGTGTAACCTGTCAGGGCCTGGCGCATTTGTAATGTCTAGTGTCCTGAGGAGCTCCTCGACTTCTGGGGGGGTGACTCTAATCTGTGCCCCTAAATTTCCAGCCTCATCCAATCCCCCATGTGGAACTCCCCCATCTTGCTTTGGGAGAACACAGAGGCAAAATAGTCATTTAGCATCTGTGCCTATTTCCTCATATCAATCACTGAATCCCCTGCCTCCTTATTAAACAGTCCCACTGCTAGTCTCCCCTTCCTCTTGCTATTCACATGTTGATAGAAGCCTTTTTTGTTGCTCCTGATATTCTTTGCAAGTCTCAGCTCATAATCAGCCTTAACCTTGTGAAGAATCCTTCCGTGATGGGCCTCCTCCTCCGGGTATACTATTTTGTCTACTTGTCCCAGTGCCCATTTCCTATGGAGGTTCCTCTTGCCCCTAATGCCTCTTACCACTTCTCATCCATGGAGGTGCTCTCCTTTGCCTCCCCGCCTTGCTAACTCTGCAACCCTCCTTTCCCTGGCTGGCCCAAGTCCCTGGATAGGCAAGACAGAGGAAAAGGCCACTTGGGCTTTTAGGCCCAAGTTTCTTGCCCAAAGCTACAAAGTCCCGAGTGATCCTGCTCACCCCCTGCCTGGCTGTGTCATTCTTCCCCACATGGGAAGCGGCTGGTGACCCCCCCCCCCCAAGGGAAGAAGATGTTCTAGTATGTCTGTCACATGCTGGATGCATGTGCCCGGCAGGCAACAGACCTGCCTCACCTCAAGGTCAGGGCGGCACACTGCCACCTCAGTGCCCCATAGCAGGGAGTCCCCGATGATAATCACCCATCACTGTCTCTTCCTGGTGGCAGTAGATGGCCGTGCCTTGGCCCTTGCCTCTCCTGCAGTAGCCCCCTGGCTGCATCTGGCCCCAGATTGGGGATCCTGAACAGGTTGGTCCCCCAAGTCCTCATCAGCCCCAGGCTCTCCAAGCAGAGAAAACCTGTTTCGCAGCTCCAGGTTGACACTAGAAGATGGATGGGGTCTTGCTGGCCTTCTCCTCTTCCTGTGGGTGATATGCCTCCATGTCTCCCCGGCTGTTTCCTGCTCAATCCCTCCCCAAACCTTTTGTATGGAGGAGGCTACTCCCGGATGGCCTGGAGAGCTCTGTTGGCCCTCAGACTCTTCACCTCCTCTTCTAGGAGGGACACCAGCTTGCACCTGGGGCAAGTGTATCCCTGCCTCTCTTGAGAGAAAAGGACAAACATGTCACAGGTGCCACAGCAGACAGCAACACCTGTGATTTCTGCCAAGGCCATCTCCCGGTCTGACCTCGGGTAACCCTTGCAGGTCCTACCTTCTTCCCCCGCCATATCTGTCCTACACTACCCTTCCCTGACTACTTGCCTAGTTCTCCCAGATAAAACAAACAAAAAGTTAAAAACGACCAGGGGAAAAGAGTCCCCAGGCAGTCAGGGCCAGAGCTTAGCACGTCACCCATCGGTGCTGCACCAGCAGTGGCATGAGGCCTCAAATAGGCCTCTCGGCCAGCTGGCAGTTCTCCCCTCTCCCTTGTGCCTCTTCACGTGTGCTGGGCCTGCTAGGCCTCCCCTCACCAGCAGCCCAGCCCTCATCACTTGCATACCCTCTGCCCCCTGGATTCTCCACACTGCCAGGCTTTGCTGCTGCCGCCACTGCCACCACTCACTTTCTCCTCCAGGCCCAAGACTCAACAGAGCCTAGAGAAGAGTGAATAAATAGTGGCTAGAATCACAGAACACACTAAACCATGCTAAAAATAGACAATTACCAGGTTCAGTTTACAGACTTGGCATGTCACCCCCCCCACACACATACACACACATCCACACACTCTTACTTCCTGTAGCCATGGCTTGCAGTGAAGGCTAGTAAGGCCCCTGTGTGTCTGATCATGCTAAGCTACAGTCAAGCCAAAAAATCAGAGATTCCTTTAAACAGAGCAACAGAAGCAATCCTGTCATCTGCCCATCATTTGCAGGCAGTTGGGGAAAGCCACAGGGTCTGCCGCAAGCCTCCTCAAACTGTTTGAGGTGCACGGAGCAGATGGATCAGCCACTCAGTCTCACTTCCTCAGAAAGAAGCAAGGTCAAGTGCTGAGACCAGCTGACAAGGGTGAGTCATTCTGCTTACCTTCCTTGCGGTGGAAAGAAGATGCCGTCTCTCAGCCCTAAGGAAGGGTGTGTGGGGCAGGGAGCAGGGCTGTCATTGTCTGTTAACCCTGACAACTGGCTGCAGGTTCATTCAGTTTTTTTTTTTATTGCTTCAAGAAAAATACAAAAAAGATTAAATAGTCTCTCATCTGCATTGTTAGTAAAACAAAATAGTTTGTGGCATGCACTTAATGACCATTTAATTCCAGTTCTCTAAGAGGGTATACGACATACAAATGAGAAGGTTGCACAGAGTCTTTGCAGGAGAAAGGCATTAAGCAATTCCCACAAGTCCCAGGTGCTTCCAAAATCTCAAGCTCCATGCAGGTTCCTCTTCTTCCGCACGCCAATACTGAAGGGTTATCCTCTTGCTGGAACTGCAAAATGAGGGACATCCTCAGTCAATCAGTCCCAGTTCACAGGCCCTCTCTCTTCTGAGGACTCTCTCCTTTTCCTGGCTGAGCTCACAGAGTAGTTTGCCTCTCCTAGGTATGATCACATGGAAAGAACTTCACTAGGGTCACACCAACACTGCACCCTTTTCCCAGACCCTACTCAGGACTTGCAAAGGAGTGGATGGTAGATGCCAGCTTGCCTCACTGTCTGGCTGTCCTGGCACTCCTGGGTGCTGCACCAACTAAGGGTGAGGGATTATGGGTGCAAGTGGCTGGGACTCCTTCAGAAGAGACTCTGACAAATGTCCCCACCCCAACCTTGCCCACAGCAACTCACCATGGGTCTGCTCAGCTGAGCGTTACTGTGGCTGAACAATGGAATAGGCTGGCTCATGCTAGACCTGGAAGCCCAATGTGAGACACCTTGTACCTGCCCATTCTAGGTTGCCAGCCCTGTGTTCCTGCTAACGCCAAGAGAGTTGGATTTCTTTTGAGCAAACCCACACCCCAGTGCCAGCAGGATCATGGGACAGAGGCACTGATGAGAGTGGCCAAAGGCACCAACTTTTGACAGCTGACTGTTAGGCACAGTTGGAGCCCCCAGCAATTTTAAGGCCAGGATGGCTGTACGGTTACCCTGAACTTAAAATATCATCCAAGCCTGCCCAATAACTGTGAAGCTGCTGGTATGGCTCTGAAATGCTACATTTCTATTAGCCATTTCTTGCCCTTTATATTCCAAAATCAGTACAGACCAACTGCAATAAATCTCTTCTGCACTACCAAGTCTTTAATCAGCCTATTGAGCTGTTTTTATTCTTCCATAAACTATGGAAACTCAAATATAATGTATTTCACCTTTTTTAGTATTTGGAAACTGGTGTTATAGAAATGTAGTGAATGAATAGGCCCACTGCCCCTTCGTTCCAGTTTCAGGTGGAATGCCATGCAGGTGATTCACCTTAACACTGATCCATTGCAGCAACCATATAATTTGGATGTTTAGAACATAAGAGTACATACAGTTTTCAGTTAAGCTTTCTATGGTACTTATTTGAGGGGTTCTCTTCATAGTCCTGTGTTTATATATTATTACTGTTTCCCAGAGTTCAGTTTACAGGAACCATAATTAGCCTTTCATTTCTTTTCCAGAAAAAAAAAGAAAAAGAAACATGCATGTTTTCCAGTTGCAAATGACTAGCAGGGTTCTTCTGCCTCCATGACTAACTTCGAAAAACAAGAGGTGCTAGGGCTCCAGCCTGCTTGGAAACCAAATGCTCTGTCCCAGAAACCCTAACCTTTAATCTCAGATGTGTGTGGGATGTCCAGGCATACTTAGTGTTATGGAAAAATGCACTCTGCATGTTTTCAGTAGCTCATCCTATTGTACTTCATGTATTCTGAGAATGGACAATTGAAAACAGACTCTAGTACTTACTTGTGATACCAAGTTTGCTTTAAACTGGACAAAGTAGCCAGTTATAAGACAAAATTTTATAGTTGGACTTAAATTTTAGTAATTTGAAAAAGTTCTCATTGACTCTAAAAAGAAAATACTGAATCTTAAGAATAGTGAGCTGAAAACCAAGTACTTCTTATATATGTAAAGCTGCTGGTGTGTTTCTGAAGTGTTACCCTTTTGTAAATAAGCCATTCTTTGCCTTTCTATTCCAAAATCACTTTAAGAACTACATCTTCCGTGGGGGGTGAAGGTCTGGAATGTGGTTTTGCGCATTTACACTGTTTCATGTTTAGGTCTGCCAAGCACAGTTTGTTTCCACTATTATTAGGGGAAAGACTTGATTTTTAAATGGAAGCAGAACTGTGTCTTTCCCCCCTTTTTTGCCTCAAGTTATTTCCATGTAAAATTTCCTGTCTTGAGTATTCAATTCTCACTTCCAAGTCTTTAAAAGCAACAAATGTGTACTATGACAAACGTATTTATTTATTTATTTATTTAATTTCTATACCGCCCAAGAGCTGAAACTCTCTCTGTTATTAACACAAATTTCTGCCCGCAGATTTTAGGTGATCATGTTTAATACCATAACCCTGCTTTGCCGCACAGTAACAATAATACTGTTAATCATAGTAGATTATTTTCCTTCCTGCAAAGAATTTAGGTTGGGTTAGCACAATAATACATCGAATAACTATTTGCTGTGCTGTCTAGGGTGATATCTTAAAGAGCACTAGTCTTAATCTCTGAAGAGGTCTCCTGATTGATTCACTTACTGTTATGTGTCCCAACCAGTTCAACCATAGGACGAGTTCTCATCAAGACACAAAGTATCAGGAAAAGAAGACGTAAAGCAAGCTGATAGGACTGGAGATACAATACTCCTTTTGTCTCCTGGCATCAGTGGCCAAACCCCAATTGTTGAATAATTTGTATGAGAACACAATCCTGTCTTTCATTGAAGTATAAAAGATTTCAGCAGGCCTATGCACTATTTCCAGTCTCAAATATGAAGGCTTTACATTCTTCCGGGTTATGATAGTGCTACTGTGTAGAAGAAATGAGGGGAAACAACCAAATATAAGCTTTAGGTTTTCATAAATCACACAGCTTATAAAGGTACATCCAAGATAAATAAATATTAATGTGGTAACATTTGGAATAGGAATGGTACAAAGAGGTTAAAAAAAATCCTGCCCACTTGTGGCCTGAATGAACTGTTACTTTGAATGTGTTCTTTAACATTTTTGCATTGCTATAAATATTGCAAAAATAAGTTTAAAGGCATGAAATGATTTCATTCTTTTGTTGCCATTGGACTGAGCGTCTGATAAGTAAATGAAAGATTTACGTATGTTCTATTTTAAAGGACACTTTATAGATTGCAGACATAAGGAGGGTGAGAAAATATTCCGGTTACATTGATAAAGTTTTTGAAAACTTAAAAAAAAAGTTTAAAAGTTTAAACTGGAGCTGGTCCTGGTAGCTGATACTTCTTTTTTTAGATACATGAATAAACTGGAATAAACTCTGTGGGTTTATTGATGCACATTTTGGCATGACATGTGCTGGGTACCTTTCTGAATGTTCAGCCATCATTTTGAGAGTTTCTACAGAGTATCAGAATCTGGACAGAGTATCTTTTAGAGACCGAGTGCCCAACCCACTTATTTATCACAAAGTGGCAACACTGCAATAAAACCTGAATACTGAGGTTTTAGTTTAGAAAAAAAACAACTCATACATTAACATCTTTTGTCTTAAAAGAAAAACGCAGTAACAGACAGAAAGAGCCATGTTCACGTGACGAATCTGAGTGATTTTCTCCTTAAAGTACTGGGCAAAGTCGTCACAGCGAGCCATCAAGAGTGGGACGGGATCCTTCTTAGGGCCAGGATGAACCAGCCCATGTACCACTCAAAAGAGCTTTGCTGGACGGCACTGTGAGGAGGCAATAGAAGTGGAGAAGAATTTCTTCTTCGCCGCCCTCACTGCCACAGCATAGGCTCGATAATGAATAGATAACCCGTGATCAACCTAGCTACTATTCATAGGTAGGTTAATTAATTGATTATTGCAATGTGTCACTGTGACATATGAGCACATTCTACTTGAATCCTTCATTCGCTTCCAGTAAATATGATTACCAGGTTTTTGTACTGTTACTTTGAATGTGTTCGAAAACCTCTTGGACAATAGGTGAGCGTGAGACAACGCTATTATGTGTACACCATAAGAAGCAGTACATATTACAAACAACTTTTAGCTATCCAAAATGCTTTGGCTATTGACTGGTACAGAAATGTCATAAATACATATTCACCAATCTCTTTAAAAATTGTTATAGCAAATCTTAATTAGAATTGCCTTTTCTGGCCCTCTTAAAAATGATGAAATGCAAAACTCACCACAAGCCAATGCATGGTGGATTATTAGAAGCCATGCTGGAAGCCATCCTGGTTCTTGAGAACATTTGCTGTATCTTTGCCTTGACCTCTTGCCAGCTCTTTTTCAGCTCCTGCAATGTAGCCCAGTAATATGGCAGTGCCTACAAATTAGTTGAGGCTAGGAGGCTGAATAATGAGAGGAAATAAGTAATTAAAGCTTCTGTTTCCCTGTTAGAGCAGAAACTGACTTTAGGGAATTAAGCTATTCAAGGGGCAATTAATAGGCTATTCATCACTAAACCCACATATGTGCTCACCAGGAAGCAATAAAACAGACTAACCCTGAAGGAAAGATGCTTTAATGAACTGCTGCGAACCCTTGTTGTATGGGGCTTTAGACATGAGAGGGAAAGTCTGGGTACAGGGAGAGGTATTGCTGGATAAGATGATGCAGCATTAAGTGGGTGTGTGGAATGTCAGTTTTAATTCTCCTTTGAGCCAATTGGAAAAAAGCTTCCTAAAGTGCTGTTGTCTGAAATTAACAAATGTGTTATTAGCAGAATGAATGCACATTTGTTAATCATTTCTTGTACATAGTCAAGATATTCTCTTTAAAGGAAGCTTAAAAATAATTTTAAAGGAATTAAATGTCTTCTCTTGAGTCACACTCATAGTGAAGGGAGATCCCATGTTGTCTGTAGTGATCCAGTATCTTGTGTCCCTGGGAAAATGGACTATATTTTCCAGATAATGCTATTAAGAAAAATGCCATTCTTTGACTTTTGTTTTTTATTAAATACATTTCATTTGCATATAAGAAAGTATACCTCACTAAAAACAACTTGATCTCTATGTTATTTATTACTTCAGTGTAATACATCAAATATGAAATAATAAATACAGGCAATTCTTACTACACAAATAAAGGTCTTGAAAGTTAAATACAAAGTAAGATTAAAAATGCAGAATACTAAATACCACTAGAAATCACACCAGTACTTAATGGATTTTTACATTTCTACACTTTGTTTTTCCAGTACTAACTAAATGATTGCCGCTCCTCCATAACTTTAAGGTTCTTCATTGTTTGAGTCTTATGCACCATGTTGCATACTTTATGGGGTTTTTTAAAGTAACTTCCCTACACAATTTCTTAAGTTATAAACTGTTAATATACTTGGAGGTTGTGAGCTCCCTGCCAAAAGCAACATACCTGTTGCATGTTTCCTGAGCATCAGGGTTACTTCCTTCCTGCTCTCAACATCTTGTTCATAGGCAAATGTTTAAAAGAAAGTAGTAACATGAACATGCCACCTATTAGTAGGGTCTCCAATGTGGTTCCTGGAGATAACTCTCTTGGCATCCATCAGGTGCCACATTCCTCTTGATTTTTTAAAATTATTATTTTTCAACCGGGAAGCTGACAGGCTATAAAGCAAGAACTAGTCTCTAGAGCCAGCTTTGTTTCCCAGAATATCACACGCACCCCATCACCACCCAGCATTTTTGGTCAGGTTATCTCTAAGCCCCATCAGTTTACCCTCTGTGAAATGGGTGATGTAGCAGAAAACTGCGGGTTCAGAAGAGTGGCTTTCTGTTTTATAGATCAGACTCCCACCCCTGTCTTGTACTTAGATTCTTGGGCAAGTTGCTTCTCTTTTAACCTTCTGGAAAATTGGGTACTTTGTGTCTGAATGGGCAAGCCTTCCCCTGTGGCAACCATTTTGTGAAAGCACTTGCAAAATTCTCATATACCAAATGTGCCCATTGACCCAGAAAGTTGGGGATCCTACAGTTTGATGTTCCTTTATTTTTAAAAAATACAACATACCTGTGCACTTTACCAGTGTGAAATACAGTGGTATAACATTCATGTACACATGTACTAAATTAGCACTCTGTGAGCCATATCAAATGGTGCCCAGGCCCTAGTGGGACTTATCACTTGTACAATGAGAATGCTGAGCTGTGAATAGGAACTTTCAGTGAATGCAAATGCCTTTGTCCAAAATGGGACAGTTCAGCAGAGTTTCCATGACAGAGCTCTGCTAACCATACAATTAGGACTTGCTATATGGAGTACTAAATTCATGTTAGACAAGTAGTGGGTCCTGCATGCACAGCTGAAGGACCCAGGTGTGGGTGGGAAGAATGCAGTGGCCCTGTGTACTGCCCCACATAAATATAACGCTGAAACACAAATTTAGTCCAGCTTAAACTCCCAAAAAAGTTATGACAGATGTTTTTAAAATGAAAGTTTCTTCCTTCTCTCCCCTTTTTTTTTTTTACTTCCTTTTCATTTTATGTTCCTTGAGGATTTTAAGTGTTGTTTATTTGGAAACTACACCTGTGTTTGAGTGGCCGTTAGCTTGTATTATTAAAAGCAATTAGTACTGAGAAAATCTCCCTGAAAGACAGCTGTCCCTTTGTTACATGGGTATAAGGCATTCTACCATAAGCACTGAATGTGTCTTTGGAAATACTGTTCAAAAATTAAATGGAATGGGGCAAATCATTTTTCCCCTTTTGGAGCAATGTAAAATGGCCATCACAGTCTCTGAAATTAGAAGATTAGCACATTATACTCTCCCACCAGCTGTTCTAAAAATGAACCCTAGTGGAGAAGAGGTTTGCCACTTTCCATGTGCCAGACACACTGTAAGTGTTTTTGTGTCCTCTGTTTGTGTCGTAAACTGACAAGTGTTTTGTTTGTCCTGTAGTCATTCCAGGCCACATGCATCATGGTGGTTTGGCATCTTCTCCTGTTTGTCTGCAGGTATGACCTCTGTTGTCCTCATTCTTCCACTTGTTAAGAATCCTAAATTTAGAAATTCCTCTGAACTGTGGCTGGAAGTTTAAATTAAATATTTAAACCTAGAAGTTTCTAGTAGTAAGGAAATTACTTTTACTAGCTGAAGGAACTATGTACTTTGCTTTTCATCTTCTCCTTTTTTAGCTTCAATACAATTCTCGGTTTTGCATCTGTTTTTGCAAATCATTAGGACAGACAGGTGAGATCATGTTTCTCTTTAGAACCATGCCAATTAGCTTCCTCTGCACTGTGGGACAGAAGAACAGAAAAGCCAGATGAGACGGATACTTGCACGAAATGATATTTGTATTTATCTACCTTTCTGAGTGGATGTGTCTTAACTAATGAAGACCTGCCATGGTGTATTAGAGATAGGTGCTATTGAAACAGCTTATGCTACCTAAACTGTTAAGTACCATAAGTAATGTACTGATTTTATTTCCTAAACAAAGAATAGATAACCATTGCATACAGAGTGGGTCTGCAGTCCCAAAGCCATGATATTTGGCTTTAGGATGAAATTGGCACGAGGTGCAGGTGCTTAAAAACTCAAATTGTTGTAAGGGCACATCCTTTAATTCTTGCACACTTGCCCTTCACCAGCTCCCACAAAATAGTGTATCTTGGGAAATGAGAAGTAGTTGCTGGCAAAAAAAAAAGGCACAGAGAAGGTGGAGGAGGCACAACAGGCTTCTTTGTGCTGTAGGAAATGACATTGGATATCTTTCCTTATATGGCATGATGGGATTGGTCTGAAACTGTGCTGTCTGATCTAGAGACACGCATTTTAATGACTGTAGATGATGTCAGTTTGTACATCATCATGGGTAATATAGTCCAGTTAAATCACCCTGGAGGTAAAAGAGTCAGACAGCCATGCAAACAGTATAATTAAGAATACAGTAACTGGTGGATTGCCAATCCTGGTATGAATTTACGTGTACACCATCTGAGATCTTCCTCCAAGTACCTAATCCAAGAGAGGTGGCAAGAAGGAAGAGGGCCTCCTTAGTGGTAGTCCCCTAATTATGGAACAGTCTCCCCAAGTATTTTCTGGTGCCAGGTATTTTAGTATCAGGTATTTAACAGCATATGACAACAGTTTTAAGAGGTACTGGGATTACTTATTGTTGAGTGTTTTAATATACACGCATGCACGTGCACGCACACACACGGATCTGTGAGTGTTGTGTTTAAATGGTTTTACATTTTGTTACAATATTGTATTTTGACAGCTTTTAACCTCTGTAAACTGTCCAGTGAATTTTGTTTCTTGGGAAATATTTGTGTAGTGATGTGCTGTCAACATACTACATTCCTATGAGTGAGTGCTCTCCATGATGTCCTATCCTAGACAGCCCTGCTCAATTTTGATTTTTTAAAAATGTTAATAGGTCATGGTTACTACCACATTCTGCTCCTAGGCTTGCTTTGGCATTAAGAATACAGATTCCACATATCCTGCTTTCAGTTACATAATCTGTTTCATTTCTCTACTGGCCATCTGGTAATATCAGTATGTATAAGTTGTCTGTACAACTGTCTGTAGTATGTATTTGCAATAAACAGATTGTTGACTTCACAAAAGTCTATGAGTCATTTTCCTGCTTTGTTTCCACCCCCCAGGCCAGATTTTCACACATTTGATTCAGCTTTGCTTTTCACTTTTGCATTTGAGTAGCGTATGGTTATCAGCATGTCTTTTTTGGTGTGTTATCAATTTCCTCTTGGATGCTTGCTTAATGGTTTCTAGTTCACATTGATTCATACTTCTCAGCTTTCATGCCTCAATTGTATGTGTTGTGCAGTATTGGGTTTTCGTTTTGTGTCAGAGCATGACAGCCACTAGACTGCCTTTTGGTTTTAGTCTCAGTCACATCATTATCAACAGTGCTGTTCGTCCTTGCCCTTAGTCTTCCCCAGTAGCTGGGTGAGTGCCTTTCAACCTGGGCTTCTCATCTTTTGGCACTGTCTCTTGCTTTATTTTGGATTGTTTCATCCTAGGGTTTTAAAAGTGAGAAATGTTTAAAAGTGGTTTAGTGCAGCTGCCCTTCAGTAACAAATGAAATGAAGTGGAGGGGTGGCATTGCAGCATTTGAGTGTTTAGCTGAATGCTTGGACAACTTGCTTGAAGATTTCCAGGCATTCGGTTTTAATGCTTCAAGGGTCACTGCATTTTTTCGTTTGAGTTGTGGTGGCTTATTTAATCCAACCCATGGTGGTCTAACCATACTTTAATGAAACTGTATTAAAACATTTGTCTATGGTTGTACTGATAAGAAAATAATGCTTTGAAATTGTAAGAAAGAAAATTTTAAAATCACACCTTAAAACTGTGTCTCTTTTTTGGATTTTGCTTGTAATGCTCTAGCAATACCTTTAGTGTATACAACTTATAACTTTCAATCCCTTGCATCTAGGGGTATGGGAATTTTGTTGTGGTTCATCTTTTTCTCAAATTTGCTCTAGTTGCACCTTCTAATGGGAACATGAACAGGAGCAGATGGGGCAGGGGGAATCACATATTTCAAAATTTACATCCATGCTTGAAAATGTGCATTTTAAAAATAAACATTAAAAAGCCACCAAATTTTAATTGATTACTTTCTTGGGGGAAGTACACATTTGGATGCATGCTTCAAGAATATTGCGGGATACATACTTCTCCCATTGGAACACAAAATGGAATAGAAAAGTGGGAGTCAGGCAGACTCAAGATTGAGACAGAACATGGAGAGGTTTGATGAACTGGTTCCCCACTGGTCCTATCCCTATTTGAGAGAGTCAGTTTAGAAGCAAAATAGACCTCTCAGCCATCTGAGGGTTAGGGTGGATTTGATTTAAATCAAATTGATTTAATTGATTTAAATTTGATTCAGTAAGATTTAAATCATGGTTTTCTACATAATTTGCACAAATGCCTGGCTTACCCAAAGGTAGAGAGGAACTTCATTAAAATATTCTCAAACTGGATCTCTTTTATGGCTTCCTGCCATTATAAGTCTTCCTCAGGAAAAGAATAATATGTTAAACTCAGGCTATACACAAAAAGATCCAAAGATGTGTGTATTATTCTGCTGAAAAGGTTTCAGATTCATTTTTGCTGCTTGTCCCTCCCTCCTCACACTTAGCTTCTTGTGTGGTTCTATTCCACTCCCAACAATTTTCTTCTATTTAATGATTTTTCTTTTTACAATGTAGCACTTAGGAGGTAAGGAGATGATTCTGTGGACATAGATTTGCAAAGGAACAATGGGATTAAGGTCTTTTTCTCAACTCAATAAGTTTATTTTTTAATGTTGTTGTGAAGAAGAGACGTGATCTGTGCAGACACGAATTCACAGTTTTGAGAACTTTAAAACCAAGCATCTGTGATAATATCATCTATATAGAAAAACTGCCCAATAATTTTATAGAAATCTCTGGAAGAGAATATTGTTGTGAATGGACTCATGGAATTAACTTACCAAAAATTTTAAACATTTCATAAATATGCAGCCTCATGCTACATAATTAAAAACTAATCCTTATTTCATGATGAATAACCTTTGGACTATACTGTACCTTAAACAGACAACTATCTTTAAATAGATTTTTTCCTCAGAAAGTATTTTATTTTAAAAAATCCAATTAAATAAAAAATTGATTTAAATTAAAAATGGATTTTAAAAAAACCATTGATTTTTATCCATTCTGCTGAGGGCACAGAACCTCTGGTCTGGGGACCAGATTTGGCCCTCTGTGGGTTGTCCAAGTCTCCCCAGAAGTCTTACCCCTTTTTCCCTTGCCCAAACACTTTTCCCTTCAAAAAGTTGAAATGGCTATCCCTAATTACAGGTAAGAGTTTCACACAAACATATACTGGCATTTAGGGTTTTTTTTTTTTTTAAGATGAGCTATGGTACAGGATGTGGTAGGCAGGCAAACCCTTCCATGTATTAGGCAGTTTTACTTTCTGTATATTCTTCCATTTACAGGAAGGAAATCCTGAATTCAGCCCACCATTTGTTCCTTTTAACTCTACTTTGTATTTGCCAGATATTTTGAAATCTTCATTTAATGTTTTTAAATCAGATATTCTACCTTGTTTTAGTAGCCATTTTGAGACTACTAAAATAGAAAAGCAAGATATAAATAGAAAATAACTGAAGCTAGTTATAAGAATGGAAATTAAGAAATTGTTGACTGTTCTTGCAACAAATTAGCAAGTAACATCTTCTGGATATATGTAAGGTACAAAAAGGGATCCTTTGTATGTGTATTCAGAAGTAAGTCCCATTGAATCAATTGGAATTATTTCCAAGTAAGTATGTTTCAAATTGAGGTCTTATATATTCTAATTCAGGGTTTTTATGCCTGATTTTAAATCCTAATGTGAATTATTTTAAAATTTATTTTACTGGGTTTTGTCATTTATATGCAAAAGGAAAGAGTGTGGAATTGCCCTTCAAAGAAGCGAAACCCACCATTGTGATTGTGTGTAAAGGGAGGCAAATTCTGTTAGCAAAATTATGGAAAAATGCTACCTAATATCCATTATACACTAAGTGATAATTTATATATTATTATAAATTATAATATTATATTATTTTAAGCATTTATATTAAATATCTACTTTCCCTCTGCTTCTTCCATAGCTCTTGGATGCTCTGATTGTCGTATGGTGCTCTCCAACCCCACAGGAATTTTTACCTCTCCCTGCTTCCCTAGTGACTATCCCAATGGTCAAGCATGCAAGTGGACTATCAGGGCTCCTTCTGGATTCATCATTCAGATAACATTTGTCGATTTTGAGATTGAAGAAGCTCCCAACTGCATCTATGATTTTTTAAGACTACAAACTGGAGATAAACAAGTTACTTTGTGTGGCATCACTGCCAGAGGCTTATCATTTAATTCATCTGGGAATGAAATGATTGTATCATTTACAAGTGACTTTAGTATCCAGAAGAGAGGTTTCAATGCCAGTTACACTCGAGGTAGGTATATGATAGACATTTCTTCCTTGTCACTTCCAATAAGCCTCCAGTATATATGTTAAAAATGTTGGTACTTGTAAGATACACATCTGTGCTAAGAGAAGCACATCTTTAGTTAATTACAAGTCTCCTGTAATCTATAAATTACAGGAGTCTGGTTATTTTAATAGAGCTATTCTGCATTAAGTAAGAGGACTAACTTGGGTTCCATAGCCTGTAAGGACTGGCTTCTGCTTCAGATCTCAACTCTGCCATGAACTTACTAGGAGAAACTAAGAGGAGCCATTCTTTCTGCCTGAGCCCTCTCCCATGTACATTCATTGGATAATAATACAGACCTACATTAAAGGGTTGTTTGAAGGATTACAAATTGGAATGGGCTGACAGAATGCTGCATATCCAGTAAAAATAGGTTTTCCTCAAGGATTCCAGTTCGGTGTCAAAGCGATGAGTACAGCATTCAGAACAATACTTGAAGGGACTTCATTTGGCATTTTCTTTCTTTGAAGAAACTGCTGTCCTTCTTAGCCTCCAGTTTTTTCTTTCCTTTGGGAAAGAAGAATGGAGTGATACAGGTGATCTGAGGACAAATTCAGGTTGAGTATCCTGTGTGAGGTTGGACATGTTGCTTGCTGAGCAGGGCTGAGCAGGGCTGGATTTCTTTCTTAATTGTAATAGTGTTATATGAAGTACTTCGAACAATTCATAGTACTATATCAGTGCAGGCTAGAGTCAGCAACTTCAGGTCACGTTCTTCCCCATAGGCACGTTCAGTGTAGCATATGAAAAGTGCTCATAACACAAGAGTAGATAGGACTATGGAAGTGGGAAAAACATTGTATGTAGCAGGTTCTCTAGTCCATATGCACCAGGCTAGGACACAATAGCACAACAATTTATTTAAATACATATATTCTTCACAGAGATCAGATTAATATATTAACTGGTGCTCATTGCTAGAATAGGAATTCAAAGTATTTGGACAGTAGTTAGTATTATAATTTCATACATGGTGGTTGTGCTGTGATCATACCAACAGCTATGATTCAGTGTTAGATAATGTCTAATAAGGAATGTTTCTAGTAACTTTTAAGTCCAGTTCATTCATGGGCTGAGATTAAAGGTTTTGCTATAACAGAAAAATCGTCACAATTTTTAAGGGTATATATGATGCAGCTTCATTCTAAGAACAATAGGCATGTTGAGTCACAACTAAATGACCTTGTTCTTTAGTAACATTCAGGTTTTCCATGTGAAAAGTAATCATGGGAAGCTAAGATATCTGCAATGTTTAGATAGGATTATTTTTTTAAAAAATGGTGGCTCTGCATTGCTGCAAAACACTAAAAACACTAGATGAAATTGCATCTGCGGATACTGTGTACACTAGGCACATCCCTAGGATGTAACACATGGATTGTATACAGTTGCAATTCAGTTCAGTTCCTTCCTTCAGTTATCTTTAAATTAATGCCTGTTTTGGCCCTTTCTTATGGGTTATGGTCTTTACAGTTCCTTACTGAATAGGACTGTACTGTAAGCCACCTAGTCCTGATAGGAGAACTATGCCAGTTTTCTTTCCATTGCCCTTTGCAAGTTTTCAGAATCCTCTCATACATAAAAATGGGAGCAAAACTCCTATATTTGAATATGAAAAACACGCATATTTGGAAAATATTAAGAAATATTAATAATTTAAAAAGTTAAAATTTAACATTGATAAAACAAAATTAGTTCCTTATAAATGCAATTTTATATCTGTATATTTTTCATTTATGTATTCTTTGTGTATATAGCAGTCAGTAAAAGAAGTAACAGCTGTGATGCCTCAGAAAGATTAAAACACTTACGTATTAGGCAACCAAGGGGGAAATCTGTTCTTAATACTGACACCAGCATTCTGTTCTTTTCCCAGTTACTGATGCAATTGTTGTCCTTTCTCTCTTGATGAGCTCTAGTTTCAAGTCACTTGTAGCTCCAGGGTACCATTGTTATAGAACTGAACAGAGTTCAGATTTGTAGCCAATGTACTAAATGTTTTGTTCTTAGTATTTTTGAGACCTGGGACAAACAGATGGACTCTGAGTAGTGAGCCTGTTGGAGAATTATAATCACCTTATTTTGACAGACGTACAAATTTCCAAACTGAATTGAACCCATCCGTAAATGGTTCTTCCAGATTGCAGTAGAAGCCAGCTATGCAGATTAGCCATTGAAGGAATCACAAACCTATTTCTAGGGTAACATTTTAAGTTGAAAAGAAACAAGCTGGGCTGTTGTTGCTGCTGCTGCTTTGGGGCACAAAAGAAGTACTTAAGTGTGTAAACTTGTTGAAGGCCTAAAATTGGTTTGAAAAAAGAGAAATGCCTTAATGAATAAAGAAAGAACAAAATCTGCCAGAATTAGGTACTGTATTTATATTAGCTGAGAAGCAACTGAAAAACCCATGCACACCTGGTCCTGAAGAAAGATGCTAAGTATTATGAAGATTTCTAAGTATACCTAATCTCCTAAACTTTACAGTTACTGAATTTCTCCACTGAGTCACATTTGATATCACTGACATTTGAAGTGCCTTATTGTTGGCAATAAAGTGTCTGTCAACAAGACAGACAAGGTAGGAGGTGAACAAAGCATTGTTTTCCCCCATGCCGAAAAGGAAGAAGCTTGACTCAGTGGTAGAGCACATGTTTTGCATGCAGAAAGACCCAAGTTCAACCCTTGGCATCTCAGGTTGGGCTGGAAAATATCCGGTCTGAAACTCTAGAGAGCTACTGCTAGTCAATTATTATTATTATTATTATTATTATTATTATTATTACTATTATTATTCAATTTATATCCTGCCTTTTTCCTACAAAGGGCTCAAGGCAGCTTACATCTCCTCCTCCATCTTATCCCCACAACAACAACCCTGTGAGGTAGGTTGGGCTGAGAGTCTGTGACGGGCCCAAAGTCACTCAGCTGGCTCCATGGCTGAGTGGGGACTCGAACCCAGATCGTCTGAGTCCCAGTCCCATGCTCTTACCCACTACACCACACTGGGGCCAGTTGATATTAGATTTGACTCAGCTTCCTATGTTCCTTACATAATTTAAGCTGCCATCACCATGAAGAAGGGTCAAATGTCAATGTGCTGTACCAGAAGTACATTGTGCTACTAAGGGCAATGGAGAATTAGTTTGGAGAATTAGGCTTGTGTTTGCCCATTACTCTTCCTGCTGTAGCAACAGTCCATGTACAGATGGTAGAGTATTTGAACAGGTGCTGCCATATAACCACAACCCACCTTCTTTACCTGTCTTTGGTATTAATGCATTACAAGGTGCATTTTAGGAGATAGCTTCATGCTTTTGTAGTGACCAAGTTACAAGGAAATGCTGATTTTATTTTTGAAAAAATAATTAAGTAATAACATTTAAACAGGGTTGAAACCCTATGTATGAACACTAGGAAGTAATTCCCTATGAACATTTTGAGAATTTTATAGATAGAAAGAATTTTGCCACCAGGCTTGTGAATATACAATACTTGGCTTCTCGTATATTTAGGGGTTTTTTGGGGAAAATATGAACAGATTTATTCAACTGAAATACAAATGTTTGAAAACAAAGGGCCTTTATTTGGAAAATAACTTGGTAAAGGCATGCTGCACAATTTCGATGAATATATCTGGTATTCATTTCTTCAATGTAATGCAGCTATGCAAAACATGTCACTTGGGAAAATCCATGAGGAAAATTTCAAGTTACTGCTCTACCACATTGCTGAATACAAACAGATAACAAAAATACAATTTTTCAAGTGACTGATTACAATTTTGTGGGTGTGAAATACCATATTACATTTACAATGTGAGATGCCCTTGCTGATGTCAATGTTACCACCTACCTGTCAAATGAGAAAATGCAGTGAATTATTTTAAGCAAAGCTTTTTGTCTTTTCTGAAATACATTTTTCCTGTATTTTAGTTGCTGTGTCATTGAGGAATCAAAAAGTTGTCATCCCACAGTTCCTGGATGTTAATTATTTGACTCTGGCAAATTCCGTTCAAGTACCAGAACTTAACCAGTTCACGTTGTGTTTTGAAGCAACTGAAAACAGCAGCAATAGCCCTGACTGGAAGGCTTTCTCCTATGGTGATTCTTCATCTACAGAGTTTTTCAGCTTTGGAAAGTCAAAAAGGGGCTACTTCTTATCTATTTCAGACACAGAATGTACGTTAGATGATGTACTTGACACGGGCCCAAATGGAGAGTTCTTCACAGAAGCATTTGAGCAACTCTGTATTGCATGGGATAGCTTCTCAGGCACTATAGGTGTTAGTGCCAAGAACACATATGAAACAGTGCATTGTTCAGGTACTTCTGGAAAGGTCATTCCTGGCAATGGGAAGTTGGTTCTGGGTTCTGGTGGAAATCATATAAGACCTCTCAATGGGGATATTTACAACTTTCGGCTTTGGAATTTCACAATGAGCCATGAAGCACTTTCCAACCTTAGCTGTGATGTGAAAGGCAACATTGTGGACTGGGACAACGACTTCTGGAGTATCCCAACATCAGCACTAAAAGCAGAAAGCAACCTGAGTTGTGGTGAGCATCTTTTATGGATTTTTTTTCTCTTAGCTATGAACGGGGCACATGTCTGAAGGAAATGGCACATACTGAGAATGAGCTGAGCTTCCTACAGAGCAACCATTTTTCTTGGGCTTATCCACTTTGCCCATAGGATACATATTTTGCTTCTGGGTATATTCTTTCTCTGAATTCAGAAATGCACTGTGATATCCAGATTGAATTCAAGCTTTTCAAAAGAGTCAAAGATTTTGTTAAATGTTGGGTTTATTTCACAGTGCAGTATAAGCTTCAATCAATAAATAACTATGAGAAAGATCAATAAAAATTATTTGATCTTCTCCCTAGACTCTTGTATAGTTGAAAGAAAATATATAATCAGGGAAAATGTGTATCTGATGTGGGCTGGAAGAAATGGGTGCAGCAAAAAAAGAAGATCTCTGTATACAGAGGTAGAATGAAAGTTTAAGCCAGATGGGAGTCATGCTCAGAGCGTCATGATGTCATATGAATAGGCTTCAAATCAGTATAACAATAAAATCCCTGTAGTTATGAAATTAACAAAACTAAGTCAAAGGTCTGGTCAGTTTCACATTTGAAAAAGGGAACTGATAGTGGCATTTGAATGAAATATGCAGGGTTGACCCAAAGGTAACTGTGTTCTCTGAAAGTGGAAAAAGGGTCATTTTGCAGTTAGATTTCATATATTAGCTGAAATAAAATGTAACTTTCTAAGGTTCTGATCCAGAGGCCTTTTAATGAGCTCAACACATTCTATAGTGTGTTTTTATTTCCACTCCCCACAACTAGAGAATTTCAGGAGAGTTCTAAAAGTTGGTCTTATAAATAAAAACACGCAAATAGATGTATCAGTAAGATGAATTTAAAGGTTATTTTCTTAAGGCTGCTATACATTAGACCCAACAATGCTGAAGTTCAGGTTCTATTCACAAGGGAATCATCTTGATACAAGATTTCTCCAGTGACATCCATTTCTCCTTCAAATGTATTCGGCAATAGTAGAAGAGATGATGGAGAGATTTTGCTTATTTTTTCAGGGGGTGAACTGTAGGTTCTTTCTTTCTCAGAAGTCTGGATTCAAGTGCAACATCAAGCAACCTGAGGAGGGTTGTTTGGGTCATTAAGCCTTAGGTGGTCCCACTTGCAGTGGGAGCAACCAGGCAGCATGCCCAAACTGGCTGGTTCACATTAGCTCACAATTTTCAAAAACAGTGGGTTGTGGTGATACGTGAATTGTGCCTCTACATCAGATGGTAATGCACTTTGCTTTTTTGGGGTAATGTCCCATATACTGTACCCTTGCTGCTCAGAAGCACCTGAACTCAGAACCTTCCAGGATTCCTATTCACTTGCAGAATAATGCCAGCAAGTCAGGCCTCTCTGCCCTCTACCTGTATTTCCTTTATATAGCATATCTAGTGAGAATACTTTGGCATGAGGACAGCCTGGAGAAGGACCAGGATAAATTGTATCCTGGCCACTCCTGTCTTGATTCCCAGCCATCAGAACACCCTGTTTTCCCTCTCTAGCTTGTTTTTCTGATGTCAGAAAGGCAGCTGGCACTTTTCTTTGCTTGTCAGTCATGAGGGGGCTGGAGTCATCTCTTACTCCCCTAACTGAGCACTGTCTCCTTCCTTGGAAAGTGGTCATGGAAACATCTTTCAGTCCTTGGGATGCTCACCCAAGAATCATAGGATGGGTTTTAAGACAGAGTTAAATGATTCCTAACTAGTGGTGCTGTGTCAGTGGATTTCCTTCACCAGTTGCAGGTTGAATTGGGTATGATCCCTTCCAGGTCTGTGGTTCTGTGAAAGCACTATTCAGTCTTTGTTCAGCTGCACCAGCTAATAGTTTATTACCAAAAACACAATTCCATTTCTAAAATGAGTGTTTTATATGAATGTTTCCATGAGAAGTAAGAAATACTTGGATAATTCAGGGTTTGATGTCCTTTCTGTAAGACAGGATATCTGGACACTTACTATGTTTTTGTGAAGTTTGCTTTATTTACAAATAGATAAATAGAACATACGAGAGATAAGCAACTCATTATAACCCCAGAAAGAGGGCCTGTGTCTATTATTCATGTATCTAAATTTATAGATACATTCCAACTCCAAGCCCTTTCTGCCTTTGTCCTTTCCTAACTAAAAACTGTATACATACATATACACAGAAAGGGGGATGTGTAAAGGGAAGTTGCCATCTTTTTTATGGTATATTTCATTTAAAAAAACCGCAAATTCCCAGTTATGCCCTAATCATTTGTTTGCTAACCATTCTGGGCTATTAACAAATAATCTTCCTAGGAAAGAACAGCTAGCTAACAGCCATAAAGCTATTTCTATACTTTTAAAGGAGTGTTGCCATCACCTACCCACACCCCAACAATAATAAGGATTATAACTGAGTCCCTATCATAGGTTTTAGGCTTTTTTTTTTACTCATCTCCCAATTTCCTGGATGTGCTTAACTAATCCTGTTAAACTCCATTCACTTAAGCCTATCATGTTCAGAGAATGTATCTGATAGGAATGAAAAGTTTCTTCATTAAGATTTGGGGCAACTGTTTATTCAGATATATGTCAATTTTGATGGTCCTATATTCACTGTTTGTAAGAGGTTTGGTAGTGTATATATATGTAATCAGATTATGAGCACTGCTAAGTATTATCCTCTCTACTCTTACCAGCTCCATGGCAAAGGATTCCAAGGTAATCTTGTCTGTGCTGACTCAGAAGTCAGCTTTTGTGCAAGTGTGTGTCCTATACACATAAATGACAGCAACTTTAGGGCTTCTCTACAGGAGGGATTTATTGTGCACTCATAATCCTTTACTCACAGAGGTTTTCCATCTTCTCCCATGTTTTCCAGCCATTTTTGCAGCATTTTTAGAGTTAGAAATTCTGGCATTCTCCTAGGTTGTGCCGTTATTTGCATCAGAAGCTTAGTATATTTTTATAATTCCTCTCTATACCACAGCAACACCTTATGTTGTGTAATGAAACTTGGATGAACATATAGAAATGCAAAGGGGAAAAGACATCATTGCAGGGCACCCTAATCCTACAAAGAAAGTGGAAGAAGGCACAGTAAAGCTCTGGTTCTGTGCTTCACAGAGAGAGTGCTTTGTCTTTTTGCATTTGTATACATGATATAGTCAATGGAAGATCACTGAACTGACATGAATTCTATCCTATTATGGAATTGCATCTCTCAGTGGTTTCACAAGCTTTGCCCTTAACTTTTGTTGAAAAGTCTTGAGTATCAAAAAGAAAGAAAGAAAAGTCTTAACATCATCAAAAATTGCATTAGCTTTTATGTTGATATGTCAAATGGTTATATAGCAAAGGATCAAACTGAAATTTATGTTAGAAATAATATATCAAGGAACTTAAAGGAAGCAACAAAAATGATAGGACAACCTTAATAAACTAAGAATAAGGGGAAATAAACACAGACTTCATATTTATATTGCAGATTTAGGAAAAAATGTCATTCAATGATCTGTTATCCATCTATGGCCTTGCATAGCCTAATTTATAGCTTTTGGGTGGGGGTGACTTTTGAATTGTAGATTGCTACTTTGTAACGTTGGCTTGGGGCTTCTTTACCTTTTTGCTCTTCCTATTTTGTGATGCTGCCTTTGTATCTCCTGCCCTTAGAAAGTAAAGGAGTCAAAAGCATGACTTTAGCAGCATGTGGAAGGAAAGAGCTAAGAGGACCTTATATTTCCTCTTGGTGGATTTTATCTTGTTTTGAAAGCTAGTATTATGTGACTGTTTGCCTCATCCCAATGATCAATCTATAATATAATTGTAAATAAACAGATATTATCAAAGAGAAGGAGTAGTACGCACACAACAGTGTCTCATGGTAGATTAATTTGAGATGCAATTTAATCAACCATTCAATTTCAAGTAGTAATAAGACACTTACCCCATAACTGTCATGAAAAGAGCAGTCTTCTCTGCTAGGATATTCCAAGAATTCAGAAGAATATACTTCTGAACATGGAGTTTTCACTCTTCTTCACTGGGTTAGTAGGAAAAGGTGCCTTTACCAGTTGCATAAATGCCCATGTATTTGTGAACTGTTCTCAATAAATTAGCTTCATTAGGAGGGTGGGAGAGCTGTAATTCTATTTATGTGCATATTTGGTAAGCAGTTTTCTTTAGGCACTTCACTAATAAAGGGAATGTGTTGTTTATGGTCTGTCTCTTCTTATTTAAAAGGTTCATATCTTGTCCCCATACCTTCAATTGAACCAACTAGCTGTGCACACCTTGGAAGTCTCTGTCAAGGTAAGAAAGCAGGGCCCTTCTTCAGCTTCAAAATATATTGTTATATTCTTTCTTTCTTTCTTTCTTTCTTTCTTTCTTTCTTTCTTTCTTTCTTTCTTATTAAACCGTTATCATTTTAAAGATGAAAGTCTAAATGGAAAATAATAAACAGAAGATTGTTTTTATCCAACACATGAGCGGCTATACTAAATGTTCCATATATAAAAGAATATAACAATTCATTTGTTAGCACCGTGTCTGGAAACCCTTATTCTAAAACCTAACCATCTCATTCTATATAATAAAAGGTCTAGTTTTATTTATCCCTTCATCTCATGTCCCTTTGTTACATATATTAGAAACTGAGTTTCCATTCCTTCACAGCAAAAGTTGAGTGCAGATCAACACTCTCCCTAAGTCTGGTAGTTTGGCTGGCAGTTTTGTGGTCTTCAAGTGGACAGTTTTCCAAGGAAATAAAAGAAAACCTGGGATTATTTTCCCAGGCCAACTCATATATATGATTGATTTCTCCACTGATGCAAAGCTGGCAGAAGCGTCATTGCATTTTTGCATAAGTGTCAGATCTAATACCTTGATTCCACTTGTGCATGCAGTCGCACAAGAATTTTCATAGATCAGCACGGCAGCATTTCACTAGGTGCTTGCTTGTGCACTCTCTGGCAGCACATGGAACTGCCATAGGACACTGTCACCTCCTGTATTTTCTCTATGAATACAACCCTTGATACAGTTCCATGTGTCAAAATTCTTCTTGCCTTTGCCTTATTTTAAAGCTGATGGTTGCTTGCTTGTCTCTTCAGTTTCCTAGAGGCTAAGGACTAAATAATACCAAGCTGATTTAAATTTGGTCTGACAGCAACAATTCATTTTTGCTGAATTCTCATTATTCAGCTTTATTGCAGCACTCTGCTATGCATGTTTACTCAGATGTAAGTCCCACTGTGTTCAAAGGTAAGTGAGAATAGCTCCAAACTGCTGTGAACCATTCTGAAACAAGAACAGGAAATGGCAGAAGTCTAGAAGTGCTATGGCTTGTTTTACTAGAATTAGTTGCAGTGCTAATTTAAGTGGAAATGTCTAATCTTTGAGGATAACGAATCAACAGTATTTTATTGGGAAAGATATAGGGACATACCATATGAAAATGAAATTTCTGTTTAGACAAGAAAAACATACAGAAAGCAATGTTCTACTTCACTAGACAAAACATAGCAAGGTTACACTATACTAAGAAAGGGAATGAATGCTGTCAGCCTTTATTAATGTGTGACTCTCAACATTGCATGACTTGAAAACCCACAATGGCTTGTCATTTCATAAGAACCCAGACTGATTCCTTCGGGATGGCTTGTTTAAGAGCAGCAAGCCATACTGAGAACCCATGGGTTGTTCTTGGGGTTGTTGTGCCCACAGTGTGTTGCAGCGTCACCCAAACACAGATGACCAACCCCTCAATGGGGTCTAGAAACTGGGTACCAAGCCTCTTAGCAAGAGCAGTAACAATTCTTTGCTACTCTTACTACAGGTAAGAGTATTCAGCTGTCCCACAAGAGATGACTGGCACTGGCTTGCCGGCTTCCTTACTGAGATCGTGAGCCATTTTCAGCTTACCATGGCCTTTTACCCATTTAACTTCTCTCCCTCCCCCAGTGATTATGAAAATCAACCTGACAGCTGGCTTTCTCAGTTTTGGTTTTGAAAGCCACTAACAGCCCATTCCAAGTGCCCAAGTGGCACCTTGAAGAGACTGGCACTGGCTAGCAGACCATTAAAAATGTGTGCATTTAGTGTGCATATTCATATTTTGTGCATATTTTAGCCACAGTTGCACGGCTGTAGGGGTTCACTGTCAAAACTCTTTAAAAAGCAGTTTTGTTAGGACGGTAGCTGTTTTTTGACTGAGGCATATGGTTACATATGTGTCAATCCAACTCATGCCCAGTCCCCTGTCAAAACCCCCTTCATAAAGGCAGGGAAGAGTAAAGGGATAAAAGGAAGAAAAGCAGGGAGATGTAGTTCACAATTGTAGTGGGGAGACAAGTGAGCCTTGCTGCTGTTTGCCTTAGTATTTCTGTGGGAGAATGGAAAAAGAAAGAGAGGAGGGAGGGGCAGACAACCTAGGGTGACCCCAGTTGCCCATTGGGCACACAGTGGGATGTTCATAGCATAACCAGCCCATTGTGGCTTATTGCCTGGCTGAGTTGGTGAACCATATGAGTGCACTCATTATATCCTGTCTTGCTCTGAAAACCATTTGTGAATGTTGAATGATCCCTTGGAAGGACCAGACAACTTAAGGAGTATTTTTCCAAACACTGAAAAAGAAAGATTTGACAAATTAAATTATTTTATCTCTCTTCTGCGCCTTTGCACTTACTGCCACTTAGCTGCAAAATAGTTGCCTTTGCAAAGGCCACGAGGCAACAAATTGAAGATGATTATCCTAAGCCTGCAAGGTTTCTGCACAACCATCTATAGAAACTCCGTAATCCTAGTGACAAAATCACTCTTTGTAGGAATGGAAAGGAATCTTCATCCCAGGTGTCAGTTTTGGCCTGACATCTCAATCCAGTCCTCTGGGATTCCCCAGAGGGCCATGCCATCTTCCACTGGCTCTGTCCCTTTCCATAAACTGCTGGTTGTGTTGTAGCTCTCTTGAAACTTCTCTCCTAGTGCTTAATTCTTGGCAGTAAGAGCTTTCAGCCAAAACATGTGGGTATTTTTCCTCACACCTTTAACTTCTACCCAGCCCTCTTTGCCTCCAACCACACTGACTACTGGAATGCAACCTCTTAAGAGCTTCTCCAGCTGGTAGAGGCTCTCTATTCCTTCTCCTTAGCAAACTAAGAAATACTAATTTGCTAAGGAGACAGAGACAGTTGCAGAGCACACTTTCTAAATCCTCAGGAGCCATTCACCCCATCAAGCCCCTGTGCAGATCCCATTGGGATGAAGAGCTTAGTGCATTGAGAATGTACTTCATTGGTCACATTCTGCATAGAGAATTGTAATGAATGTTATTGCTCTGATTCTGAAGTCATTGTCCTTTAGACATTCTTGGATAAAACTGATACTTGAGAACATTATGCCACCCCCCCCCCCCAATTTAGTGGTACTGTCCTCAGTTGCTTTGAAGAAAATGTCTCCTTGTACTCATCTTCTGAACCAAGAAACTATTATGAATGTGGTTGTCTGAAAAATACATCACTTTTTAATTTTTTCCTTTGTTGTAACCTTTAATCTTAAAAATGGTGCTTCTCTAAATACCAGTGGGAGTTAGACAACTGAAATCCAAGACAACACTTTGAAAATGTATCCTTTACAAATATATTCATTTATGATTTTAATTCTGTTCATTACACAGAGCTTAGAGGATTTAATTAGATCCTTACATGGGTACCCCATGGAGGCTATTTATATACTGTTTGCAAACAAATGTTCTTGTTCAAAGGCCTTAAGAGACAATGATTCAGAATTTTTATGCCCACAGAAGGGTTGATACGGCTGTTGTTACTTCAGCGAATGTCATTCTACAGGTGACATGTCAATGTCAGGGCTTTACTTATTTATTTTAGCTGTTTGTATTATGAGTTTAAGCTTCTTTGGAGAGATGTGGCACATGTTCAGATAATGTATTTGGTTACATCTGGGGTGCTAAATTTATAGTCCACTTTGTTCTTTAGTGGAGATAGGGAGAAACATCTATATCTGCTACATTTCTACAAAGCCTTCCACTTGTAGATGAGCTAGCTTAAATAAAGGGCTAAGAAGTCAAACTCAGCTGCAGCACAAAAATGTACATGTATGAAATTTGTTCAACAGTTTACAAGGCAGTTCCCTCCCCTCCCTGTTCATGTTTTCATGCATTATTCCATTTTGCCCTTCATTAACCTTCATGTTCCATACAAGCTCACTTCTTTCTCATCTTTGTTACCAGCTACTGTAAATTCCACCACTACATCACCCACTGTCACCACTAACATGCCTGATACTAACAGAACCGATAAACAAAACAATGGTAAGAAATTCAATGTTCCATTTTCTTTTTATGTTGAGTAAGTATACTTGTATAATATGGGCCAGATGTCATAGAATAAGGCTTAATTCCACTTTGGTAAACACTGATGAAAATGTTCTGTGCCAAATCAGTGCAAATTCTGGAGAGGATCAACTCTTATTTCCTATAGAGGAAAGTTAATTTTTAGACTTCACAGCTTTAGTATTAATGTTTTATTACTCTTCAAATGTACTTTTTAGAAATGAATGTGTTATGTGATTTTTAATGGTTTCAGCATTTTCAAATAATCTATGTATTCCAACTGTTTTCATACAGGTCATGACAAGATTTTCAGGGTGGTGCCTAACTCAACCTATAAAATCATAGGTTTTTGCAAAATCCTCTAGAGCAGTTCACCCAGTCAAGCCCCTGTGCTTGATGTTGTTTAACCATTTATGTCAGGGAAATTGCAGAGATTCACAACAAACCGACTAAGGATGAGGCCCTCAAAACTCCTTTTGTGCTTTTGACATGTGTGCCCATCCTTGCTAAACCTAAACCTTGTCTAAATGAATGCAGTTCCCACTAAAATAAGTGAGAACATCTTCACTTATTACACCTCTGAGCTTTGCCTGAGCTTTGCCTGAGGAAGTCAGTTTTTATCAGTAACATTTTTTCCCATGTCTTAACTGTTTGGCTTACTGTATACAGAGCTGCAGGAAATGAAAGGTCCTGCTACAGTGGTCTTCAGAGTCAAGAGAAATTCAGCTGATTCCTCTCATCCAGTACTACAAGGGCAGGAAGATTCTAAAATAAGAGGTGTCAAAAACATAGGAATTATTTCAACCCCAATAGTTTGGCCAGTGAAGCAGAGGCCTCTCCTTACCAGTAAATCTGCATCATCTGAGAAACAAACCCCAGAGAGAAAAAATGCGCTCAATTATTTCATCCTAACAACACCTGAAGTCCTACCAGCTCCTCCTTGGGAAACTCAAGTTAATATTTTGGCTCCTTTTTCAGAACAAGTACACATGGAACATAATTATAATGGCTTACTCAGTGGTAATCCTAGGACAATACCAACTATCCCTCTTGATCATATTAGGAGCATGGTATTCTCTTTTCAACAGAATGAAAGTATTGATACAGGACCAATATGGACATGGGCACCAGAATTAGAAGATTCTAAATCAGATTCTTTATTTCCTTCTGTGGTGAACAAGACTATGGTTTTTAAATCTACAGGAAATCATCAGTGGATATTATCATCTAAGAGTTACATGCTCTCTTCTGCCTCTTACAGTGTTTTACAGTCTTTTAATGCATGGAATGAAGTTGCACCTTTCAATCCTGTCATGTCTGGAAATTCAGAAGAAAGTCTTATTTCTCTTTCTACCCAAACTTCTTCTACATACCCTAAGGAATTATTTCAAGAAACAAGACCACACTTACTACAAAGGTCATTTGAAAATGTCTTCCTAGAACCCACTGCAGAAAGTCTACAAGAGGATTCTATTAGAAATGGCTTTTACATAGTTGGTGAACTACAGCCTACAAAATTTAATTACATCAATGAGTATAATTCAGTACATTTTAAAAAACAAGTTTTAAAACAGAGTGTAAATCCCTCTGGCTCCTTGCAAAACATGAAAGCCTGGTTCCCAGATGTTATGCCCATAATCCAGCCAACAGAAGTTCTCCTGCCAGTGGAATACAGTACAGAATTGCAAAGTTTATTGTCAGTCTTACCAGAAACAAGAAATATAGGTTCAGAAATTCAGCAGATTATTTACTCTTCATCTTTATATCAAGAAACTATAAGTACAGCTTCTTTAAAAAGCAGCTTATTTACATTTAGACCACTAGCTGAAGAACTAGAACATCCAAAGGAAGAGGAGGAGGCCTCCTCTGCAGAAGATGACCATGAACTAAATGCATTTATTTCCTACATCAGCTATGTTTTTCCTTCTTTAATTCCATTGAAAAATACAAATTCAAATAGAAATAGGTTTACTGGATCTGGATACATAGAAACCAGTAAACTTGATAACCCACATAATAGTGTTTCTTTTACTGTTGATCCTGAAAGCATTAAACTCTTGAACCCTGTTGAATTAAGCCTTCTACCACAATATCTAGATAGTCTATCTTCAAGAAATTATTGGACTTTAGAACAAGAATCTGTGCTAGTAGAATCTATGAAAGAGTGGTGGTCTTCATTTAGGCCATCAGATTCTTTCCTGACACAGAGACAGTCCTTTTTCACATCTCCAACAGAAACAGGTGATACTACCATGCAAACCACCCTAGTTAGCAGTCCATTGGACTATGGAGCTGTAAAAACCAACATTTCTACTTCTGTGTCAGAAAAGAATGGAGATACATTTAGTACAGTTGTTCCAGTGGTCTCATCAAAGATTTCAGAAAGTCTGGAAAGAACATCACAGCTGGAAACAAAAGCGGACCTTTCCCTTGTTTCCCTAAATTATGCTTCTTCATTTCATTTGCCATTGACTTCACTGGAAATACCTCTGATTCAGCCTTCCTTGCATCTACAGATAAGTATTTCTGATGTATTAAATGAAAAGTTTTCTCAGGGCATCAAAGGAGGTGGCAGTTTAGCCTTGCAACAAAATTTTGATGAAACACTAGTTGACTATTCAGAAAATACATTCCCTTATCAAACAGAGATATTAGCACCATCTTTGGAGACTTCATGTGAAGTAGGTGCTTCTACAGTTTCATCACTGCATCCAATAAATTCTGAAGGACTTCCACAGAATATAAATAACATGAAAAGTAATTGGTCCACAAGTTCATCAGCTTCTGTAAAAAAAAAAGAATACTCAATAATAAACCATGTTTTTCTTGGAAAAGAAAATACACAGAGGTCTAACCTTGCCACAGGGTCCGCAGCTTTGGAAATATTGCATACTTATAGTCATAGATCCCAAATCCGAGCAAGTGCACAATCAGCGGCACTAATAATGTCCACACCTTTAATCTCACAAGGTCTTCAATCTAACCTTGCTTTAGATTCTGCCGGCTCAGGCTATTCATGGAATGAAGAGTCAAACATAAATACTCTGAATGAAAGCCATCTAACTAACAATAAGCTACAAGCTACAAAAGTTTTGGAAAGTCAAATCAATCCTTCTTTTCAGTTGGGTAATGTCGAAATGGTTGTTGATGATGTGGTTCATAGAAGCCTTAATAATAATGTAGAAGCTGTGATTACAGGAGAAGAATCACCTTGGAAGGTACATCACTATTCTAGCAAGCCTATTGATAGTACTGCTAACAAAGGATTGTCCTCTTTAAATCCTGATAATATCCATGCTACTGGTTTGTACATATGGACAACTTCCCCATCATTTGAAGACTTCTTGGATTATGAAAAAGTTGTAAACTATTCTTCCTTTTTGGAATCATCAAAAACATCAGTTGTCACTGATGGAATATCTCATTCTTTTCCAACTGTTGAGCCCAGAAACAGTTTTGATGACAATACATTAAACATCTCAGAAACAATAACTGGGATTACTTTCCCTCACCATAGCTTGCAGCCTCAGAGTTCAATGGAAATTTCAGCTCATGAAAATCCTCTGCTTAGTGTGGTGTCTGAAGGAAACCAAAGTGCTGTGCCCAAGACAACACTGACTCCTAGTCACAGCTCTCCCAAATCTGTTCTGTCTTGTTTTTTATGTAATGACTTCATTGGCTGCCCATGTGGACCTGAGGTCAAGCACAGTAGGTCAAAACATGAACCTAGCTATAGAAAAAAAATCATCTCATCTGTTAGATTTTGTAGAACTCAATTTAGAATAGTTGCAAATAGTGCTGTAAATCTTCAAGTAATTGAAAGTTACTAGAATTTCATTTATACCATTTTAAAAAGATTAATACTGAAATCATAGATCTTTAGTATGTGATTCTAATCACTTCCATCCCATTTACTAACCACAAGAACTTTGAGGAGACTACTATGACAGTCAGATGCTATTGATATGCCAATACCATCCACAGGCATTAGTGTTATTTGTGCCATCAGAAATTTTATAACTAAAGAAAGTAAACCCAGTGTGATCAAATGGTGGAAAGCGCATATGAAAATCACCCCTTTATGAGTACAAGAGACTGCTAAGTCTTCCTTCCCCATCTAGCTTCTCTCTACCAGAATGCTGGATCTAGTATTGTGCACTATAGGAAAGAGCTTCTGTTTGCCTTTCTGCACTGTCCCCTATCTTGTTGATTAACAGGGGCAAAGAAAGATAGTAGGAAACCCAACAATATATTTCCAAGAACATCTATGTCCTGAATGGCTTTTTTTTCCAGTAATTAATTTTATTGATATCCAGAATATAGTTCAGAGAAAGGGAAGATGTTCCACAATCTGAAAAGCATAAATGAACTTTTGACAATTATACTTACATACAGTTTAAAAATAAATAAATTTGTAGATTGTCTGTGGGCATTTCACAATTTTGAAGGAAAATCATACATATTAAAGGAAAATTGTATCAATTGAAACTTTCTGATTTGATCATTGTATAGTCTCCTGAGAGTGTCAAGAAAGCTATAGTCTTCTCTACTAACCTCAATTAAACATGTTGTCACTCACCATTCAGTGATTGTGCATATTAAAGTCTTTTGCTCTGTTTTATGGATAGTAATTTAGAGCTATACTAAATTTGATTTAGTGTATTATATTATAATATAAAAAGTATATCTATAATTCTACCAAAATTATTGCAAAATTTCTTTTCACCATAATGGTAATTGGATTTTACTCTTAGAAACTGGTTGATGCATCATGTAGGGCTTGTATACATGTTCAAATAAGGCCATGTATTACGCGGCTGGAGCTGTCCGTGCTATCTGGTTCTGCACACATTTTTAATCCAATCCAGTAACTGTGATCTATGGATCGAAACAATTGTCAAGAAAAAAAAAATCTGCTGTAGTAGGGCCGCAGGGCCACATTAAAGGAATCTTTCTTGGCAGCTTGTTTAGTATGTCCCGGGAAGGCACTGTAAATGCTGCTTTACCAAGGTGATAGTGAGTGAAGCCTTTTATATGGCACGGCAGCTGTTATGTAGCTGCTACACTGCTGGAAAGACTATGGGTGTGACATGAGAGCCCCTTTCTGCAATTAATGCTCCTACAAGGTGATCTGCTGTAGTGCAGTGACAAACATCTACTAGTCAGAGCTATAAAAAGTCAGGGCTTCTATTTTCCACCCTGATTATTTTGGGAAACCAAGATTGTGGTTTGAATGTGTTCCCAATTGGAACTTGATCCTCTGCCTGAAATTATTATAACTGATATGCCCTGAAAGTGTAGATAGAATGGGAAGAAGGCAAGATAAGGTACAAAGATCTCAGTGGTGCAGCTTTTATTCATGTGTGTCAGAAATGGCGCATGTGTGGTCCTACAGATACTGTTGACCAACATGGTCCATGTTGAAGTATTATGGGAATTGTAGTTTAACAATACCTGGAGGACCATGTGTCCCACTCCTAATACATATAATCATCACAATATTGTATACTGGCTGCGATCAGAGAGAACTTAAAGGTTCTGCTGCAATCAATGAAAGTGTGCTAATGTAATCTGAAGCAGAATCATATTGTGAAATTGTGATTTCATAGAAGGCTGCAGGATCTTTCTAAGTACTGAACTATATCTTCTTTTATTATTTCTAAAAAGGCAGTGTGGTAAGAAGGACATTTAAGACTGAAGCTTTACCACATAAGCTCATGAAAAGTAGAAACATCATTTTCATAGGAGCAGAGATTAGGTTTATTATAGCAATAACTATTATTGAATGTTAATCATGCTACATTCAAATAATTAATACAGTTGAATGCAGATTAACAAATAGGTAAGAACAATACATGCAATCAAATCAACAACAGGTTTGAATTAGGATAAACTATTATGGTGAAATCATTAAGTAATAACTGGCAATTAATTATTATTTAATTCTGACATAATTACAATTAATTAAACTTTAGGAAAAGTTTAAATGTGAATAATGCCATGAAAAGATTTTTCCTTCGGCCTGTATTGTGAAATACCAGGTTCTATTTACTGTTGCAATTTTTAAAACAATGAAATTAAAGCAAGTTGACAATTATAAAAGTAGATGAAGTTGACTTTAAAAGTTAAATGGGCTAAGTAGCCAGTAGGGTGTTTCTTCAGGATTCATTAGCATCATAGCTACATGGAATATTTGACAATATTTGGTGCTAGTCATTTCATTTTATTGTCAATTTACTGGTGCGTGAACCCTGTTGCAGCAATTCTTTCTTACCCAGGCTTCCTCTGCCTGCCATGAGGATGACTGGAGATTTGGTCATGTGATTTATAAACTCCATATTTCACTGTACTTTCAAGCAGAATGTTGCAGGCAGTTGTAGAACATGTGCCATTATTCTGACTTTTATAATGTTTTTGTAATGTACAGGTGGACTGTTCTACAGAATTTCCATTACTGTCTTCAATGAAATTGATGATACAGAATCAAATATTCAGAATAAAATTGCAGAATGGGTAAGATAGAATGTTTTATAAGCAAGTTTGCTATCATTACATTTCGATTAACAAATACATGTTGTTAAAAATGCTAGTTAAACCTTGGAGTCTACTTAAATTTTGTTTAAGCATGTTATATCTGTCTCTGTAATTTTAATTTTGCTGCTTTCGGCATATGGATTATATTCTGCTTTGTTGTGACTTATTAAAAACTGCTCAGATTCTCAAGATATACCTGCGGGCAGATTAGAACCAATTTAATCCCTCTTGAGCCAATGCAATTCTGTGTATGGAGAGTCACACCTCCTGCTGAATCTATGGCAGTCCAGTAGAGATGCATTGCATACAGCTGCATTATCCTTCACACACATATAACGTCTTTGCTTTCCTCCCTTCTACCTTCCCTTCCTTTTTTAACATGTAGCATACAGGTATTTGGTGCCTGTCCTGGAAGCAAGAGCCTAGATCTAAAAGCACCCCTAGAAAATCTCTCCTTCTCATGGAAGATCTATCGCTGGCACTTAATCATTTATGGCAATAATTTATTACTGTCTTTCAAAGATACAAATCCTTCCAGTATGGTTCAAATATATTTTTAATGCATTTTAAACATCCATCCATAACATGTCATTGGGATGTTTTCTGTAGGGCAACTAGTGGTACAAGGCCATGTTGGGGAAAGGAGCAGTCTAGCCAGAACAAGAGTAGGTACCTGATATCTGTGTGCTTCCTTTGATATATCAAAAGTGGAAGCTTCCGGAACTTGAACCTAACTGCAAATACTACAGGGCATCTTCCTAACCACAACAGCAACGTACTCTTTAAATTCAGAGCTGTTCTTCTATTGTTGCATATTTTCGCAGTCAAATATGCAGTTCGTTTGCTGTTTTCCTTTGGATTCCATATCTTTAATTCTTTACCCACTGTTCTTGTTTGCTAAGTAAGCTGTAATTCCTGGGGTGCAAACCAGTCCCACCTTGAAGCTCAGTCCCATTGCTAAGCAAATTTTAATGGCTGAGGTGTACAATGGCTCATTAATGTATTCACTTCCCTTTCACTTTCCACCTCTTGTAGGCTTACAGCATGGAATTGAAATAGATTTAATTGGCATTGTCAGCATTTGATGTACACCAGCTATTCTACACTGTGAAGATGCAAAATGTTTTTACTGTGGTACAGTAAGATTAAATAAACACAACCAAGTTGGCACTTGCTGGTTGCATAAGTATACATTCCCTGTTCTGCAACATGCTTACATAAGCTCTGGTGCAACTCACTTCCTCCAGGAGTCACATACTGTAGCTGAATTGTGTCCACCTGTGTGCAATTCCAGTATCACATGATCTAAGATTAAATGTATCTATTTTTGATAGGGTCCAGTGTTCATTGAGGAATGTATCTTAACAAACAGCAACATAAAGACTAAAAACTAAATAACTATCTAAACAACTATCTATCCTATCTAGGATAAAGTTGTACAGTAGCACAATATCCCAAATAATAACGATTTGGGATTAAGAATTATTTGGAATTAATCCCAAAGAATAACGATCCCCTGGAACACAATTAAATGAATGAAAAGAGTATGGGTCAGTCGTGATTCTGCCTACAGAACACAATCCACCAAAACTCGGTGACTGGAAAAGAGAGCATTAGTCAGAGAAACAACCACGAGGCAAGTGGTCTTGCTGCAAAATGCTGTGTGTGTCACAAAGCCAACAGTACTCATTGGCCTAAGCATACCATCCTCACAGTGAAGTACAGCATTATGTTGTAGGCCTGCTTTACCTTGGTAGGGTTTGGACAACTGGTCAGGACTGCAGGCAAGATGGATAGCTCTAACTACAAAGCAATTCTAGAGGAAAATCTGTTTCACTTTGCAAGTGACCTGGGACTGAGGCAGAAGTTCACCTTCCAGCAAGACAGTAACCCTCAAAACACAACCAAAGTAGCACTGAAATGGTTTAGGAACAAGAACATGGATATATCTGAAAGGCCAAGTCAAAGCTCAGACCTCAAGCTGACTGAGATTCTGTGGCAAGGCTTGAACATTGCTGTTCATCAGCAGTCTCCATCTAGCCTGGGTCCACCCAACTGGAGCATTTTTGCCAGGAAGAAAGGACAAATATTGCCAGATCCAGATGTGCAAAGCTGGTAGAGACCCAAGAACACTCAGATATAACTGGTGCCCAAGGTGCTTCTTCCAAGGATGCACTTGGAAGAGTGAATATTTATTTAACCAATAAGTGCCAGTTTGTTTTTGTTTACTTAAATTTGTGCCACATTAAAAATAATTTGTATCTTCACAGTGTTGCATAAGACTCATATTTTGTAATAGCGCCAATTAAATCCATTTCAATTCCAGGTTGTAACACAAGAAAATGTGGAAAAATGAAGGGGGTGTGTATGAAGGCCTCTTCCAGGTGCTGTGAGTGGTTTTCATGTTACAAAGCAAGCCGTAGTGCCTGGGATATGTACAACTGCTTTTATATTTGCTTGTTTTGCAGTAATACTGTTTTGTGATCAGACATACGGAGTACCTCAACCTTAGGTAGAAAGATAGGATTAAAATGGTTTAAATAAATGAATTTCACTACTTATTATACAAGAGAACATTAATTAATTGAAATATGAGAAATATACTAAATAATTGAAATGCCAATTCCTGTAAATAGCTATATTTGGAAAATCAGTGGGCAGGTTTGCACATTGCAACAACCCTTTAAAAACTGCTTGTGTATGCTGCCCAGTCATTTTTCAGCTAAATGGAAAAGCTGAACAACACAGGACACACTGTTTAGCCGTAAGTTCCAATTATGGCTTGTTGGCGAAAGGGCAAGCCAGAATTCCTGATCTGCACATAATTGCAAACAAGGACAAGATGTTCCTGGGTTGTTTAGCCAATCGCACAGTTGAGTGTTACAGTTATCGCAAACCATTAAAAAAAAAAAACCTCAGGTTGGTGCAAGATATGAACCAGCTATTATGTTCATACTATGTCCTGTTTCTTTTTCCGTGGGCTCTGCGATTGCCTATATCCTCAGCCTGACCAAGGCAGCTGCATATGTAGGATAATAGGGTCCATAGAGGTTGCACAGAGTTGGGAGGGTGTGGGGAAGATATTTATGAGTATGCTGTTTGGATCTGCCTTGATTTGCTGAAGTCTGATATGTTGCCTATATTTACGATTTTATGACTGTTCCGAATTCATTGACAAGCCAAGGAATGGGCTCTGCAATAGATTCTGCTGTTGTCTTACTGGGTCTGCCTGGCAGGGAACTCTGTGCCTTACTTTTCTTAAAGATGATGGTTTCCTCTTACTGCCTGGTTACTCAAGGCAAAACATGCCCTACTTGGCCAGTCATGGTTCTTGTGCCCTTTCAGATTAATCCTCATAGCTCTCAAATTTCTCCTACTTGGGCAGTATGGCAAAAAAGGGAGGAGTTGGCTATTCATGAGTAAATATCACATAGGGCATCTCCTGGATTCTGAGCCATGGCTATAGGACAAAATATATTACAAATTATATGCTGAATATTAGTAAATAAAAAGGGAAGCAGTCAGTTGAGGAGATGATAGAACTTCTCTGATGGGTGTTCATACCTATTACATTTGTACATACATATTAAAAATTGTATTGCACAAAATTAATTTTGTCATGCAGTAGTGTGCAGGTGAAGGCAAAGTAAGAGATTCATTTCTGCTGCATAATATAAGGCTATCAACATCTACATTCCTCTTTTTTCCAGCTAAATATCACCTTTGAGAATTGGAATTATACTGTATATGTGGTCAATATAAGGTAACTGCTTAATACAATTGAAAGACACGCTAGTTACCACCTCTTATGGAAGACTCTTTTTTCTAACTTTTACATTTACATCTTTTTTTATCTGTAGTATTCAGTCCAGTGCTGTGAGCAAGGCAGCAAGGGAAAAAAGAAACACAGGACATCAAAGGTAAAATTGTACTAGGTTCTGCCCAGAAATAATTAGTTTCATTAATATGTGGATCTTTACCGTCCAGCTGATATCCTGCAAGGAAAGCAACCATTCACTGACAAAGCCTCAGGCAGTATGAGGGCCTCTGTGGGTGTGTTATTCACATGCACTTGTGAGCAGCATGGGATTGCATTGTGAAGACCCCGTTATTGTGCCATTTGATGTGTTTCATATGGAGGAGCCACTTAGTCCTACTGTAGGATGGGGAGCAGCTCCTGTACTGCTGAGAGGAACATGAAAAATGAGTCTCTGGGCTCATGAGAAATTAGCGTCTCCAAATGTTAGCTGTACTTAAGTTTACCCAGACCAACACTGAACACAACCAATTAGTACAACCCTATTTCTTTGTGCAGTTCATAAGCGCCTTAGCCAAAGTGCCTTCATCCTCCACTTTCATACTATTGTGTATTTTTCCCCTTTCATCTCTTCTACAGCTATATTCAAAATAGTTCCATGTTTTCATCTCTTTTATAAGAAGGCCTTTATCACTGAATTATCCAAATACAGGGGTTGTGGGGGAAGTGACATGGCATACTTCACTCTCCAGAAGTGCAAAGGAAAATGAAAAATAGATGTGGCCTGCTCATCTTACATCACTTTGTAATTCACATGAAAGAGATCCAAAGCGACAGCGATCACAGTGTAGTACTCCTATGTGCCAATGACAGACGCATGTTTGCCAGGCTGTAAAGTGCATATTTTACCAGCACCTGGAGCAAGGCAAAAAGATATTTGGAAAGCAGAAGTGTAAAAACACAATAGTTAGTAGATTATTAAGTGATTCAAGGAAAACATTTTATTACTATTAATTGGCCCATTTCATTAGTTCTCTGGTTCCCAATTCAATGGTATCCACTGTAGAGCAGAATTGAATGGTTGATTTGAAATGATTGCCATAGCTAGGTTTAAGGGGGTTTTTTTCTCTCTCCACACTTTCGAACAAAGATCATGTGCATATGTTTGGGTTTAACTCATTGATGCCATGCCCTTTTTGACATCACAGTAATGCTACACATTTCTGTTCCTGCTGCTGCTGCTTTTCCCCGAAAGATCCTACAGTTCCTAGGTGTAGCCATATGGCCAAGACTGGGTCACATGGGTAAGAGACACATGTCTTCCTAAGGGCTCCCCTGTTTCCCTGTGTGGCTTTTCCATTTTATTTTGCAAACAGCTTTTGACTTTGGTTTTATTTCCTGGCTCCATAAACATTTGCTTGCTGCAGCTGCCTCACTGAATTATGATACTTTAGGCCCATAGTCTGTGTTTAATCTTACTACAAGGAATGGCTGTTCTTACTACTGATTAACCAGCAACTCACTGAAAAATACCCACTGGTCACATTTAACAAACTATTGAAGGGCAATTTGCTAAAACTGCATAATTTAAAACTGCATACTTTAAGACACTACATGGACAAGCAAAGAAATTTGACTGTGTATGATGAATACCACTAGTAAGTTTTTATTACTTCTATTGCTATCATTGCATTGTTTTATTGCATTTTATGGTTGCTTTAAGCCTCAGTTTCAGTTATTAGGCAATACAGAAATCAAGTAATTCAGTAGTTAATTGAACTGTTGCTACCAATTTTCATAGGTCTATAACTATAGTCCTTACTAGTTAGCTATACTCCACCTGTCCCACAAGCATATCAATTGTGGTTTTTATTTTTTCATCAATCTTATAGTGTTCTTTTGTTGTTGTTGGCACCTCTGTTTTTAACTTTATTTCAAAATAAAATAAAATAGAAAAATATCCTAGAATTTAACAAGTATTACTACCAGTTTCAGTGAAGATATATTTTGTAAATAAAATAAATTTGATTTTTGTTTTTTGAGATGTATGAATAACATTTTCAAAACCATGCAACAGGGTGAGTTCCCATTGCTCTGTCCCAGCTCCGGCCAACCTAGCAGTTTGAAAGCATGCAAATGCAAGTAGATAAATAGGTACCATTTTGGTAGGAAGGTAACAGTGTTCCATGCATTTTGGTATTTAGTCATGCCGGCCACATGACTGCGGAAACTGTCTGCAGACAATGCTGGCTCCCTCAGCTAAGAAATGGGGATGAGCACCGCCTCCTAGAGTTGGACATGACTGGGCTTAATGTCATGGGGAAACCTTTATCTTTTTATATGCCATAATTACTTTACTGTTTTCTTTAATCCTCTTTCTCATTATGGTCAGTATTAATCCTAAACTATGGTTAATTTTAACTCTACTAGTCAAACTAGACTGCTTCATAAACTATGGTGTGAAATTGCCTTATTTTCACTGATTATATTTCAAATTAACCACAGTTGTTCCATATTTGGGCAATATACCAAGCCATACTTAATTTATTTATTGTTGTAAGCCGCCCTGAGGCTTCGGCGAATGGGGCGGGATAAAAATGTTTTAATAAATAAATAAATAAATCATCTAAATGGGAACCTCTTTGAAAGTCTTCTTCACAACCACATAGGTTGGAAGGAATGGGGTGAGTGTACAAGTGAAAGGCTTGCCTGGGTTCATTCTTGTAACACTAAATACTATTGGCTTTATGTTAACATATGAAGCAGCACACCCAGGCACTCTACCCAAGAAAGTTTACAAGACTCTACATTTTTTGGGGAAGTGAAATAAGAATTTCAGTGGGCTGTTTTAGGTGTAATGTTGAAATTGTTTTTGATTCTGAGTTTTGTTTGCCTGTTTTCAAAAATGACAAGATTTGTAAAAAAATAAATAAATAGCAAGTATACTTTATTAGATCGTACCTTGTCGGTAAGTCCATGGATGAAATAATAGCTTTCATTATGTTTTGTGGATAGTGTAAAGCAAATGAAGTAATTTTCCATATTCCTAACTTACATCCTGATTCAGGAATTGAACTATATTTTCTTTTCAGTTATGATGTCCGGGCTCTTTTGGTTTACAATTCTACCAACAATATAATTTTAGAAAAACAGACCATCGAGGATAGACTCATAAGGAGTAATTTTTCTATGAGGAACGGTTTAAGTCTCCGGAAAGTAGATGTTGATCCAGTTGGTGAGTTTAGTATATTACATGGTTAATAAAATTATTAATATGTCACCTTGCTTCTCCTCACACACTGTGAGTGACAATCCTTTTGCTAAAGAAGAACAAGCAAAGCATAGGATTTCATGGCAGCTGAGCCCCGTCTCCAATATAGCTGGCCGAACACATACGGAGGACAAAACATTGAATTACCTTTCGTATTGGCGGAGCAGCAGTGACTAGCAGTGACTAGACAGATTTCTGCCTGATCAAGTTTGGACTCCACAGGAATGGAAAACCAATTTTTATGCTCTGACCCTGAACTAATGGATCCTGAGTTTCCTAATGTCTCTGGGATTTTCTTGCAAATTTGCCTGGTGAACCTGCCAAGGTCCAAATTAACGCCTGAAATCAGGAGCCGATAATGGCCATTAATACTGTAGCTCCTCATTTAAGCTGTGGAGTGCATTCAGCTCCTTGATACTTTATGAAGTTGAAGGAAGGGAAATAGAAAGTCAGATACTAGACACAGGTGGCAGAAATCCTGAATGTGTCTAAACAGGCAGTCAAGCCCATCCTAGGGTATATAATGTAGCTGTAATAGCAGCAAAGAAAGCCATTGCATCTGCACCGTGCTGTCAGTGAAGCTCATTTGAGTGACCAGGAACTTGCTTCATCCAGGTCCTGCAGTCTACCTGTGGCGCCCCAGAGGTCTCCTGCAAATGAAGTTGCAGCATAGTTTGCCAATGATCTCTCTGATAGAATCACAGATGAATGCAGGCAGAACACAGTTTGCTCCTGCTATTAAAGATTCTTTTTCGTTTGTACATGCTGAGCATGCTTGTTGACAATTGCAGTATGTACGAGTTGAAAGACCAAGCCCTAACTCTTGTACACCAGATAATTGCCCTGCCTATCAATAAAATCTTCTGTGACCATGCTGTCAGTACTGAGTTTGGAAACAGTAAATGTGCCACTGAGGTAGTTCCAGCAATTCTGAATGAGCCAATTGAAAATTTCTGGAAAAGTCACATTTAGATCTGCTGGCTTTGGAAATTATAACTCAGTTTTACATTTATCTATTTTAAATTCATAATAACATTGATTTTTGTATTGTGTTGGATTGTTTTATGCACCATCCGCCATGCTTCAACTATGGGGCAGTATAGAAATGAAATTCTTCACTGTTATCAGGTTCAGAGACAGACAGGCAGCCAATACAAGCAGGCCAGAATTGGTGTTTACATGCTCAGAACCTCTAGTCCAAGCTACTAGTTTGTCTGCTGCATTTTACACAAGCCACAGCACTGTGCACAGTCTTGAACAGCAGCCTGAAGGGGAACACCTTGCAAGAATCCAGCAGGATGATTACTAGAGCAGTCTGGATAGAGGCATAGCTGGGCCACCTGCTGAAGCTGGAGAAAGGCACCAATGCTGCTGAGGCCACCTGAGCCCCATGTGGCAAAGATGGCTCCATGAGAACCACCAAGCTACAGAGGGCAGCCTCATCCCAAACAAGCTGACCAAGCTTCATTTTGTTCAACTGTCTCTGCTTTTTGAACAGAGAATTAGGACTATAATTCAGTGGTACAATGGATCTATTCAGCAAGAGAGAGAGGAAGAAGGCACCCACATAGATACTTGGTACAATTCTAGTATATATATGTTTACGATGGTGAAATGAAAGGTGGGAACCCACATGGCAAATTCCAAGTCTTGCCATTATTTACCACCATTATTAATAGCATATTTGTTTGTGTATGTAGACCATATACATACCAGTTTGGTTCGTGAGTCTGAAGAGTAAGAATAGCAGATTACAGTGTTGGAATATATGCAGAAGTGCACATTATACTGAACTCAGGGAAGCAACGGTGAGCTAGGGGCAAAACGAGAATACCCAGTCCCACTTAATCCTCAGCATACACCATGTCCATGTAAGTTGGGGCTTTGCTACTTCAGGAACAACTATGCATAACAGTATTGCACAGTCTACCTAGGGATGTGTGAGCTTGGCTTTGTTGCATCCATGAGTCTGCATTCCTGGTGAGCACACCCAGCATTTGTGCAACACCAGGAATCAAGCCCAATGTGAACATTGCAGTTGGCATCCGTCTTCTGCATTAGATGTCTAGGCTTTAAATAATTTCCATCCTCAGTAGGAAAAGTGCAGAGCCTGTATTCTGTAATACCTGTAATCACCCATATCACAAATTACTGATTCAAGCAGCCCTTTATAGGTAAAAATGGCAATAGGTAAGCCTCAATAATGCATTTTGAAAATCGGGTTTTTTGGTTTTGCTCTAAATTAGGTTTTTTGGTTTTGTAGAAACATGTGAAAGCCAAGAAAATCCTCCAAGTTACTTCTGGAAAGATACCAGACCAACTGTAACTGATTTCACACACTGCCAAGGCAGCACCACCCAGATTGCATCGAGAAGATGGTAAGCACAAAGGGCATAAGAGCCCTACTAGTAAGGGAAGGGTGAAGTATAGTGTGGATATGGTGATCTTGCCAAGGTCATGCTTAAGGCCTAGAATATTACTGATACCATTGCTAGTTGGGGGATGGGGAAACAAGGTTAAGAAGTACAGGATCTGGGTGCTGCCCAGTGGGGTTTTTAAATTGTAGGAGTAAGGAATGCAGAGAAAATTTAGGACTATGCAATCTCATAAGACCCTTTGTACTCTATTCTTCTAAGCAATGTTCTTAAACTCATAAAGCTTGTTTCTTATTCTTCTTCTTAGCTTTCTGAACCTGGATAATTACACATCATATTGGGGTGCTCCTGATCTTAGAAACTGCACAGGCAAGTGTTTTGGTATTTGATCGTGATATTTTTGAAACATTCTTATGGACTTGAGCTTCCGGTTGTTTTTAACAGCTTTGTTGAAGGCATATGGAATGTCTTGCCAAGATCTACTGCCAGCACATATTCAAGTGAACTTAAGCTTATTGATTTCAGCGCCTTGAGCACACTTGATTCTGTAATAAATACTGGATGATGATGCTTTGTTTGCACTGATTTCATCTTAACTACATGCACATGGCTGACAATTCTCAACTTGGATCAGGGTTGATCCCCATTCCATATCACTAGAGCAAGATTTATATTTTAAACTCCCTTGAAAAGTAGTGTTCCTTTCTTGGTCTATAATCCAGGTTTATCTTGTTTTGCGTGTGTTCTTACAGAAAATGCAGCTGATATAGCCAATCAACTTCTGAATCTCATGGGAGAAGGGCAGCAGTTGACTTCAGACAAAGTTAATGATGTCATTCAGAAACTTAAAAAAATTGTGAATGATGAGGAAATCAATGAATCCCTAGGTTCTACCGTCGTCACAATATTTTCCAATATTCTAACTAGTTCTGATAGTGTTTTGGCGGCATCATCTTCTGAGTAAGTATTCATGAAAAAATAATAGGAAATTAAGTTCCTATAAGGACATTTAGCTGCCAGTGTACAACATGTTGTTTCAAGAATACATATCTTCCATATGCTGGAGTTGCCCAGCGAACAGAAAAATAAGTGGTTTTTGTTCCCTTCTGTTGTGGAAATATTTCTCTGAGAGAGAGGGATAAATAAACTAAAACCAAACTTGAAGAATACTACTATACGGAATCATGGCCTTGACAGTAAATCTGCTATTCTGATGTTAAAATAGGATTTGCCCGGGAATGTAACATTTAAGAGAAGTTAAGCTAAAAGATAAGCAAAGATAAACATAGCAAGGCATCATAGTTGTGTTTGCAATGAGATCAGATGATAGATAAATAAAATTGGTCTGATTTAATTGAATAATAACTCATTAGTTAAAATAGTACCCTCTAAATCAAAGTGATAACATGGCCACAAGAACCAAGTGCCACAGAATGCAGTTAAAGAGACAATAGCTTCTGTGATCTCTATGATCGGGTTGCTGGGGCAACAAACATGCAACAGGTTGCAGATGTATCACATGTCAGTCATTATTGTGTAAGTAATTATGTTATTCCAAAACTTTAATGTTATTACAAGGCCGTTAAAATGGTCAAAAACGTGCCCAAATTTTTAAAAAGCAGTAACACAATGTGTATAAACAGGCCTGTATTTTCAAAATGACTGAAGCATCAGGTTTAAGAAAGGGGTGGAGGCACTGAGAAGGGAAGTGACACTTCTGTTTCCCCAAAGGGAGCAAACAAAGCAGCCAGACAGCCACAGTGGATTTAAGCTGGTACATGCAGGTTAGATGGGTCTACCTCAGGTAAAACTGGGCCATTGCATGCAGTTTTTTGGTAGAAAGGTCAGATCCAGTGCAAATGAATAAAGAGCATAGGTTCTATTAGCATTTATGAAGCATTTATGCAGAACAGTGAAGCAACATTCTATTCATTTGGGATGCTTGTTTATAATGCACAGGTAAAATATTTTTTTATTAAGGATATTGGGTTGCTTGTGTGGTAATGGTGATAATGAAATAATACTGTTTGCTTGATTTTAGAGCGATAAAGACTATTGATGCCTTAGCATTGAAGATTCAGTTTACAGGTCCTTCCATGAGTATCTCAACACGAAATTTGGCACTTGGCATTTCATCTTTGAATTCAACTTTGTTCCGTGGCTTCTCCTTCAGTGTTGGTTCCCAGAACAATGCTTCAGACTTGCAGGTATAGGAAGCACAGCTACAAATGCACAGGCTTGCATTAATTCACACAAGCAGAAATTCCACTGATTCCAGTACCTGTTTTAGAATGCGATTATCAAAATAAGGCCTTTGAGCTATACCTTGCTTGCTGCAGTTTTTAACCATTTCTGTACTACTGCTATTAACTTGCAACAGCAAGCAAAATATTATTAAACATGAATTTATTTTTATGTTTAACAGAGAAGTACATTTTTGAGCTCCAGGAATGCAAATGTCATAGAATGTTCACAGAAGGCAGTACATGCAACTAGGGCCTAATTTGACTTTTTAAAGGTTTTGTTTGATTAGTTTTTCATAATAGAATTTGTACTCCACTTTTCCTTTTCCAAAACATGATATCCAATACAGGCAAAAGGAGGGAGCAGCACCAAAACACTGACAAGTAATAAGAAAAGCCTCCTAATGACCCATTAAAATGCTATAATTTCAGTTAATGAATAATGTTGTAATGAATAATCTCTACTATGTCTTATTGTTTCTGTCTCCCTGAAAAAAGTAATCCAAAATGTATTTGGCATTTGATATTTCTGTTTTCATATGTGTGCTATGCCAAGATTTCACATTTTGTTCATTATAAGCTGCTAACAATGAATGAGCATTAAACATTTATAAAAGAAGAAAGTATGCAGCAGTAAAAGCAAGCCAGATATAAACAAGAGCACTTGAGCCACTGAACAATCGACAGTTTGCTGAAACCAAAAAGTTGCTATACTGAGATAAGTTCAACTATTAATGTTCAAATTTCAGTTCTGAACATTCAAGTACATTGTAATGCAGTCCAGGTCTATAAATGATTATAATTCCCTTAAAATTGTTGCCAAATTTCTTATTGACGGGCTGATCAATTCTACAGTGCCTAGAAAAGGCAAAGAACATAGAATTGTTTGGAGTCCTTCCCCCTTTGTGACAGTCTAGTGGGTTGTCAATACTGGCACAGCCTTGACATGAGGAACTCTGGATCCCAAAGCCACTCTTCTCAGGTGCCATGAAAAACTGGGAAACTAAACCAGCTGCTTCCCAAGGTCATAGATGTGACTAATGAAGGAAGCAACAGGGCATTCTGGTGGGCAGGGAGAACAGAGGTCAAGATGCAAGAAATTCTTTGCTCTTTGCGGCTGTGGCCCAGACCCAACCCATGTAGTTTCACTAGGCATGTTCAGGGGGCCCATCTAGAGGAAAAACTTTTCTGGATAGGCTAGAAAAGGTCCTGCTGCCAACCACCAAAGCAGAAATCTTCAAGATTGGAAACCCCTAGGATTGTCCCCTCAGTGTTTATGGATTCAGATTGCTCAGGATGTGCTGTTGTTCATTGTGGAGAAGATGTTTCCTTTTTAGTTCAGTGTCTCTTTTTTCATTTGCATTTCAGGTTGATTTTGATAAAAACCAAGAAAATGCTTTGGCTTCAGTTGCTTTGCCTCCAAGCTTACTAAACAGTTTAAGTCCAGAAGATCTTGATGCTGTATCCAGGGCTCAGTTTACTTTCTTCAATAAAAATGGACTCTTTCAGGTAAGCAGGGTAATGATTTCCTTTGGCTAAGTACAAAAGTGCCCCTAAAAACATGAAAGCATACATACTTTGCAATTTATCTTGTTTGATGTCAGTGAGAGCTTGCTGATGTCAATAGCCTTATACAGATGTCATCTCAATGGTGTGTGAGAAAAATAGGAGGACATGTTAATTGAAATGTCTGAAAACCTCTGTAGAGTGTTTTCAGTATGATCAGGAAATCTGCAAACAAAGTGGAACTGCAGCTGGTGGAAAGTAGGAACTTGTCTTGAATTTTTATTTATTTATTTATTTATTTATTTATTTATCAATTCATATCCTGCCTTTTTCCTACAAAGGGCTCAAGGCAGCTTACATCATTCTCCTCCTCCATCTTACCCCCCACAACAACAACCCTGTGAGGTAGGTTGGGCTGAGAGTCTGTGACTGGCCCAAAGTCACCCAGTTGGCTCCATAGCTGAGCAGGGACTAGAACCCAGATCCCCTGAATCCCAGTCCCATGCTCTTAACCACCACACCACACTGGCTTTCAGTTGAATTGAACCATATAGCCACCCAGAGATTCCTTTAGGAGTAGAGGGGCAACATATAAATGCATAAATAAATGCATACATGCATGCACACGTATGTGTGTGTGTAGTCAGTCAATGTAAGGCAGCCAGAATAGGTCATTTGTTTGGATGATCTGGTCACAGCTATCTCCTAGGTGCCATGTTTTGAACAAGCTGCTGCTTGTGAACAGTCTCCAGGGGCAGACCTATGTGGAGTACATCGGAGTACTTGAGTTAGTGAGATAGCGTATTCTTAAATATATGATTCGGAAGGTGTTCTTATTGTCTCCGTTGTTTTTCTCTAAATAAAAATAAGTTATAAGTTGTAGAAAACTGTAACCACTGACAAAATATCCTTTGAAATTGCACAGAAACCACATTCAAGAAAGAAGTCTTGTTTTTCAATGAGCGGCTTGTTTCCTATAAATCATTTGTAGTGACCTTTGTCTCCAGTGCATCCGCAAAATGCTGCAGCATTGTGCTGGCATATATTATACTTTTTATTGGCACTGTGGATAGATATTAAGCGTAATCTAGCTTGGCAAATCACCATGACCCTCCACTGCCTTCTTAAATACACCCAACAATATCTGTAGAGTCTTTGGTCTCTGCATTTTCAACATTCCATTGTAATGACAACAAAGAAGCTTAGAGTGAACAGGAAAAGCCGGGGCATATAGCTCTTGGGAAAATGTTGTTATGTCATGGTAACACATAATTCATTTAGGGAACAATCCCAGGTTCCCAGGAATGGTAGATGAGGGCCCAATGGATGCTATGAAAACAGGGCATTCTCAGGGCATGGAAGGGGTGGGCTGTGGGTCTTGTTTCTCCAACATGCCAACTAAGGCCAAAACAGTATGCCTGCTCAGGGGCTGACTTACTTCTTTTATCTCCCATTATAACAAAGAGAAGCATTTTTTCCTGGAAGAGCCAGGAGGGAAATAGAAATCTTGACCCTTCCCACACCGTCACAAGCCAGTACAGTAATGTCTAGGAAATAGTGGTTTCTTCTTTTGGGGAATCTCCCACCAGCACCTGTCTGTTCGTCTGTCTGGGACTGGTCTTTTTATTTGTTACACATAGTTCCAGTTTCCATATACTTGTTTGCAATAATGATCACAAGCATTAGTTAATGAGAAACATAAAAGCCTGACTCTACAAGCTCCTACTTGATCCATCTCTTTTCTGTCATGTGGCCCTGAGCTAAAGGAAAAATCATACTGTGGCTTGTTCTATTTAACTGATTTTATTGCTGACATGGAAATGGTAGATTCTCAGATTGCTAATACATAGAATTAAAAGTTTGGGTAATAGCAGAAAGTTAAGTGTACTCCCAGTTTTCATAAAATGAACTGCATTACTTCCTTACTAAGCAGAACCCATGTTTACTGAATCAATACATCATGAAATGAGTCCCGGATGCCTTGATGTCCAGATAAGATTGAAATACTTGCTCAGTCATTGAGGAAGTCTGAATAATTTAAAGATAGTTCTGCCTGGTCTTCTTAGAAGCTTTGATGTGCTTCTAAGGGTAAACTAAGAGCCATCAACATGAGTAAAAAGCTGGACTTACCTTTTTTCTAGTTTTTTTTTTAACTTGTACACTTAAGACTAAATAAGAGAGAAAGAGAAAAGGGGTGACCTGGTCCACTTTCAGCCCACCCACAATTGCTCCAGCCGCCATTGATCTACCAATTACCTCCAAGAGAATGAAGGTTTCTACAGAAGAAAGGTTCCCACCCATGTGCTAAACCATCATTGCATAAGCATTGAGAGTCCTCAGGATTGTGTACTCTTCCCTGGCCTCTTTGAGCACAGCCATAAAGAAGATATCAGAAGCATCCACTTCCAGTTTAATCAAAAATGGTTTAGCCTGACCCAGGCCTAATCTGAATCTTAAAAGCCATTACCTCTCTTGCCCTCTTAATCTGTCACTAAACAGTACTCTCTTGCAAGCCTATGAGATTTTCTGCACAAGGCTATAAATCTGTGGTATCTGATGACACTGCAGAACTGAGATCCAAACTCCTGCAAGTTTTCACTCTCCTGCTTTTTTCCTGTATAAGCAGTAGGTGGTGCTTTGTCACGGTAAAATAATAAAATAAAACAAGGAAAATATATTTGATTTTGCTTTCATGAATAATACCCTATTGTCCTTGCTCTAAACCACCCTTTGCTCCTAAGAATATTTAAAAATAGACATAAAGCTGGAAGTTCACAACATCATCTAATCGATCATGAGCATATAATACATGCCTAACATAGCAAAACTCGGTAGACACAGTAACAAAGTTTCAGGGCCACTCAGATACACCATAGCATCTCAGAAGTCACACAAAACATTCAACTATTACAGATCATAAACAGGAGTTTACATAGCATTTTTTCTGTAAACTCAAAAAAGGAAGCCTGAATAGGGATAGATAGATAGCTAGATGGAGGGATGCCCAGGGAATTTCCTTACACAGAACTTGGAAATCTTATCTCCTTTATCTCTTGGGAACTCATTACATGGTAGAAAATGTAGCAAATGTATTGTGCTACAAGTGTCTTTAATGCCAAAACTAAAGATTATCTCTTTCCTCTGGAGACAGTTCTGTTAATAAGATAAGAAAACCATTACAGCCTCAGTTTGGGAAGTGATCTAATTATTTCAGAAGTGGATATTAATCAGCATTGTTTGAGGGTTAACTCTGATTTGTCTCAGAAAAGAGTGGGTAAGGGAGAAACATTCTGCAAAGTACCATACAGTCTGTTCTGGCACTAAATGTTACAATAATCAGGGAAATAACAAAAACCCTGGGAGGAAAAGCAGCCATTTAGTGTTATAATCAGGATATTATTTCTGAGGGGATCTTTTAGCGTCTTATAGGTATGCAAGGGGATATCATGTGGAGGAGGTCTGTGACCCTTTTTCCCCTGCAGTGTAGGGTAGGATGTGTTCCAGTGTGGCAAAGCTCAAGGAACCAGGCTTCAGGCTGGATGCCAGGAAGTGCTTCCTGGTGTAAGGACCCATAGGATATGGAATGGGCTTCCAAGGGAGGTGGTTGAGGCCCCATCAGTGCGGGTGTTCAAGGAAAGATTGGACAACCACATGTTGGGGGTTACATGAGCAGAGCCAGCTGGAGCTGGAGGTCAGACTGGATGGCCCAGGATACCCCTTCTGACTCGCTTTGCTTTTATATTTCTGTAATGAGCAATGATAAATGTTAATGTGCTCGCAATTGACTTGGTCTCTCATGTGAAGAAATAAATCCATGTACCTTAGCTATTGTTCTGTGGATTCAGAAAGATATTCATGCTATTTTAAATTAATCTTCCAAAGGATGCAGAAACTCACTTCAATTTAACCAGTTATGTGGTGGCCTGCAGTATTGGCAATATTACTATCCGTGATCTCCAGGATCCTGTGAAGATTACAATTAAGCATACACTTAAACATGACAAAATCCAGGTAAGAGCTCTAGATTGTTCTTTGTCTTTAAAAGATCAGTAATGCCACATGAAGTCAAATGCAACTATAATGGAAAGACGTGCAAGGTGCTTCTAAACAAGGCATTTAATCCTGCAGATGCCACACTTTAAAAATGGAATTGCATATGGGAACATTGTCTTTCATGTGTAGTTTTCCTACTTTTGTCTTACCAGAAGTTGAGGAAAAGACTGAAAATGTTCACAATGGTTTTTAATTTTAGCACTCGAAACCATCCATTTGGAAGGATTCTCATTCATTCTTAAGTAAGAAACCGAAAAAAGAAAGTAGAAATGTGGCTATTACAAGTATAAGTGCCTCTTGTGGCACAGCTGAAATTCTGTCTGTAAATACGTGAGAAATTTGATCAGGCTCTTCATATTCCAGTTTATTAGCTCTGTGCTAGTACTTATTCACTGTGGTAAAACAAGTTTCCAGACTTCCAGCTCTAAGAGCACTTGTGCATTTTTAACTGCTAATGAAATCTGTGCAAATAATCTCCCTTTAACCAATTTGTGCAAATCTGCCAGTTTTGCACAAATTATGCTAGAATCACATGGGTTGGGGTGTGTATTTCTGCAAATTAATTTTCCAAAGGATGCAGAAGCTGACACAATTTAACAAGTTATGTGGCAGCATCCAATATAGCCGATATTACTATATGTATTCTCCAGGTTGCTGTGAAAATTACAGTTAATAATACACTGAAATATGACAAAATGGAGTCCTACAAAAATACGGATTGAAGTCTGTGGAAAAGAATCCCAATTTGGCTCACTCAGAAATGGACAGAAAATATGTTGAGTTCAGATGACCAGATGTCCCTGATTCCCTAATGCTCTGTTGAATCTTAAGGATTTACAGCATCTCTCAGATCAGAAGAAGCAGAATGATGGCTACAGGAGCTATAGCTCCAGTAATGTTTTTTTTTTCCCCCTTGCAGCTTGTGACTAGAAACTAGGGCCGAAACTAGGTTTTACAAACAGAAACACTGGCAATCCAGTGTAGGGACTAGCATTTGCAGGAAATAGGTAGAAGAATTTCTTGAGGAAGGCCTTTGCAGAGGAGAATCAGCAGGCACAGGAAGAGGATGAACTCCTTGTTTCATTATTTGTTATCCCCTAGAAGTGCTCTCTGTCTCTGCATTCATATAATCTGCACATTAAGGGGCTTGAACCAAAAGTTTGTTAAAATGACTAATTATGCCCTTACCAGGTAACCAAGAACAGTTCAGAACAATGTAGTGTGGGGTTTGTTTGTTTTTTTTAACCAACACGAGATTTTCCTCTGAACTGCTGCAGGGGAAAAGGGGGTTAAATTCCCCACACATGCTACGATACACCTTCCTTAATTTCACAAAGAGTCAATACTGTGAATCAACTATATCTACTGCTCAGTGTTGCAGCATTGACATCTGAGCTGTACACAAATAGCTTGTCCTTTCCTGATCTTCTACTGCATAACCTGTAGGTGGTGCTATATAGCAGAATAATAAAATAACTCAAGTGGGAAAATGTGTTTTGTCTCACTTTCACAAATAATACTTCATTTTCGATGCTCTAAAACCAGGAGACAAAGAGAACTGAAAGCAGAGTGTTATCATGTCATCTAAATAATAAGTGAGGAAAGGTGAATGCACAATTAATTCTTACACTCTACTTACCAGTTCCCACCAGCAGATACAAGTTGCATGTTCAAAAAGCTGTTGGTTAAACACAAAGACACAATTTCATATGCAGATTGCCCCATTCTCATTTTCAGCCTGCAGCACTGGAATAAGAAACTGAAAGACAGTGGAAAGGAGCTTTCAATCTCAGAATGTTTTAATAAATTTCACAAGACTACATGTTTTAATTTGAGGATATCAGTATGGCTATACAATGTTTATAAACAATATTTTTATTTTTATCTTGCTTGTATCAATATTTAGAAGGCTTCCAGTCCTACCTGTGTCTTTTGGGATATGAACAAGAACAGTAAGTTTGAACTTGTTCCCTTTGTTTCTAATATAGAAAAAATACTGCAATTATTATTTATAACTTGAAATCTGTTTTTAATTTAATAAAATTAGGAATGTGCCAGAAATACTATTTTTCCAAACACAGGATAATGTTATGTAAAGGTAATGTGTCAAAGAGGTTTGGGCTTTCAGTGGTTTCGAGCCTCCACAGCAGGAAGAGATCCATTAATGTGGCCCATTTCTAGGAATTTATGAATCTTAATAGTTTCCTGAAGTCTGTTGAGATTTTTCTGTGCTGCTAATTTGTCTGACAGTCCTTGTCAACCCTCAGAATGGGAATTAGTTTGGGCTGTAAATGTGATAACTGCTAAGCATCCTCTCCAATCTTGTAGAATCCATCCAGCCCTTGCTTTTCTGAGGAGGTAGGAGCAGCTGGTTGGGACGGTGGCTGGAAGCAGCTGTAGAAGAGGTACTATAGCTCATTTTTGAGTCAACACCAGAGTAAGGCAGGAGACTAAATCATAGTGGAGGAACAGAAAGCCCCCATGCAGCCCTGGGTGGGGTAGATGACATCAGGGGCAGGGCCCATTACATCATTAGGCAGTGCAGCAGGTGATTGATCCGCCTGCAGCATCAACCAAGATGTTTAATCTGTATGGAATCTTGCCCAGTGGGGAAGGTGCAGTACATGCAAATCTTAGAGGTTTGGGCCCAAATACAGACAGATTTGGCTGGCACTTAGAAAAACAGCTGTTTCCAGCACCAGCAAGGACCTCTGCTGTGCTATGCACAGGGAAATCCACATTGTGCTCTCCAATCTCCTTCTTGGGGGAAGCCATGAAGATTCTGTGGGCAACTCATGCTCCAGAGCATGAGAATAGGCATGCTGGATCAGACCAAAGGCTTATTTGGGGCAGTATTCTGATGCTTCCAGGGTGACTTCACCATTAGGCAGAATAAGTGGATGGTCCAGGCAGCAGGTGCTGGGGAGAGAGACACTGGCAGGAGCCCCTCCTAACACTGCTCTTCCAGAACCCCCAAGTCTAGCCTGCTGCTTGATGTACCAGGAAGTACAGTGCAGGAGAAGGTGGCAAGAGTGTTTGTATCCATTTCGCCAGTCATTATTGCGTTCCATGGAGAGCCTAGAGCAGGGATTGACAAGCCATCCAACCTAGCTGCTTCTTCCCATAACCCCACACCCTCTGCTGTGGAAGGAAATGCTCTTGTTCTCACTCTCTGATCAGTGGATATCAGAGAGATATCAGAGCTTTGCCCTGCTTAGCACTGAAAAAGGATGAAAAAATGGTTACCCTGGCCTAGGGCTCTGACAGAGAGACAGTCAATGCTGGCTGGAAATTCCCAAAAGCTCATAGGAATTCATCACATTCTATCGGTTTGTAGAAACAGACCATTCTAATAGGCGCACCATTCTGTAGAAAGGAACAGACACTGCCAACCTCAACATGAGTCTGCTTCCTAGGTAAGATCAGCTTTAGAGGCTCTATTTCTTATCCCACCTTTATATGACATTAGATAGACACACTTGATTCAGAGACTTTTCAGTGGTGGCACCACAGTTCAACTGAGTCTTCTTTGATTCTTTAGTTAGTTGCTGAAAATCTTTTTATTTCACTATGCCTTTGGGGGTAAATTGTAGGGCAGTATCCAACTGGGCCATTGTGCGAGTGGCCCATTCCAGCAGTTCTATTGCACAAGTCGGACTCAACACTTGAGTGGCAGTTATTTTATTTCTTATAGGAAGGTTTTCCCCCAAATAAGTGGGAAATCTAATTTCTGGTTTGCAGCAGGTCAGCTGAGCGTCATTTGAAAGTTCTGCTGATCTGCCCAGTGCTTCTGCTTGTTTCCAGTTGCTAACAAAACTGCTAAATCTCCATTGCAAAAGCAGCAGGGCTCACTGGTAGAACAGAATCAGCACAGCCAGAACATAATTAGCAGGGTAATGCAGCATCTTATCCACAGCCTCCCAACTGCTTGCCTCTGCTTTTGAACTGACTAATTTTAGTTTTCAAAGGCTGTTTTATTGCTCTGTTATTGATTTGTATTGTGTTTCTGCTTTATGATTTCTTTATCTGATTTTTATAATTCCTGTAAGTCACTTTAGATATTACTTTACAAAAACCTAATAACTACCACATGTATCCCCTGCATTTTCTAGATGGCCAAGGTGGATGGAATGAGACAGGTTGCGTAGCACTGAACAAGTCAAACGAAAATGAAACGGTCTGCTTATGCAATCATCTTACACACTTTGGGGTACTGATGGTATGTGCTGTCTTAGTTCTTCATGAGGTTCAGAAAATGATAATATGCTTGTTGGATTTGCTGCACTCTTTGAACTAATTTCATGGTTTTCTTAGAAAGAACTGAACTGCTTCTTAGAAAATGCTGGATCCTCTGTACACTTTTCATGAAACATTTCATTTTCTCCTGAGAAATTCTCTCCCAAGCACTTAGAATCTTTTGCCTAGAATTTTACCAGCTGTATATCACTCATTGATCTAGACAGTAAATAATGATGTATTTTCCTATATGAATAGGAATAATATGGACAATTCATCTACAGTGGTGATGAGAACCTCATATGCAACGCATTCCACTTTCACCGATCTTGCTCTGGGCATGGTACACACAGTCCTAATCTAGCACTGGGGACTGTGCACCTATACCTACTTGGACCTGGAATGTACACGCTCAGCATCCTCTTTGTGTCTATATCCTGATCCAGCATGGGACCTGTAGTGAGAATTCTATATAGGCTGTATTTTTCAACTGCTGACCTGGTTTCTAATGACTGATGAACTGTTATTTCTAATCCTCCCTCCCTCTTTCACTTACTACCCCACTAAGGCACCTTTATCTACCATAAAGGAAACAAGCATATTAGATATCAGTATTTTTTAAAGTTATTATTTTTGCAAACTGAACAGAATTTCTGAGGATCCCTATACACTCTTCTCAAAAATCAATTCAGTCTGAGTTTCTGTTCGTATTAATATTCTATTGTTTGCAAGCGTAGGAAGAAAATTAGAAAAATAGAACTATGTATTAAGCCAGAAGAAAGAGCTATATACGCTGAGACAAAGTGTAAGAATGTTTTTTTTTTTTCTTCCATGCATGTGATTAATGGTACATTAGAGCCAGAGGATTTAATGTTTGGTTTATACAGGCCTTCTAATATATTAGCTCTTTTCACATCTTGCTTGAATTTAAATATGAAAAATATCACAAGAGCTTCTGTTCTCTTTCAGACTTGTTCTGTTCCACTTTCACATATTTGTGGGAGAAGGGGGCATTCTTTAAGATAAATTCAATGTGTCCTTTCTCCTGCTGTGAGTGCTTTTGTGTGAGATTCGGAAGTGAAGAGAAACCCTGGCAGTCTTCCAGACTGAGAATTATAATATTTTCTGGTGTTCTAAATTACCAGTTCTTTTCTGTGGAGTTCTCATTTATAATTACATATAATAGTTTCAGTCCAGCAAAGAATATTTGTGTGCAGAAAATGTATGCACTTTCTCACTCTGCCTTTGCATCTGATGGAAGTGAAAATGAACGTGGTATAGCAATGTACACCATGAAACGGATCGATTCACCTGTTTCAGTATTGGGTATTTCAGTGCAAACATGTTTTCTCTCTTCTGCAGCAGACAATTAGAACTAGCACTGCTGAATATCTGCTCAGCTGGAAAGACCTTGCACATATATGTTTACATGGTATTAATTACTAGGATTGAGGCCACTGCCTTAATTAGTTTCTAGATTAGAAAAAGAAATATGTAAGTAGTGACACAGATGCATCTGCTTGTTGTTAGTGCAGGAGTTATGGCATGCTAGAGTTCACCTGCACTTCCTCAAATGTAGCCCTGCTCATTTACCTGGCAGGAAAACCCACTGAACTCAATGGGACTTACTACTAATTAAACATATGCATAACTGTGTAGTCAAATTTTTATAATACTGAGGTCTCTCAACTTTCTGGATTTAGATGAAGCAAGAAATGTCTCAGGCTTTTTAGAGCTGCTATATGGTACTTGCAGTGGCAGAAAAGAGAACCCCTTTAAGTGTGTTTCATCCTTTAAACATTTACAAATCATCTTCCTTCATGAAAAGCCCTGTTGTGAGGCTGGCATTCTTTCCCAATGAAAGTAGTCACTCCAGATGATACGACAAATGTCTTTATTCTAAACAGTATTACATGTACAGTCAAAACAGGATGGAAAGTTTTTCTTTCGTTCTAAGTTCAGCCCACACTTGATTTATGAACCCTTCATGGCCGCCCCTTCATGGGTGGAATGCTGTGACCCCTCTCTGCGTCATTCAGTCGGGATTCCAGCTGTCCCAGTCTGCGCCTGCACCTGCGAGAACGAGCATCCTCAAATCTCCCTTGTCCCTTGTCTACTTGGTTCTCACATTCCATATCAGAAGATTGAGAGTCTGTTCTCATGTTTACTCCCAGATTGTCCTGTTTTTGCACCTCTGTTTGGGCTTCTCTCTGCACCTCCTTATATGACCCATTCTTACTCTCAGCATCTGTGAGAGTGGGGAGTAAAGTTTGCTCTGCTGACACCAGAAATAACTCTTCATCAACACTCTGGTTCTCATGGGAAGTTTCCTCCTTTTGTACATGTGTAAGGGACTCATCTGAGCGCGTGCACACGACAAGCTCCACAATGTATTAATGAACAATTAAATCAAATTCTTTCATCAATTGCTTACTATTAGGCTGTTTGTAGGTCAAGTATTACATTCTGTCAAGCAGTCTATCTGTTAGTGGTCTTTTGCTTGCTTTCAAAAACTAAGCCAGGCTAGAAGAGCACTCCAGTTTTGACTTTTCACAATACTGAAGCACACAGACTTAAATAAAATCTTAAAAGATCATGTAATGCTTCATGAATTGGCAAAAGATTGACCTAATTTGCCTGTAACAACAACCCATAGTATGGTTTGAGTATGGGTTTTCACTGAATCATGAGAATTGAACGTTTGTTCTTGAATCACAGGTTATTGTGTGAACCTGGGCTACAGTTTAACTTTGGGTTGTTAACCACAAACTACCTAGAGTCCACAACTCAACAACAAATGATTGCTTCCCTTCTTGGGTTATTTGTAGCCAAAGTTAAGCTATAGTACAGGATTGTCAGGATCTGGGCTGCTCTGATGACCAGAACCAGAGCAACCACCACCATATTTGCAGGACTGATCCCAGGCCTTGCTGGAGTTTTCAGTCAACTGACAAGCACCTGCTGGGAGTCCTGGGGGAAGAGCTGTGAAACAGTAACATGGGACCTCCTGTTGTAGTGTCTGCTCCTGGTTCCTGCTGTTTCTTCTGTCTTGCCTGTGCCAGCATCCTGCTTGACTTTGCCTGCTCCTGGTTCCAGTAGGGTATCCTGCATCTTGTCACGTCTCCCACCTTGCCATGTTGCCTCAGCAACAGAGGTTCACCTGTGTGCTGTTTCTGCTTATGCCTGCACCTTGCCTGACTTTTCCTGCTCCTGGTTTCCTTTCTTTATCAGTGTGATTTGAGACACTGTTCTTATTTCCTGTACAACTTAAGGACCAAACTAGACATACATATATATGTAGATCCTGACAGTGATTTAGAAAAAACATAAAATATTTTGGGCAAGATGGTTGAAAAGGATTTTCCTGCATATTTATACATTTCACATTGTCTTTTTTTAGCCATATTCATCTTTCTCACAGAGTTTTAGGTCTAATACATATTTTGACCATCTCAGGGCAAATAGCATGGGTTAGCAAAACTGATAAGAGAAATGAGTTGTGTTCAACTGTGTCCATTCCTCAGCAGAACAGGCATTATCAGAATGTATTCTCATCCATTCCATTCCTTTCCCCCCACATCTTCCAAACTTATCCACAATGTTTGGGGATTCTCAGTAGATGTAAGGGATGAAGGGGAAGTACTGTTCCATAAGTGGAATTCTGCTTCTATGAATTTAACCTGGTGTACTTAAGGGTCTTGAAATAGTTTTTGACTATTCACACATCAATCCCCATATTTTAGGCTGCTACCCATGCACACACATATATCTTCATTGATATTATTTCCATCTGTTTTGCAGAATACTCAGACTGAAGTTCACAGGTAACTCTGCATGTATTCCCCAAAGCAGGGATAATCTGCATGAAAGAAGGTGTCATGTGTGAGAGATTATACTTCTAAAAATTATGATCCTCCGTATATTATTCACAAGAGAGTAAATTCAGATTTTTAGATGCACGTTCTGAGGAAATGGGAAACTGCAAGAGGAAGGATTTCCCACAAAATGGTTCTTTAGAACTTCATGATACAGAAATGAACAATAGAGCTGGTGTGTTGGTACTGTTTCCAGATGTTACATTACTTATTCTCTGAATTTTTCTCAGGCGCTATAGGAAGGAAACTAGAGGTGTGACAGCTATTTACTAAATATATCAAGGGCAAAGTTTCAAGCCAACATTCTCTGGAGTTTTCACCTGTGTTGCTGTCACAAGGAAAAAAGAACAGTTGGACATTTCAAAATGTTGTTCCAACATTTATCTTTATTTTTTATTTTTTGCTTTGTATACAGGACCTGCCAGGAACCTCTTCGCAAATAGATCCTGAAAACACCAAAGTCCTCACTTTCATAACATACATTGGTTGTGGAATATCTGCCATATTTTCAGCTGCTACTCTTCTGACATACATTGCTTTTGAGTAAGTATTTTCTCATAAAAAATCAGCTATTAACTAAATTATTAACTTAGTGGTAGAACATGTGGATTGCATGCAGGAGATTCCCCATTCAGACCCCAGAACAAATGTCTAAAAGTACTGTGGCAAAATAGCTTTCAACCCTTTTGGAATTTGAGAACACTGTATTAAAGTTTTGTTCCCCCACACAGATATACTCATAAGCAAGAGTGCATGTACACACACGCGTCTACTGATAGACAAGTCTTTTTTATGGGCATAAGTACATCTGTCCATGTGCTTGTTCATGTCTTCAGCAGTTTTTAAGTCCCAAGAGCATCAAGAGTTGAACTTTATAGAATGGAACACATGTTACTTATAGAGACATTTGCTGTCCATTTTTTCCCTAGAAAATTGCGAAGAGATTATCCCTCCAAAATCCTGATGAATTTAAGCACGGCCTTACTTTGTCTAAACTTGGTCTTCCTCCTTGATGGCTGGATTGCATCGTTTGACATAGAAGGCCTCTGCATTGCTATTGCTGCCTTACTGCATTATTTCCTTCTGGCAACTTTTACTTGGATGGGCTTGGAAGCTGTTCATATGTATATAGCCCTAGTGAAGGTATTCAATACCTACATTCGCCGATACATACTAAAATTTTGCATAATTGGCTGGGGTAAGTAATATTTTTATAGCCAATGTTTTCATTTAGTACTCTGATTTGGTTGCATTTCACTATTACCAAGCAGATGGATAATTCTTCTTTTCACCTACCCTGACCTGTTCTCCCTTCTTTCAGCTGCACTTTTATTCAGAAAATGTTTATTAGGAAATGAAGAACAAGGTTTCTCCACTATTTTCTGATTATTTCAGCAGAATATTTTTTTGATAATTTGGGGTGAAAGTTGTTCAGTTAATAATGGTTAGAATTACAGTATAAATTATTGTATTTATAGAAATACAATCCTATGGCCACTAGGCACTGTCGAGATGGCCATAGGATAATTTGGTGCTGCAGTTCTGTCCTTGGAGAAATGCTCCAAGGGAAAAGCTGGGGCTCTGAATTCAGAGCACACCTGCTCTGCAATCACAGCTGCTGTGGTCCTCTCCACACTGGCTGCAACTTTGAGGTCAGGAGACCAACCTCAGAGCTGGAAGCACAGTAGCTATTCCATAAGACACGGTGTGCCAGAGGGAGGCACCACTTTGTGAGGAATCCTGGTGGTGCCCCCGGTGGTGCCCCTCATGCAAAGTGCCGAGATGCCTTAGATTGGCCATCTAAGTGGGAGGAGTGCTGAGGCCATTTTTGCCTCAGCACTTCTTCCACTCTCCACTGGATGTCCATAATCCTTGGAATTTGGAAGGTTATGACAACCACATTGGATGGCGTAATATATATTTTTAAAAGATATATGCTGATCCTGGAAGCGTGCATATTCATATACATTGGGAGTGTGTCCACTCATTTTGGTTGTTGTTGTTTTTGCAGGATCAGTGTAAACACACTAACTTGACTTCAAATGCAGTTCGTGATTTTCCATTTACTTATGTAATTCTGACTTACTTTCCTAATGCATAGTATATGATAAAGGGCCAGCAGGGCTGGTTGTTTTGCTTGTTCAATATGCAATTTCAACACCATGGAAATTTAATATATCTCCATGCTGTTTTGGAATAGCTTGATCTTTCAGCCATTAAAGAGAAAGCATACTCGCAAATAGTTCAGAACAATTCTTAAGAAAGGCTGCTGTGTGAGTATGAAGTTTGTCCCTTCTGGGGAAAAGTGAAGTGAGAACCCACTCTTCCCTCAAAAGTCCTCCAAAAAGGAGGGCTGTGAAGCCAGACATAGGATGCTGCAAGTCATCAGAGACATTCCTGGAAGTTCTTTGGTACAAGTCATATTTTTTAAAAAATACCAAGGCTTATACTTATTTAAAGCACCATTTGCTTGTTTTATTTAACAGATTAAGAACAAACCTGGTAAATATGGGTGGAAATAACCTTTGATTTGATACAGTGAAGGCTGCAACCACGTATGTGCAGCTGATAAAGAGTTGGACAAGAAACTTGTTCCAATAGAACTACGTTACTTGGTCTAAAGAAGATATTGAATATGTGCATATAACAACATACCTGGAATATGTGTATAACTTTACGTTTATTTACTTAATTTCATTTGTATTTTGCTCTGTAGTTGAAACTCTCTGGATGGTTTACAACAGTTTGTAGAAGCAATATCTAAATTTCTGTTCCATTCCTGTAACACTGTGCCTGAGTTTTAAAAATGTTTCTGATAGCACTGTTCCAGGTTGCAAGGAAGACCTAATTTTCATTACAAAACCATGCATTGAAGGGCATGTATAATTGTATAACTGTATAATTCATGAAACAAGGCACTTATTCACAGTTTTCTGTGCCTGGAACTTTAGGCTTCTGAAAAAAAATTTGAAGGGTTGAATGCTACTGTTGTTGTACAAAGCAATGCAAAACCATAAACCAAAAGGATACAGCAAAAATTTGACACCAAATTCTCCTTAATTGTGATTATCAACATCACTGACATCTATTACTAAATAGTTTACAAAAATATAAATCAGTGCTGTAGAATGGAGCCATAGGCAAAATGTAATTAACAGTGGGCTGAATTGATTTCCAACATGGTCAGAATGTAATTTTATATCACATTATGTAGTGATAAAACACACCTTGAAGGCTAGATTTTCTTCTAATACCAAACTTGTGTGATCTGGTATCTGCTTAGCAGAGAAAGTGCACAGCCCACAAAAAAGTAATACTCAGCTGCCATTTGATATTAATATCCAGGATATTTTACATACAGTTGCTGTCTTTTCTTACTGTACAGCAGTTCCTTTACAATAGGTGCTTGCTTACCTTCAACAAATTACATATAGTAGCCTCTGCTTGGGGTTGGTATCACAGCCATTTAGAATAAAACATTTAAGTTATGCAGTGGCACATGGCAGTGGAATACAGTCTGAAGCATTCTTTGACTCAGTCTCGTGTATTATTAGAATGTCTCAGAAAAGGGACAACCATAAACTAAGGCTGATGTGTATTAACCTGCAGCACTGTCAGCAATGCATTACCTTTGGCCTAAATATAATGCATTACATGTAGTAGAAATTTCTGGGCATGTCCAGAAATGCAGTTGCATACTGATGAATGGTAACTATCACATACATGTGCATATAGAGTGATAACAAAATGGTACAGCAAATATGTATGCTAAAGCTACTGTTGCAAAATTGATTTGTTCTAGATAGCCTGTTGCTCTGGCCTAACATAACAGTTCTTGTGTCCTTAAGCATTGTAAGGTCATGTTCTTTTTTATTACAGGTCTACCAGCACTGGTGATAATCATTGTTCTAGCGAGCACAAATACAAATGCAAATAATATTTACAACAAAGAGTACTATGGCAAGAATACTAAGGGAAAAAGTGGAGATGATTTGTAAGTATTTTGTCTCAAGTAGTTAAAATGCAAGGACCACATAAAGCTCCATGTACTTTGCTGTTCTCATCTATGAGTCAAATATCTCTGTGCATAACCATTTTGGAAGTGATATAAGAAAGATTATAGTCCTATTCATGCATTCCTGAACTGTGTGGGGTATATATCTGAAGAGGGGAGTACTGTGGCCCCTTCTCCTTACCTTAGAGCAGGAGCACAGAAAATGTGGACCAGGAGCCTGAAATCTACTTCTGAGAAGTTGTTGCTGCTACATTCCCATAGTAGGCAGTGTCAAAGGCAAAGGAGGAATGTTGAGAAGTCCCAAATAGCATTGTGTTTTAGCTATTGTACAAAAGTCCGGAAAACTTTAGGTTTAGGAAATGGAGTGGAATACAGACAAATGGGTGGGCGACTGAAGTTGTTCTGATCAACTGTTACTGCGACTGTAATAAGACCCCAGGAAGACTAAATATGAAATGGAGTGACTCCATAAAGGAAATCATTGCCTTGAATTTCCAAGAACTGCCCAGGGCTGTCGTAGATTCTGAAGCGCTTTCATATGTAGAGTCGCCATAAGTCAGATGTGAAGCCACATTAAAAAAAAAAATGCACCACCACTATGTCCAAATATGCAATTAGTGAGTTTTCAGTCATTTTTGAAGTTGACAGAATCAGTCCCAGCAGTTGAATAAAAAAGAAGAATCAGACGCTGAGCACCAAGTTACAGGAAACCTGGTTTCAGCTAACAGAGCAGTACAACAATGGAACCAATGACCTAGGGAGGTTGTGGGCTCCCCCACACTAGAGGCACTCAAGATGCAACTGGACAGCCACCTGAGAGGGTTGGTTTAATTTGGAGTCCTCCACTGAGCAGGGGCTTGGATCCAGCTGGGCCCTTCAGGTTCTGCCATTCTATGATTCTATAACATTGTTTACACAGTTTTCTATCCCACTAAGGGTACATGTGGAAACATACATTTATCTCTTAACTGGATCTCAGGATGTGATTCATAGAAACTTAATGTGATAGATAATGTTTGCTCTGGGATTGTCTACCAGCTCAAAAGCATAAATATCCCTATATAACTAGCTTTTATCTTTTTGCAGGAACAATTGATTTGGTTTGTGTGATAGAACCTTTCATTTTCTTTGTTTTTCTTAGAGGCTTAAATATCAGTTTGTATGTATATGATTGGTTCACATTTTCAATAAGCATGTGCATCAAGGTTTTAAAGTGTGCATTGGTGTGCATGCATATACACACATATTTCTGTGTTTTACAAGTTTCTTGCAGAAAACTCAGGCATATTACCAGTGTTGTGAGCAACAACTGAAATGTGTAAATCTGCCCATAGTGAAAGTAAACGCGATTGAAATGAAAAGGATTTCCTTTCATTTATATGTGTTTAGAATCGGTTCACAGCTTGAAACTTGGATACAAATCTGCTTCTTTAGGCAGCTAGCTGAGCCTTTCCCACAGCTATAAATTAAGCTTACAAAGAATTATAGAAATCTCACCAAATATATGTGGTCACTTACTTTCCTTTAACTGTAGGTTCCTAGTGAGATAATTATGCAGCTTTTCACTATTCAAAGAATATTTTCAGATCAGTTCTGCAATGTCACTATTGATATATTCATGTATGTAACAATATAATATATAATATGGGTGTTGTAATGAAACTGGAGTTGGCTGTGTCAGCAGAAATGTCTACAGTTGGATGATAATTATGTAAACACTGGATTTTATGGACTCATTGCAAAATATCAGAATTAAACATGTTTGTTACTTTACTAACTTGATGCAACAGTCTCACTAGCCAGCCCAGTGTGACTAACCAGTCTGAGTCAAAATATTTTAGCTGCTATCAGATTTACTCAGAGCAACTCCAAGTGTTCACTGAGATAGTGGAAACCAATTTTGTACAACTATAAGTGAAGAATTCAGTAAATGATCCTCTTGTGATTTATATTAGGTCCAATTCATGCCATCATTGAGGTATATTCGCTGCTTCTGGGTGATCCAGTCCCTTGCTGTAGCAGTGATGTCTGCAAACAGACTATAACCCACATGGAATGGGTGAATAAACAGTTTGTTTCTCATTCCATCATAACCCTGGGACACACCCATGAGGAAGTAGTAACTACACCACAGTTGCAGTATGGGAATTGTGAAAGAATAAAATGGCAATCAGTTTTCTAAGACAGGAATAACTAATAATGGAATTAACTTTCTTTACAGCTGCTGGATTAAAGACAATACTGTGTTTTATGTGACCTGCGTTGGGTACTTTGGAATCATGTTTCTCATGAACATTGCCATGTTTGTTGTGGTGATGATGCAAATCTGTGGGAGAAATGGAAAAAGGAGCAATCGGACTATGCGGGAAGAGATACTGAGGAACCTTCGTAGTGTTATAAGCTTGACCTTCCTACTGGGCATGACATGGGGATTTGCCTTTTTTGCTTGGGGACCACTACATCTCCCTTTTATGTACCTCTTCTGTATTTTCAACTCATTGCAAGGTATGTGGAGTTCCCCTTTGAGAAGCAAATGAATATTTTAGAAGATAGCAAATTCCTTTGCACTGTGACTTGAAGCAACATTCCCCCAGTGGCCATGCTGGTTAGGGAAGTTATGGACCAATGCATCTGGAGGGTGCATGGTTGGGAAAGGGTCCTTCTGTGATAACCAGTGTAAACCTATGTTGCACTCAATTAGACGCAACTCCTGCAGTCTTCAATGGGGTTTACTCCAGGTAGCCAAATGGATATACCACAGGTTTTGTGAAGTAGAGCCAACTTTGTCAGAGTCATGCATTGTTACCCTTAGTTTGGAGATAGATGTAAATAGTGAGTGAAACTGCCAAGAAATGTGTAAGAGTTTCTACATCATAATCCCTGGACCACTAGCTGTATTGCTTACATCTGATGCATCTATCCTTTGGAAACAGAGGTGGTAGATTCTGCCAGATTTATGAAGCACCAGTGTCTTTTCTTGTTCCTTTTTTCTTAATTCAAATCTATTTTGGAGATACATTTTATTTTATTTGTGTGTTATTCCATATTTACAACATGCTGAAAAGATTCACCTAACATGTTTCATGTAGCAGAAAAGATTTAATTATTACTTACAGGAGCTGCATATTACAGTTCATAATTAGATATAATAAGTTTATTGTACACAAAACAAAAAAGAAAATTTGCTGTAATGCATTATTATGTTGTAGAACATCCCTTTGGTTCAGTTATCCTGGGGATGGAAGGGAATACTAAGCTGCTAAGTACTATGAAGAAAATTCAGCTGTTTACAGCCTCATATATCAAGGGCAGCGTGATACATGAATCCAGCCTCATGTTGCTTTCCTATTTTTTGGCAGCTTTAGGACAAAACAGTGACTGTAGAAATTTATTTTCCCCACAACTTTCACTTTAGCTATATGGGTAGTGTAGCAGTACAGGGTAGCATATTTTCTACCCATCTCCCATCCCTTTTTTTTTTTTCATTTTTTGAAGGAAAAAATGTTCTAAATTGTAATCAAATGTTTGAATACTAGAAATTACTGTAGGGGCAGGAAGTGCTCATATTTTTAATGTGCATGTCAGACACTTATAACAAAACCAAAAACAGTAAAGAAAATATTAACAATAGTTTACATGAGATAAAAGAGGAGCATATTAATATGTAGGAAATTTATATGTGTATGCATTACTGGTGTATAATAAGGAACTATACTATTGTCAGGCTTCAACAAAAGCAAACCATTTATTCCTATATTTATCCATGCATAGGTGGCATTTGAACACTACCAGTTCAGAGGTTGAAAGGGTCAATAGGTTCTCAATCCACTGAGTTCTCAGAAGAGCCCACTTATCTTTCCAGTGTAATATCAGTTGTTTAGTTCTCATAAGGCTGTGGAAATTCCATTTATGTCAAAAGCCAACTATAACCAAACAGGTGAGCTGGCTTTCAAGAAATCCAATTTTAACAAACTTAGAAAAGTGATAAGCAAAGTCCCATGGCAAGTGACTTTAATGGGAAAAGGAGTCCAAGATGGGTGGGAAATCTTAAAAAAAGGAAATTCTAAGGACACAATTACATAAAATTCCAACAAGGAGAAAGCATAGATGACAACAAAGGAAGCCCATGTGGCTTCACAAAAAGCTAAGAAATTATCTGAAAACAAAAAAGGATATTTATAGGAAGTAGAAGGAAGGTAGAATACAGGAAGGTAGCATGAAATTTCAAGGATGGCATCAGGAAGGCTAAAGCTAGGAATGAACTGAGGCTAGTGAAGGATGCTAAAAGCAACAAAACAGCCTTCTTCAGATATGTCCAAAGTAAAAAACAGGAAAGAAATGGGAGTTCATCTAACTCAGTGCATATGGTAAAACTATAACAAATGACAAAAGGCAGAACTGCTTGATGCCTGTTTGACTCGTCTTCTTCCAAAAGAAGATCTATGAGCTTCTTGATGAAGGGGAAGTACAAGCTGAAGGTGCAGGATGCCAGCTCAAGATTGAGACGCGAATGGTCAAGGATCATCTAGTTCAACTGAATCTCCAAGGCCCAGTGAACATCATTCTAGAATCATGAAGGAACTAGCGGAAGAACTCTCAGAACCACTGTCTCTATGATAGAGGACAAGTGCCACATGATTGGGTCTATTGTCCCTATTTTCAAGAAAGGAAAAAAGTTGAACCTGAGAACTGCAGACCAGTAAGCCTGACATCAATTCCTGGAAAATTTCTGGAGCAAATTATAAAACGGTCTGCAAACACCTTGAAAATGTTTACCAGAAGCCAACATGGATTTCTCAAGAACAAATCCTGCCAAACTAATCTGATTCCTTTTTTTGACTGGGTAACCTCCCTGATGGACTGTGTGAATGCTGTGGATATAATCTAACTTCAATTTAGCAAAACTTTTGACAAGCACCCCTTGATATCCTGATTAGCAAGCTAACAAAATGGGCTTGATGGGACAACTATTAGATGGATCTGTAACTGGCTACAGAATCAAACTCAAAGAGTGCTTACCAACGGCACCTTCTCAAGCTGGGAAGAGGTAACAAGGTGCCATAGAGTTCAGTCCTGGGCCCAGTGCTCTTCAACATTTTTATTAATAATTTGAATGAGAAAATGAAGGGGATGATTATCAGATTGTTCATATGACACAAAACTGACTGGGCTAGTTAATACTCGAAGACAGAATGATGGTTCAAGATTATCTTGATAGAACACTGGGCTGACAACAGGAGAATGAAATTCATTATGGACAAATGCCAACTTCTGCAACTAGAGGGAAAATAACTAAGTGCATCATTACGAGATGGAGAATATTTGACTCAACAGTACTGCAAGTGAGAAGGATCTTGGAATTGTTGTAGAGCACAAACTGAATATGAATCAACAATGTGATGTCACTGCAAAAAGGGCAAATGCTATTATAGGCTCCATTAATAGAAGTATTACTTCCAAAACACATAAGTATTAGTTCCTTTATACTCAGAAATGGTCAGACCTCATCTGTAGTTCTGTGTCCAGTTCTGGGCACCAAGTTTAAGAAAGAAGCAGACAAGCTTCAAGGGGTTCAGAGGAGGGCAGCATGACCATGGGTCTGCAAACAAAGTCCTATGGGGGGAGATTGAGAGAACTGGGCATGTTCTGCCCCAGGAAGATTGAGGGGTGATATGATAGCACTCTACAAATACTTGAAAGGCCGTCACAAAAAAGGAGGACAGGATGTCCTCTTGATTATCCCAGGGTGTAGAACACAGACTAATAGAGTCAAGTTACAGGAAACCAGATTCTGACTAGATATCAGGAGATATTGCCTGACTATTAAGGCAGTATGGCAATCGAACCAACTACCTAGGGAGGTTGTGGGCTTTCCTACGCCATGGGTATTGAAGATGCAACTGGACAGTCATCTGAGAGAGATGGTTCCTGGACTAACAGGGTTGGACTCAGTGGCCTCCTTGGCCTCTTTCAGCTCTACTATTTTGCAGTTCTGTGTTGACCTTCATTGACCTTCTGTCTGCAAGATGCAGATAGATAATTAAGCAGAACATGAAAACCCATAAATGTTAAAAGCTTTTCCAATATAAAATTTATCCAGGTTATGACCTTCTTGCAAAATGAGGCAGCTATTGGACATTGTCAAAACATTGGTGTGAAAGAAGCATTAGCGCACCTCCAGTAGTTGGCCAACTTAGCCAAGCCTTTGCGGAAGAGTTTTTGTAGCATCCAAAATTTATTTATGTATTTAAAATATTTGTATGCTGCCCAATTGTGAGACCACAGCACCTCTGAGCATCTCACAATTACAAGAAAAAACCACGATAAAAACCAATAACACATTAAAAATAAAATAACAAATACAAGCAAAAAATACAAAACAAAGGTCTTATGGCATTAGTCATTAATTTTTTTAAAAGAGGAAGGTCTTTGCCTGGCACTGAAAAGAAAGTAAAGAAGGTGCCAGGCAAATCTCCTTGGGGCAATCATTCCAAATATGGGGAGCAGCTGCAGAAAAGGCCCTCCTCCTGGCAGCCATTCCTCTCACCTCCTGAAGAGATGGCTCACACAGGAGGGCCCCCTACGTAGATCTCAAAGGCCGCGTAGGCACGTATGGGTGCAGGCATTCCTCAAGATAACCAGGGCCTAAGCTGTTCAGCACCAAACAGAAACTTTCAGGATAAGATGTAGCATCAGATGCACTGACATTTGCAAAAGGAATGCTTGTGTAATTGCTTGTGCAAGCTACAAGTATATTATGATTCCATTTGTAATGACTAACCTTTTTTGTTGCAAAATTTCTCCCAGAAGGCTCTAAACCTGTGTCTATGAAGTAAATATGGCACAATTGGGCAGCATACAGATGTTATAAACAAACAAACAAATACTAATAAAGGGGCACACCTTCAGGTCCTCCTTTTCTACTCTGCCTCAAAATACATTCTTTGACTAAAAGATGTCCCCTGTGCCTAAACTCAGGTGTTTTCCTAACTTGTCCTCCATTATGTCAGTGTCCCTTCCTTTGTTACTTGCCCATTTATCTATCTAAAAAGCTCCAGGGCTATTACACCTCATTTCTGCTTTTTTCCAGTGGCTTTGGAATAAGTGCGATACATCATTTCAGTGCTGTTGTCACAGGAACACTTCAGATCTCTTAGATGCAGCTGTCTGAAGCAATCAGGCAGTTTTTCCTCCCGAAAAACTGATCTGCAAAATCAATTGCATTGAAATAAGCCACAAGCCAAAAATTATTCATCAGAGCTTTCCAGGGGCTTGATTTTAATATAGTTGCTTGTGGAGTGTTTATGAGGATGTGTGATGGAATTTGGGTTGCACTCCAAAACCCAATATAATCATTAGAGGATGTGCACTGGAAATCCAATGGTAACTCCAAAACAAATTGAATGTTCGCAGTTTTTCCAAATAATCCAATAACCTTAGGAAATAATGGGCTTCCAGTTTAACAGATGATACAAGTAACAGAGAATATGATTGAGTGAATGAGTGGGCGAGAAAGCTAGAAGAACTAAAATGGAATTGCAGGCTTTCTATATTGTTGAATAACAGCATTAAAAATAAGTTAACAAGTATCAAGGGAGGGTCTATGGCTCAGTGGTAAAGTGCATGCTTTGCGTATGGAAGGTCCCAACTTCCATCGCCAGCTGTTCCAGCTGGGCTGGAAAATTCCTGCTTGAAACTTGGAGAGGTGCTGCTAGGCAAGGCAATAGTGAGCTAGATAGGCCAATGGCCTGATCTGGCAGCAGGCAGTTCCTGTTCCTATGAGGGAAAGCAGACTGCGATTTGATAAGTGTGCCAGTGTATTACAGGGACTCAGCTCATAAACAGTTGTACTACTAGGTTGTGCACATTTTAGCACTCCAGTACAATACAATATGATGCTGATGTACCTGCAAGCACGCAATGCCAAACTAAGTGCTGGACCAGTAAGTAGTAGTATCATAGTTATTTATTACATTTCTAAACCTGTATTTGAAGCTCTCTGGGTGGTTCACAACAGGATATAAAAACAATGATATACAATCAATAAGACAACATTTAAAACATTAGAAACATTAAAGTAGCATTAAAATACTTTAAATAAAATGAAAAAGACCCGGTCATGAAGAAAAGACAGACAGACGGACGGACAGACAGACAGCCCCTGGATGACCAGGGAGATCTTTTAAGAGCTTCTGCTAAGAGGGCTGCCTAACCGGGTACCCAAAAGGTGGCACATTTGGTGCTAGGCAGGCTGCAGCAGGGCAGGGGGGTTGTTCCAAAGATGGGAGACATTGCCTAGCAAATACACAGGCAAGACACTCATTGAAAGTAACTCTCCTGAAACACAATTACAATTTAGTGAGTGCAGTGTGTATATTCCGAAGTAATTTGAATAATATGAACTATTTTGATTGATTGATTGATTGATTGATTGATCGCATTTATATACCACCCCAATAGCCCAGAGGGCTCTCTGGGTGGTTTACAAACAAATGTTAAAGCCCTACCAATCCTAAAATAAACAAATTGGCTACACCACAACATATTTAGTTTTATGGATTTAGGATTCAAGTTATATAAGCAGTATGAGCTTTAACACTGTTCTCAGTGAGTGTCTGATAAATGTAGATAAATAATTTCCCATTACTGATTTATGTATCTGCCTATATTCTAGCATACAAAGGTAACAAATGAAGTGGTATTAATGTCTCCCACTATAAATTCTTGTAGTGATTTTTCCACCTGGAATAGTATAGTTATTGCTACTAAGTGTATCTATCCCTGTGTGAGCCATAGTTGAACTGAACTGTGGCATGCCATGGCAGGAAAAGCCAAAAAATTGCAGAAGTATATTATTTTATGTATATGAAAATGCTGCACCTGAAGTTTCAAAGAGCAAGTCTGCATCTGTCAAAGCAAGTTACATAGGCCTTATTCTTCCATCTTTTTCATGCTGAAGGCCTGCCCTTCCATTGGACAGATTCAGTAAACTCTTCATGTCAAATCGAGGAAGAGATGAACTGGACTGTTAGTTTGCTGCCAAGCAGCTCCCACCTCACCTGTGGGGCTTGATGTCCCATTTCTTCCAACTAGAGAGCTCAGTGGGTTTCATTACATTGGTTTAAGGGAATAATGGATGGATTTCCTTGGAAAATGTGTCTATTCAGACAACGCTTTACATAAGCAGGTGTTGATTTTATCACCTAAGGTGGCACCTAGAATCCAAATCATGCAGCAGGTACCAGACCTGTAAAGTTCCCGAAAGCAACAGTGAGATCCATCAGATCCACTATTCCTGCTTCCAGAATGTAGCAGTGCCAGAGATCCCTCCAGTGCCTCCAGCTTCTAGGAATAAAGGCTGGTCTATACAAAGACCCTACTTGGGACCTTCATAACTATACTTCGTTACTATAACTAGCTATAAGTTTATATATATTGTAGAAGCCTGCAATGGATTAGCTTATTAAAATGGGTAGCGTTCTAAAATTGTCCACTTTCTTTCACAATAATATTAACATGAAATAATAATTTTGAACATCTTAAAATCAGGAAAAGAATGCATCACCTTTATAGTTAGCAAAATTCTCCTAAACTCCATAATTTATTTTTATTATTATTATTATTATTATTATTATTATTATTATTATTATTATTATTATTATTACATTTCTATGCCGCCCCTTGCCGAATTAATATTGCTCCTAGATGTATATGGTTAGGGTCATGTCTTCTGTATAGCCCTGAAGTGCCTAATCCTGGCTAATCATGGAATTAAGCAGGGTCAGGCCTGCTTAGAATCTGGATGAGTGATTTGTTTGTTTTTCAAATTTTATATGCCACTATATAGCCTGACAGGACTCTCTAAGCAGGTAACAATATCAATATACAACTAACAGTACAAGTATAGGGGGAAGAAAGAAGGAAGACTGTTGGAGTAGAGTGAACACTTGTAACCAGGTTTTAAAATTCAGATTTCATGAATAATTGAGTGTATGATTCTCTGATTATTGCTGTAAACTACCCAGAGAGCTTTGGCTATGGGCAGTATAGAAATTGAGGAGGAGGAGGAGGAGCCAAGGCAAATTAGACTGGCAAGCCCCCTTTTGAGAAACCTCTGGATATCCATGTGTAGATCAGGTGTGATCAAGTTAAAAAGTTATTGAGACCTGTATTTCTGTTCTTAGAAATACAAGGCTTAGTAGCTCCTATTGTTTCAGTTAAACTTTGTGTAAATACTACAGCCCTTAATGTCTCAGATGTGAGAGGTGCCTCAGCAACCCACTTCTCTAAGCAGTTGCTGCTGTTCCTTTGGTTTTCCATTCCACTTGCTTTCAATGCTACTGGAATAGCATCACTGTGCAGGTAAGTGCTAGGATTGAAGGGAAAACAGTTTATGAAGATCACTGGTGACTAAGAGAAGAGAAGGGAAGAAGTCAAAGGATGGCTTAGTTGGCAATGACTCAGAAACTCATCAGGCTGGCTTAGAAATGAGTTGACCTTTCCTACAGTTTTGAAGGAAATGGTAACTTCTAACCTGTGGAGTGTGGCCATCACTAATAATCAGGGATTGTATCTCATAACAAATATATGCACAATTTCATGACTCACAAGTGTTTCAGGTAATGATAGTCAGTGTTCATGCTTGTCCAGCTTTTTAAAAATGGCATAACAAAAAGTGGATGTTTTACATATGGAACACAGAATGCTAAACCAGACAAGTCTATCCAAATACAAAAACAGTGTTCAATTCATATGTTAAGCCTTGGACGCTGCCTAATGCCATCTGCCTTAGAAATACAATAAAGCACTAAGAAAATATTTACAGAGTTTTACAATATAAAACTCAGAAATACAATTTTTGTAAAGGCTTTCTGTAGCAGAGTGTGTTAAATTCTTTTTTATTTTTTTCTTCTGCCCATGTTTCAGGTTTATTTATATTTATATTCCACTGTGCCATGAAAGAAAATGTACAGAAACAATGGAGACGACATCTTTGCTGTGGTAGATTCAGGCTGGCAGACAACTCAGGTAATACACATACACGCACACACTTATTCAAATCACATTTATATTTCACCTTTCTTTCATTGTAGAGTCCACCACACTGACATTTGATTGGCGGGGTCTCTCATCCAAATACCGGACAGATGCAGACCTCCTTAGCTCCCACAAGGTTGCTATTTTCTGTGGCCTCAGAATTGTCTGAGGGCTTGGTACCATAAGAGGGTTGTTATTTTAAGTAAGCCCCAGTCCTACTATCTGCTAGAACTTTGTGTATGGTTCCTGAAATGTATGACTCTTCAATGGAAAGCAACATCATATAGCCCTATGTTCTAAGATGCTTCAAAATTACCCATATAGTTTTGTATATGTTGTTTGTGTTTTGGTCCCATGCAGGGAAGTCAGTGTTTCCAAGGCTGGAAAAGTTTAAACTCTCTGAACCTGCCCACTGTGTCTAGAATGAGAAACATTCATGTTTTTGTACTTGGACAGATGGAGATTTTTCTCCAACTTGTTTTTGTGTGGTTGAATAGCTTCTTTTGCATGTTTGAATGCTGGCAAAGGAAAGAGTGTGGCTTATGAGTCAGAGGCATAAAGGATCTTGTTTTTGCAAAAGAACCCCATATCCTTCAGTATAGTCTTGTGTAATAGGAGCCAAAAACAAAAATTGGCTATAACACATTTTTTTAAAAAAATATGAAGTCTACACACGTTCATCATAAACAGTGAATTTCACCCTGTGTTTATGCCCAGGATAAGCTTCACTGTTCGCCTTGTAGTTTTGCACACACTTGTGATTTCAACTACCTTCGTTAAGGGCTGATTGTTGTATGTTGTATGAGTAGCAGGACAGGAAAGCACTGAATAATATGTATAAGTGGTTACAGGGGAAATTCAAGTCATGCACTGTAATATTTGTACAAGGCTAAATCATGGACATATCCCCGGACTTTTGATAGTCCACAGGAGAGATGCATAGTTTTCTTTTAAGCAATAATAAATCCACAAGGAGAAAGTGCGAGTGACTTAGTTTCTGCTTGAGTGCGGGACCCACAGCCCTCTCCACAAACCTGTTTGAAATATCTATGCTCAGAGGCAGTCTATGCTTTCATTCATTTTCAGATTGGAGTAAAACAGCAACTAATATCATTAAGAAGAGCTCAGACAATCTGGGGAAGTCCTTGTCTTCCAGTTCCATTGGTTCTAATTCAACCTATCTGACTTCCAAATCCAAATCCACATCCAATACCTACCTTAAAAGGAACAGTCACTCTGGTGAGTCATATCTGTAATGTCTGGAAGGGTCAATATATCAACCTGCAATCTTTTTATTTGCATTGGCCTGTAATAATTTATTAAGGAAGTTCACAGAAGGAAGCATTTACCACTTCCTCCTCTCTGCTGCAACCACCTGACATCCCCTGAAAAACTTCTCTGTAAAGCAGACTGCGCCTCCTAGACAATGGGCACATTGGCACCAGAAGCCAAGCCACCTTATGAAAGAGCAATGCATTGGGGCTGGTTTGCAGAGCAACCCACAGCACTGCCAGCACATGCTCTGACTTACTGTGGCTTGTTTTCCCACTCATGTTTTTCATAGACCCGTGCCCTCCAAGGCACGGAGAACCTGCCTGCCTTTTCTCCCTCTCTCCATTTGCCATCATTAACAAAAATGGAGCATCAAAAAAGTGCAGCTGTGGAGTTTTTATTTTTTATATTTTTCCACCTCTGAAAATGGCACAACTGTGTTCATAACTTTTAATGAACACATTATAACTTCACAAAAAAGTGGCTGTATGATATGTGTAGTCTTGCCTGGTCAATTTTCATTGTGCATTTTAGCTGTCCGAATGGGGAAGCAGAGTAGGTAACATACATGGAAAGCAGCAAAATGAAATTCTTTTCAATGGATCCTTTGAAGTTACTCCTTTTGCTTCTTAGTTATCTCATCTTGCATGCTATTTTGTTTCAAAGTTCATTGGAATTTTGGTAGGAAAAAACTCTCAAGTCAAAATTATTGACATAGCATTTAGTATATATCACAATCTGTGGCTTATTGGACATATTAGTATGAATCAAAACTCCTAGGTCTGGAAGAACTAAAACACATATTAATGCTTTCTTTAGCTAGGCTATAGGCAATTTTGTATTATTGGGTATGACACAGAGAACAAGCAAGTTCCTTTTTATCTGCTTAGAAACTCCTCGGGACTAATTTAATTGCAGAATGTAAGTTGAATAAATAAATATGTTCATGGTGATATTTTATATGCATCTTTTGAGATATATGGTTTATTTTATACTATTTCATTCCATCTGCAACTAGTAATGATCTGTTTAATGATTCCTCTGCAGCTGATCTATATAGTTTAGTAATTTAAGCCAATGTTTAACCATAGCAGTTGTTAAACTAGTTGCTGTTCCCTGAAACTGATTCAGACACTCATGTGTTTATGGTATAGATAATGTCTTCTAAGAACATTTCTTCATCAGTGCTGGAACATTCAAGGTAAAGTGTGCATCACTTTGGCTGAATGCATGATGTTGGTGTGAAAACACTTGCATGAGGTTGCAGCTGGCACAAGGGACTCTCTAATCATGCATACAGCTTCATGTTACCCTGCGCAACTTCTCTGTCATTGGTTGTGACTGATTCAGCACACAAAAAGGCTTTCAGCTCTTGCTGCTTGTCAAACGCATGGGAAGAGCATCCTCTCAGGTGGCAGAAGCCAGCTTCAAGTCCGCTTTCTCTTCTGTATGCATGCTTCACTGCAGCTGGTCAAGATGGTGGAGTTTGCCTACACTTTCATATCTGCACTTTCATATCACAGCAGCTTATATTTCTAAAATTTGTACCATGGTTCATACCACATGACTACATATTTCTCAGAAGCTTCTGTCTTTATTATACTCCTCAAAATGCATATTTATTAGGCTCCAAAAGGTAATGAAAAAGTCACTACTAAATTGATCCACTAGTAGCCCTAATAACTGCTTGCAATAGGAATTACTGTATTCTGTGGTGACAGATGTTTTCCCTAACTATTTAGGAAGGTTTTAGTTGTAAATTGAAATATGTATATTTCACTTGTGTTTAGTTCAACATGCATTGATTAGAGAACACTTTTAATTCCTTCACTGTACTCAGTGACTGAATATGGACAACTTTTCATGGCTTTTCATGGGTGATTTTATCTATGATAAGCCATTATTACATCATTCTCATTGCCATCATCATCATCTCGTTGATTAATTTCTATACCACCCAATAGCCAGACTTTCCTGGGAGCGCACCGGGAGTTGTTGTTTACAACCACCATCCAAATACAGTCTACAAATAACATTAACAGCATAGAAAGCTCACCATATAAAAATTCAAAACTACTCTGAAAACATACAAAAAACCTCAGTAGCTCATATGGCCTCCTACAGATACCAAATTCCATCTGCAATCTCTCCTTGGGTGTTTTCATGGGGGTGAACCTGGTGAATATGGTTTACACAACAGATAACCAAATGGACCATGGGTCAGGCAAAGGTTATTTAACCACTGCATTGCCCACACTCACTAGGTTCACACAACACGATCCCCAAGTGTGTTTTGTGTATTCAAAATGGTGGCTGCATGGGCTGTAGAAGTTAAATATCAGCAATACTTAAATATTTGCTGTGATTGCCATTTCTGAAGCTTTCCCTCTCTTTCATTAATGGAGCCCATTTCAAGAGTAGAAATAGCATAGGACTGAGCTATAAATAGCATAACTGACTTACTTTCTGTAGAGTTCAAAAAGGGCCCCTTTTTAAATGTATTTAATGATGGAACATATGAAGAAACCTATATGTTTGTTATATAATGAACATAAATACGGAAAGAAGTTGTTAACAATACCTTTCAAAAGCAGCAGGAAAAAAAATGAACCTGAGCCAAAAGCATGTTTGCTGGGAGCAAAAGGCCCTTGGAATTTATTACTGCACATGTTCACCTGCTTTAGCATGCTTGTGCTTTCTTCCATAAGACTGGGAAAAAAAATGTGCAACCTGTTTTTCCTTCACCTTCAGACTAAAAGAAATTACTGTTTTAACTCTTCATTATAGCTTGGCACTATAATACATTCTTTTGAAAAACCTTTATTTTCCTCATATTGAAGACATGTCAGCCCAGGTTTCATATAGTGCCTGGCTTTTGCTAGCAAACTCCATTGAAAATGTGTTCTTTTCAATATATTTCATTATTGTTTTCACAAAGGAAATATTTAAATATTGTGATAGTAATAATTGGAGCTATCACAGAAGTCTTATCCTAGGTCAAATAAAATTAAAATAAATCAAGGCAATTCTTATTTTTTAGATGTTCGTAAGTATAATCTGCTTAATTGAAGAAGTGATTGCTCATTACTTGAGCTCCATCTTCTGGTCATACTCAGGCTAGCAAGACTGTTTCCCAGCATCAATTCTATTGTGCCATTTTTTGTTTGAACCCTAGTAATAGTATTCTGAAGTATAAGCAGGCAGTAGGATTAAATTTGTGTATTTCTTTTAAAAAAGCAAATCTGAACCAAATTTGCATTTAAATGAGATATTTTAAATATATTTTATCTGAAAATATGTATTTTAATGCATTTTAACACATTTTTTAAAAAATCTTGATTGTCAGAACATTCAAGACTTGCAAATACCATGATATTCCAATTGATACTTTAGTCTATGAAGTACACATCAGGTTACATCCTATTAGAATTTGCAGTGATTAAATTCCTCAAGAATCCCTAATCATGACACCGTTAGAGTTTCTATTTTCTCCCTCTCAGTGGCAGCTAAAAATGTGCAGCATAATGGGAACAGACAATGTTATGAGGACAGTGTAGGAGGGGTGATGCTGCATGTTATGGTTGAAAACTCAACTTAGGATGCAAATTTCAGGGGCAGCCCCATTTCTTCTTAAGCAAGGAGTTAAATCTACAGGAGCTGCTTTTTACAACTGTTTTTTACCTAGGCATGGCCAAGGCAGTTTGCCCTTCATTTGTACTTATTAATTACATTCTTATACCACCTCAGTGGCCAAAGTCAGATGGAGGTTTGCAGTGTGAATGCATAAAGAAACTGCAAATGTGGATTTAGTTCCCTTCAGTGAGCACAGATTGATGCACCTAGATCTGGGCCTAAGAGTCCAGAGAAAACATGGTTGATATTAAATGGATGCCTATTGTTAAACATTGTTGATTTTAATGGGATATAAATGCTCATTCAGCATTTATTGCATTGATTTCATGCTGTCCCTTCTAACGTTTTAGCAACTGTGGGAGTGTGAACAGGAGCAGAAGTTAGTTTTCCATATTTAGAATGAAGGACATAGGATCTTGATACCATCATCTGGCCAAAGCATGTTAAGATGTTCTGAAGCCAGTTCAGTGTGATGCAAATAACTTTCTCTCATTCTGAAACTGGCTTTGGGATGTTGTTAGTTAACCAAACCTAATTGTGTGACATTGTGGCATTTCTATCAAATTCTTAGTGTGATTCTCCAAGTGGCTAGGATCGGTGGTCTAGGAACAAGAAGAGAGTAAAGTGGCACTAGAGTAGCATCTGTGGGTTTGTGATGCTAGAAAACTGGCATGACAAAAGATTTGGAAGGGAATGCCTAGATGTCCTTCTTTTGATACTAAAAATATGCAATGGTGAATATTTGTGCAGCATTCATGGAAATTTTAGGACCATTTGTCTGGTTTCAGTAACCCTCTAGAAAATTAACATAGGAATGAGAAAGTGAAATCAAAGTTACTGAAAGGTAAAGTTAAGTTTCAGACTACTTAGGATGAAACAAAGAATTTATGTAACAATATTAGTTATAGGAAGGCAAAGCATTGCAAGGATTGTGTAATAAAAAGAAGCTAAGTGTAACTCTTGGAATTTGCACTAAGGGACTGTCTGTCAGTGGACAAGTGGCATAAAATTTTCAGTGTTATTGACTTCCAATTTCTTTTCCTTTTCGTTAGACAATGTTTTTCTTGACAAGCCTTCACCAAAATATATCCAAGTGGACACAGAGCAAACATCAATCATCCCAGTGCACCAGGTTATTGACAAAGTGAAGGGGTACTATGGTACTCATTCAGACAACTTCTATAGAAACATTATCATGTCAGACTCCTTGAGCCACAGCACAAAATTCTGAATTTCTGGATACACTGAACAAAAGAATTCAGCAAACAGCATGAGGATTTAGAATGATGGATTTAGTGACTGACAAGAAAATAAATGCTACCAAAGCCTTGTGCCTTATGAAATTATATCTTCGTATGTATAGCAACTTTCTACTAAAAGGTGTCCTCCTTTCATCAACTGCTGGGAAAATGCATCTATTTGTTTCCTTACTTGTACACTATTGATATGCTACCATCAGGGCTGCACCCCAGTGGCATATTGGTTGTATGTTGAACCCATCTGTACCTTTGAAAAAATGAAGGTGGTCCTAAAGCCCAAAACCAAAGCTGGTGTTAGAAGAAACTAAAAGTATAATACCAAGCTTTGGATGCAGTGCTCTTAAATATGTATTTCTCTGTATGTCTTACAAGGAGTATAGATCATATATGGAGATGGATGGATCCATTCTCCTTGTGTGTTCTGTGATGGGGTGGTCTGCATCAACTAGGTGAAACAGATTTCATCTCTCCATCTCTGGAAAGTCAGGAGACCCTCTGGAAAATATTAGGCAGGAGAGCCTGAAGTTGCACGGTCTGTTTACACATTGGATAAACCCTCCAGCCCACATCATGCAAGGCAAGGAAATGCTTATCAGTGAATTAATAAATGCATGTACTTAATAGTGCAAAGCAAAGCTGTGTACAGATGAGGTGACTTTAATTTTGTTTGCAAAGTCTGGGCCTTATTTATAACTTGGTGAATGGCAAAAACCTCTTATCAGCTGGGGTGGTGGGAGTGCTTCTCTTGTTTTTGTGCTTGATAAAGAGCTTTGTGCAACATGAACTTTTGAATGGTCTTGGACCTAAAGTAAATTGTCCAATACAACATCTCACTTTTCTGTAATTCCTACTTTTAACCATTATCAATTGAGAGATTCTGTGCCAGATACCACATCCTATGCATGAACCTTCATTGAATACAGTAATGGATGAAATTTATACCTACCCTGCCATATTCAGGATCTCATTATCATCTAAGGGTTACATTCATGGAAGCACCAGGCTGGAACATGAGCAAAGACTCCTCTGCTGATTCCAGCTCTTGTCCATTATGTGCCTAGACTACATGTGTCTTGGCTATTGGAGGAAGTAGTGCAGTCCACTGCTGTGCATTCACCGACCAACACATACAACAGGGTGCACATTCACACATTTTGCAAGTGTGCTAGTCAAGAAGTCCATGTGTACTCAGTTGGCTCAGTCCACCAAAAGAATTGAGGCATTCACACACACTTTTCTATTTTATTGTTCTGTAAAACACAGGACTCATATTACCGTCCTTGGGAAGCCTGCACAAAAGCATTTACATTTCTTACCTACATTTATATATAATGTTCTGAATTACAGCCTATGGTTGCAATAGATATACTTAGATGTACAGAAGTCAGTGTGCGTAATCTTTCTAGAAAATGTATGTTGTGGTATTCATTGTTGTTTAATCTTTGCAGAAGATGTATGTTGTGGTATCCATAGTGGTTTATATAAATTTTCCACTGGACTAATGTTAAAAGGGTTAAAAGAAATTTCTACCAGTCAGAGGCAAAGCTTGATACCAGGTTTGCCACTCCTCAGTTCCCTTACTATAACCTTTCCAGTTTTACTTCCTTGTTTAGTTCTTCAGAGATTTACTGCACAATCATCTACATGTCTGACCAATAAGATTTACTCTAAGTCCTGCAGGCCCAGGACTTACTAAGTGGTCAGTCACACATTCCATCATGTTAACTGTTACTGTTCTCTGCATGTGCTTCCCTTCAATATAAATTACGAGATTTTTACAATCAATTGCAGAACTTCCTTTTGCATTACATCTGCTTAAGAATGAGGACTTTTCATGTGAGTAGCTCAGACTTGTACAGAGGTCACCTGAAATAGGAACCATTTTCTGGCAATAGTGACCCATGCCTTGATTACAATATGGTTAGACTATTGCAATGGACTCTGGGGCTCCCCTTGAAGACTATTCAGAAGGTTCAGTTGGTGCAAAATGTTGCAGCTAGGCTGCTAATCAGTGTATAGTACTATGGATACACCACCCTTATACAGAAAGATCTCCATTGATTGCCAGTTTTCCAGGTTCGATTCACGGTGTTGGTTTTAAGTTTGAAAGCTCTAATTGCTGCATTTCCTGGCTGTCTGCAGGACCATCTATCTTGTCATGTACCTGCACACTTACTAAGCCAGGCACACTCACTCTTGCAGAGGCCTATTTGCTGAGCATGCTGGAAAGAGCTTTCTCCTGTGTTGTTCCCAAGCTCCAGAACAGGCTCCCTTTAGAATTAAGTCTTGTCCACTCTGTGTTCCAGAACAGGGTTAAGGCATGTCTTTTTCACTTGGCTTTTTACATTGTTATAGTTTATGCTAGGAGTATTTTTAATGTTTTACTATGTTTTTATTGGATTTAGGTTTTTATTTTCTGAACTTTTTGTAAATTGTCTTGGTTTGTTTTGGTAAGTCAGTATAGAAATGCAATAATTTAGTCCTATTTAGAATTCAGTTGAGCTAAACTGGGGTGAGCAACTTGTGACTCTACAATGTTTGGGCCTACAATTCCCATCATCCTTCACCATCAGTTATGCTAGCTGATGGAAGATAGCTAGTTGCCTGCCTTTACCTAAGCTAAGTACTGCATCCCAAATGGATTGTGGATCTGAATGTGAACTGACTTCTCATGATATCAAATTATGCAGAGTCTGATGTAATTAAATATTTCAAGGAGAGATAAGAACATTTTGTATGTGGACCCTGTATATGAGCATCTCCTTTTTAATAGTTTTCAGAAAGCTTTAGTGTAATATTTCCTTTAGGTTAAAAATAGAGGTCAAAAAAGGGCAAACAAATGTGTCTGAAAAATTATAAATTAATACAATTTAATAAGGCTTGAGTAAGGCTTTAGAACAAGTAGAATTAGCTATTGCCTGACTATTATTGTACAGTTTGCCTATATTTTCACTAAATTAAGGCTATCTGTTGCTTTTACTACCATGTAGTAGTCTTAAACAATTTCAGTCATACAGTTTCCACTGCTGTTTCTTCTGTCACATATGTTTTCAGTGTAAATCCATGGTTTTCGTGTTGGCATAGCACCTGCCTCCCTTGTATATACTTATTTATTTTTGAGGTTGAAATTATGCCAGCATAGTGTTTAGCTGCATACTGGCTAATCTTGTGATATATTCATCCATTTCACAATAGGAAAGGAAGAAAACTCATGTCAAATATATATATGTGAATTGTATTTTCTATGTGATGTGTATTGTGTATTATATTGTTTAGCAGTATGAGGGAAATGGTGATGTAACTTCAAATCCAAGTTATAAGGAACTAGTGAAGGAAATATAGAGTCTGACCAAACCAGAAATATGAAAAAGTACTCCAGTAGTTAGTATTCTGAACAATTAAAGGTTAAAAAATTGTGAATGTTTCTCGGTTTCTTTGCAGCTGAACAGCAGAATCTTTGTTGGGATGCTGAGGAATCGCCAGCTGTTTAGAAAGCCTGCATGCCCTGCATGCCTGCATGCAGCCAGTATTGCGGAAGCAACGGTGCTAGACTGAATGCAGTCTTTCGAGTACATGGGGCAATCGTACAGCCATTACCTGGGAGGCCATGGGATTATTTGGAGGCCCTGCTCTGCTCTGGCATTCTCAGAATTGGGTCTCAGAAATCCAAGGCCATCCTTTGCCCCCCCCCCCCATTGCAGCTGGTGCAGAAAGAACGGCACTGGCTGCCTCCCAAGGTCACAACTGGGTCTGGGGCAAGGAGGCATGCTGAGGGTGGAATGAAGGGAGGCTGGGGCAGTAGATTCACACATACTCCCAGCCTTGTTCCTTCCTCCTCCCTGATGCTTTGAAAACGGCAGTCTAGATAAAATACCCAGCACAGGGGTGAGGGCATAGGATGCATAGAAGCCAAGCCTCAAAGCTTCCATTTCCTGCACTGGGGATGCAGCACACAGGTTTGCACTCTAGGTTTTGAGATGTTTTTCTAGGCAGCATAGTCCAACGTTATGCCTACTGAACACATGGTTCCCCAATTACAACCAGTCTTGTTGGACCAGTGGGGATGCAAGTAGACCTCCAGCAACAGCCACACAGTGTTCTCTTTGGTTTGCCTAAACACGTTTAATTACCCAGGCATGTAACCCCAGCCCTGCCTCTGCAGTCCCGGTGGGTCTCTTAAATGCTGCTTAGGAGCAGACCTGGGGTAGAACTGCCTAAGCTGGGATCCTGGTTGGTGCTTCAGCAGTTCAGTAAGGTGGGCATATTTTCTTGGCAATAGCTGCACGCCTGTGAGTTGGGCCCAAGCACAGTGCGGAATGATAACAGTCTAAATCCTGATACAATTGTATATGCATGAAACACAAATCTTAGCGCCACTGTGCTTGAGGTTTTTTTCCAAAGGCTCAAAGAAACCACTTTGCAAGAACCCTGAGGTATAAGACTGAGAGATCGTGAGCTGCTTAAGCATCTGCTCCTCCAGTCAATGCTGGAAGTGAGTCAGGCTTGCACCTGGCTTTCCTCTATTCTGTGCAGCTTGTGCTGTTGTATCATACGGGTTCTCTGGGCAAGAACAGAGGCTGCAAGCCAGAGCTCTGAAAATGTGCCAATAACTAAGCAAATGGAGCTCTTGCATGCCCAAGTGAAATTTCAGTGGTGACACAATTTATTCAACATGATAGTGAGCTTTTCCACTTGAATTGGAGAGCAAAATTGTTGCCTGTTAACAGGAGGCTCCATGATGCCACTGGAATTCCCACATTCGTAAAGAGCAAATCACTAATGGTCAAAGTTCACACAGAGGTAGTGAATGCCACCAGAACATCTAACATCATTGCAGGATCAGATGCTACTGATCCTGCAATACCTGGTATCACTGGTATTTTGTTTCCTTTGTTCGTTTTGTTATTTTCCTTTGTTCATTTCATAATGGGTGTGTAACTGAAACACTAGATAGAATCAGAAATTTTGTTCACTCTACTTTTGGCAGATAAATATCTTTTCTTTAGGAAGACACACACCTTCTCACTTGTAGCCAGAAGAAAAAGGTTTACTGCAGCCAAGCTAGCTGACACCAGCTCCAATCAATGGGAAATCAAATCGCTGCCACCAGCAATAATTGATGGATCCAAACCAAGACTTTTCTCATAATGGCTTTCTGTGCACAGCAGAAGAAGAAGCTGCTGTAGCCCATGGATGGACTTCACAATTTGAGAGCCTGGGGTAAAATAGTATTCTGCCTCATGGAAGCAAGATAAGGATAGGTGGTGATGAATGTCAGCTTTAAGAAGCAACTTTAATGGAGTGCCACACAAAGTGATAGATAATGCTCAGATTTTGGGACTGTTGTGTGGATTTAAGAAGGGAATATTTGGCAGAAGACAAAAAAAGAACTGGGATCTGGAAGGAACTTCTGATGTGAACAAAATGAAGCACTTTGGTAAACATTTTGCTCACCTGAAATGCACCCCCTTGGGCTTTGTTCTCACACTCCTTTCCTTTGGGGAAATGGTGCAAAATGTGTTTTGCAAAGGGATGAAAACTGAGGGAAAGAGGACTTACTGCCAAGACAACTAGGAAAATAATCCGTTGCACTCTTCCAGTCATGCACAGTTGTCCTGTTGGGACAGGGTGAGGGTGCACATTTGGATACATGTTCAAAGGAACATCCATTGAAAGTAGATGATTCAAGTGGATCATACTCGCATGCAGATGCATATCCTAGGAAGCTATTACCAACCTATACTGCATCATTTCCCAGAGGGATGTGTTTACAGGCATGTCCCCATCCACGTTCTGTGCAAATATGCATGAGTAGAGCCAGATTGGAGCTGGATTTTGTGTCTTCCTGTACACAAAAATGCCAGTCCAGTGTGGCAAGGCAGAGATTTATTTAAAACTTTTCTAGATCGTCCCATTACCAAAGGAGGTCAGTTTAACAAGATTATCAGCCTGGTTGCTTGCATCATGGGGGTCCACTCCCATGACCTCCTCTCAAGGAATCAATAGTTGGTGTTTCCAGTGGCTGTACCGGTGGATTAAATTACAGAAAAGTAGAGCATATGTTTTTTCAAATGCCTTCATGCCCAAGAAAGGCCACTTTTTGCAATAAAAGCTGAAGCCAATGAGCACTCAGCACAGCACTGATGGTGCTTATAGGTGGTAGGAATGGGACATTGCAGTAGACGGCCTGGGATGTCACTCAGTAGTTCAGCAGGGAGAGCTTGGCTGTGCCTGGCGGGCAAGGGCTGGTGCCTGATAAACCTGGGATGGACCAAATTCCAAAAACTCTCAAGCAAGCCCAAAGATAGCCTTTTCTCTTGTCTCTGGGCTTCCATTCTTTGTGTGACTGTGAGGTTTTATTTATTTGCAGCATTTGTAGATCATATTTTGGCAGATCCTGGAGGAGTGAACAAGAAAAAGATAGGACAGATAAAGCAATAAAACATTTCATTAAAAACTGTTAAAAGTGTAGCTGGTCAGGAGCAAAGACATTCTCAGCAGGCATCAAAAGGGGGTGGGGAGTGGGCAGGAAATTCTATAGAAAGGAGTCACCACTCTGAACTCTCCTGTTCTGGTGGACTCTAATCAGGCCATCAGTCCATTGGGAACTATCAGGAGAATGTTGTCCGATGCTTCAGTGACCAGGCAGATTGGTAAATGAGTCCCAAGTTGTATAGGGCTTTGTAGGCTGAGGTAAAGATGAAGTACCTGAAAAAACGCCCGGCCCTGAAATCTAACAAAGAAGTAAACCCCAGCCATTTTAATGATACATAATTTTGAGCAAGTATTTGAACAAGCAGGTAAGGATTGTAGTTTAAGTTTCCATAAAATGGCTATTGATTATATTGTTGATATTCTGGAGAGAAATCACAGGGAGTGCTGTGATCAAAATCATTATCCCCGAAGCCACAGAGGATGTCTAGCCACTGTCAAAGGAGGCTGGGTCGGTCTTTGGTCTCACGCTGTTCTGTTCTTATGAGCCACTGTTATAATGGGACCTCCAGTCCTCAACATCTCTTGTAGTAGTCATCTCTGATCTATCTCAAAGTATATTTTCCACTCTCCAAAAAGTTTAAAGTTTTTATATCTTCCAAACACAGCGGCCCAAAATCTTGGGTCTTCACCATCCCAAAGACAGATTGTACATGTATTATCAATTCATTTCCCCCACCACCCCTGTCTGTCTGTTCAGAATCATGGCGCCGTGCTCTTAGTGGCTGGCGATGTGTGAGCATTCCTGCATTGCAGTAGTTCTCAGCATGTCACTGAATAAAAACAGGTAGTATCGTTGGCTCTCTTTCCCAGAACTTACCAACAGAGGGCAGTGTGGTACTGCTATTAAGAAAGCACCAAAACAACCAAGAAAAACTTTTCTGAATAGATCTGTAGATATAAGGAGCATCCACAGGCAGAGTAATCTTGATCCCTATTTCATGAAACTGCAGCACAACATAAAACTTAATTGTGTACAAATATGTGGGTTTTGGCAATTATCTGTGCACATTTGGAAACCAGGGCCGCTGGAAGAACATTTCTGTCTGCTTGATCTGTAAGGATCTCCCACACTAGAGACATTCAGAAAGAGACTGGACAGTCACCTGAGTGGGATGGTGTAAATTGATGTCCTGCAGCAAGAAGGCCTTCTTGACCCCTTCCAACTCTCTTACTGTTCTGTAATTTTGTGATTCTATGACTCATGAAGTACCATTTCACAGAATGATAAAACAGTAGAGTTGCAAGAGGCCTAGAAGGCCATCAGCTCCAGCCCCCTTCTCAGAGCAGGACTCTGGCTTAAACTATCCCGCTCAGGAAACTGTCCAGTGGCATCTTGAGTGCCTTTAGTGTGGGAGAGCCCATGACCTCCCTCAGTAATTGGAATCATTGTCATATTGTTGAATTGTTCTAATGTGACTCTAAGTTAAGCCATTTAGCCACTCCAGCTTCACAGCTGAAGTGACAGATAAGACCACCAACAAATTAAGCATACCAACATACAATGCTGTGCTGTCATACCTTGTCCAATTCCATTTGAGATCAATTTGTGCTGCATTTTATCATCCCCTATTTCAGAAAAAATATGAGAAAAAACCTGGAAAAGGAGGTTTCTTGGTAGCCTATCAGGGTAACTCGAGTTTCCCCTTCACTTCTTTGAGAGCCAGACATGGTTATGCTATGAAGCCAGAGGGTACAAATAAGGACACTGCTTGACTAAACAAACAATTTTCAAAGCATTCCAAACAGCACTAAAGGGAGAGCAGCCAAAATCTCACCAAAACACCATTGGAAGCTTCTGCTCATTTTTAAAAGCATGCTGGATCAGACCAAAGGCTGGCAATCCAGCACCCTGTTTCCTGCAGTGACCAATCTGAGGCCTGGAGGAAGCCCAAAAGCAGAAAGGAGGGCAAACACAGCCATTTCCCAACTGGAATTCAGATCCTCATCCTAAAGGCTCTGATGCAACTAGTAACCATTGCTAGCCCTTATCTATCAATATGGTCTGCACTAAGAAGGGTATTCTTTGGCTGGTGGAAAATAAATTGTAGGCCAAACTATTATCTACTGTTATCCATCAGATGGTTAGTCAAGCTCTGGCAAACCTTTAGAAATCTGAAGTTTAGACAGCAGCTTCATGGGCTCAATGACAAGACTTCCTCTGTTTTCCATGCAGGTGTTCTCAGTGCCACCATAATGCCACCACCTTATACCACCTTTGCTGCATCTAATAGACTGAAAGAGAGGCTGCTAATGCTGGCAGCATTCGACACGACACAGATCAGAGAGGGCTTATAATCTGACAGCCTAAAAACAAACCAGCCAGAATTAAGGAGCATATTAGTGTGCTAATGAGAGAGCACGGGCAAAGAAACAGAAGTGAAAATATGGCAGGTGCTTTCCATGTAGATGGCCGTCTTTTGGAAATTGGCCATGTTCAAATAAGTGGAGATATGAGCTTTAAACACTGCATCCATCTAAAAAGGAGATTGTAAAGCAACGCTGCCTTTCTTTCAACATACACGGCACATCTAAAAATAAACTGTGAAACATTTACCTCAAAGATACTGGATTTTTACCCTTTCCTCTGAAGCTTGAATAGGCCGCATCTGGACAAAGGTATTTTGGATGGCTTGAACTAATGCGTGGGAAGACTTGGCAGGCTTTCCTTCTCTTTTCATGCACATCTGGAGCTGGAAAAGAATTTTCCCCGAAGTAAAAAATGGCATGAGGTAATTTGTTAGGAGTGTTTGGGTATGGAGAATCCTATTTCTTTCAGTTTTACGTTTTCATAATTCTAGTAAAGACAGCTTGGATTCAGCAAGCGTAGCTACATTCCTGGCTGCCACTAGCAGTGTAACCGGTCCCAGACCAGGGAGATTTTTTAAGCATCTCACATGGACTTACCTGGGATTGAAGTCCATGGATCTTACTTCTGAGCAAATATGGATAGGATAGCACTCTGCATGTAGTGAAGTGACTCTCACACTCTTGAATTCTGCCAAACCTTCATCTAATTAATAAGAGGTTACACAGTCATGCTTATTTTCCCTGGAATGAGAAAATAATGATGTGCCTTTATCAAATGTACATGGCTAAGAACTAAGCCGCCTAGGAAGGCCTCGGCAATTATTGGCGGACTATAAATACATGCAAATGAATAAATGAACAAGCCAGCTGGAGGAGCATGGCATGAGGGAGGCTGCTTTCTTCCCTAAAATGCATCAGGATCAAGTTGACCCATCTTGATTTATCTTTCGGAGTAATCAGGACTGGGTGGCGAGTGTGCCTCTGAGAGAGCTGACAGCAGGGGAACACAGCTACCCAGGTTGCTTGCTTCACGTGTTCCTCCCTATATCCCCACCACCAGTGACCAGGACAGTCCCACTGGCGCCTATGGGATTGTTGCTCAGCATGCTCTCCTGGCCATGGGGAGATGGCTTTTCATGCCAGGGGCACCAGGACAAAAGACACTGCCTGCCTCTGCTGGCAAACCATGTTCTGGTGGTTAGGAAGGCTAGCAGGTAGTCTGTGCCTAAGATGCACCCGTGTGAGGATCCCTATATTGCAGACAGACAAGAGAATGATGGCTTGCTTGGGGCTTTTATTGGTTTTTTGACACCAGGCCAAACTGTAGCCTTTTCCTAGGAAGCTCTTGTACTGTCTCCTCAGTTCCTTCTTCCTCTGATCACTACTGCAGTCAGCTATTTATCTCAACCATTTATACCCTGCTTTTCTTCAGCAAGCACAAGGCTGTCAGGACAGGATGTTGAAATACAACAATCTGTATTTAGCTCGTCTTTCAAGAGCAAGCAAACATTCATATGACTTTATTGTTCTAATGGTCTTGGGCTGTACAGGCCTATGGAGGAGTGCTCCAAAGTAAGTCTTCGGTGTAAATGATCCCAGTCTGGCCAATTTTATTACAAGGCAGGCTAGAGAGATTTTAATGAGACGACACAGCTAAAGTGAGGTTTGAGCAGGGGACTACAGGCCCTTTCCCTTAGCTACTACTCAGAAGTAAGCCCCACTGGGGCTTCCATAAGGAGTTAACAGCATTTGACCATGTGATTTTCAAATCAGATGAGAAAATGATTAAAAGACTGTATAATTTTCTACTAAATAAGAGAATGGAAGATGTACAGGTTAAGGAAACTATGATAACATGGACACAAAATTTTGGATATAATATTGAGTTAGAGAAATGTCAAAAGCTGTGGGAAAGAAATATTAAAATAACATTAGCAACTTCATACTAAAATGTTTTATAGATGGTACTTGTCGCCAAATAGGTTAGCTAAGATGTTCCCGAATATGTCAAATGAATGTTGAAAATGAAAACACAAACCGGGTACTTTCTATCAAATGTGGTGGACTTGTGAGAAGGCAAAAAGGTATTGGATTAAAATACACAAATGGCTTGAGGAAATGTTACAAAAATCTCTAACATTTAAACCTGAAGTTTTCTTATTAGGCATTATACCTGATGATCTTAACAAACAAGCAATGTATTTGACTCTACATGTAACTACGGCGGCGAGGATTGCATTTGCCCAACATTGGAAGAATGAAGAGCCACCTGCCAATGAACTGATTCTAAAAAAGATCTTGGACTGTGCAGAAATGGACAGATTGACTTTGTCTCTGAAGGAGAAAGAAGATACAGACTTCTATCAAACTTGGGATTATTTTTATCATTGGCTAGAGAAACAGGACTATGCATAGATTTAATTATGTTTATAGTTTAACATAAAAAGAAAAAATTGGGGGGGGGGTGACCCAATAGGTCCAATGTTCTCGATGATTGATGTTGTTTTTAGGTTTTAGTTTGGTTAGGTTTATTAAGAATAAAACTTATTCAAAAAAGAAGAAGAAGTAGTAAGCCCCACTGGGATCACGCCAAGGTAAGGCTATAGGGTATTTCAGCCTGTCTGAAGCTGAAGGCAATCTGACTTCCATGGCTGTTATTGCATGAATGTAACTGACATATAAATGCTGTTGACCACCAGAATTTCATGTGGTTTGCATAATTCTCTCAAAACAACAGATCCAGGATTTGCTGCCCTTTTGTGCAGGGGAAAATTCAGACAAAAATTCAGAAAATTTAGCAAGCTCAGAGCGGAGCTAAACATTCAGCAACATTGCATGGTATCATCCTCCGAGGACTGTGTATCATGGATTCCCTGAACCTAGTCCTAGTGGACCAACCTGGCGTGACAGTGAGCAGTTCAGGATCCTTCTCCCTTCCATTTTCCACAGTCAGGGAGTTTTTTGTGTGGGCAGATGTTTAAGCATGTATCCAATCCTGCTTGAAATTATAAAGGATGCAGTTCCAGGAAAAATGGCAATTTATGTGATATTTCTGGATATGAAACTTTTTTTTATAATAAGTCTTTATAAGTTTTATTCAAAATGACCCTAATACAAGTTTTATTCAAAATAACCCTAACACAAGTTTTATTCAAAATAACCCTAACACAAAGAAAAACTAAAAACAACATCAATCATCAGAAACATCAATCATCAATCATCGGACCTGCTGGGTCAGCCCCCACATTTTTTTTCCATTTATGATAACTTAGAAACATATTTAAATCTATACAAAGTTCCGTTTCTCTAGCCAATGATAAAAGAGTCCCAAGTTTGTCATTGAAGGAGAAAGAAGATACTGATTTCTATCAAAGTCAGTCTATCCATTTCTGCACAGGCCAAGATCTTTTTTAGGATCAGTTCGTCGGTGGGTGGTTCTTCACTTTTCTAGTGTTGAGCAAATGCAATCCTCACTGCAGTATTTACATGTAAAATCAAGTAAATTTCTTGTTTACTAATATCAACAGGTATAATGCCTAATAAGAAGACTTCAGGTTTAAAAGCTAAGGATTTTTGTAACATTTCCTCAAGCCATTTATGTATTTTAATCCATTACTTTTTCGCATTATTGCAAGTCCACCACATATGATAGAAAGTACCCAATTTATGTTTACATTTCCAACATCCATTTTACATATTTGAAAACATCTTAGCTAATCTATTTGGTGACAGATACCATCTATAAAACATTTTATACAGGTTTTCTTTATACAGAGTTGTTAATGTTACCTTAATATTTCTCTCCCACAGCTTTTGCCATTTTTCTAATTCAATATTATATCCAAAGTTTTGTGCCCACGTTATCATAGTTTCCTTAACCTGTTCATCTTCCATTCTCCTATCGAGTAAGAAATTATATAGTCTTTTAATCATTTTCTCATCTGATTTAAGCATCACCTGATCAAATGCTGTTAAATCTTTATAAAAGCCCCACATTTTATAGTCTTTAGCATATCTCGATTGTATCTGCACCTTATGCCACCAAAAAATATTAGATCCTTGTTCTTGTGTTTCTTGATTCAATTTCAATCCTCCATCATTATCCAAAATACCATCATATCTTATGATCCCTTCAAAGTTCAATGCATTTGGATATACAAGCGCTTCCATAGGTGATTTTCTCTTTAACTTTTCCCACACCAACATTAATGATTTCCTAATATAGTGACTTAAAAAAGAGCCATGTAGCTTAGCCTTTTCATACCACATGTAAGCATGCCAACCCATTTGCAAAGCATGCCCTTCAAGATACAAGATTCTCTTATTTCTTAAAGTTAGCCACATTGAAATAGAAGCTTGATAGTACAGCATCCAATCAGGGATACCAAAGCCCCCATTCTCTTTAGGCTCCTGTGGATACGAAACTTTTTAGATCATTGGAAGTAAATAAATTTTGGAAATCAACCTCCACACGTATTTGTGCACTAGCTCTAGCTGGATCTTGGCTGAATACAGTTGAGTCCCTGCTGGCCAATTCCTGATGTACAATGCCTGTATATCAGTGAATTAAAATGAACAATTCACACTGCCATAGCAGTGTGGCAAATAGCAATCCGCAAAAGTACTCATAAGACAGGCATTGGTATGTGTGGGGGGCTCCTTATCTGGGAGTACAGATGAGTGAATTTATGTTGGAAATGTTAAAAGTAGAACTTGTACCAGACAGCAAGGGGATTAAGAAATTTAACTGGAGAGCAAATTTACAACATGAATGCAAGTACACAATGTATGTACAAGTTGAGAAGTAAAGAAAAGTCTGTTATTGCTGCATTATTACATAACTAGCAGGCAGTCCTAATTTTGCACTGAAATAGCTCTTAATTCAGTACAGCACAACCCTCAAGTTACGCTTCTGTCAGAATTGGACCTCATCTGAGTGACACTTCTACATGGTGTTCCCCTACATCCTCTGGGGAAAGGGATGCCCACTAAGTTCCTCTGACATGGGGCAGGAAGAAGAAGGAAGCTGCATGGCTCAGGCACCCAGAGTGCTCTCCCCATCCACTCGCTTCATGCTCCAAACATCATTCTTTGATTGCAACACTATGAGCTGGTCTGGGATGGCTTCCATCTTGTGACTAAAGATGGTGCTGCAGTTTTCAGAAACAAGGATACATTTGCATTAAATTAAATTAAATTAAATTAAATTAAATTAATGCATTGAAAAAAACAAATAACCTTGAGGTACATGTCCCTCCGGTTCTCTTGGCATCACAAGTTTCAGGTGTGCAGGTCTCTCAGTCTTCATCCTATGGTGTTGACAGACAGAAGCACACATGTGCGCACATCTTCTGTATTATAATTGCTATAAAAGGAGTATGATTTACTGGAGGGATATGAGTGCTATTAAAGCAGTAGATTCTATCAATTCTTCTTAATCAACCAGATTAAACTTCCAGAAATCTGGAAGCCAAAAGAACATTCGTAGTAATTGCAGCTTCCTAAAGTGTGACTGAAAAAAATTGATTTTAGAAAATATTTGCATATTCTTGTCAACTCCCAGTAGCCATTATGACTACCAAGTATCTCAGCTGGCTTGTATAGACCCATCCTGTTTGACCGGAATCTCTTCCAATCACCTGGAGGCATCCTTTGCCCCTTCTGCCTTGCCATGCATCACTCCTACACTTGTCCACAGGGTCTAGGTTCAGACGTCACAATAATGCACCATGGCTTATAATCAAGGGCCCAGTGCTGTTCCTGTGGGGTACTTTATAGGCTTCCATGGGCTGGCTTATAAACCAGCCCAGCTGCCAGTAGTTTGTACGAGGGTTTAAATAACCCACTTTGGCTTAACCTGTTGTCTGAAGCCAGGTTACACATTAAACCCCAGTCAAGACAAAAAGTAAAGGAGCTCCTTGAGCAAAATGTCTCCCCGAAGCATGGCTGTCATGCTCTCAAGTGCCCCTGCTCTTTCTCTCTCTCTCTCATTTTGGCAGGAGCCCAGTGAAGCTGCCTGTGGAGGCTGGACCTCGCAGAAGAACCAGCCACTCAGTCTTGCTTCCTCACAAGGAAGTGAAACCCACTGGATGGATGATGTCCATCACCATTGCCACCACTGCAGCAGCAGAGGGGCCGGATGGAGAGGCTCAATGTGCCTTCCTTGAGTAGAAGCAAGCCCATCCTCCCCAGGGAGGAGAGGAGGAAACAGGGTGGAAAGTGTCCCTTCCTCTTGCCCGTCTCATATCCCCTCTGATGACGAAGCACGGGGGGTCGGTGGCACTGGGGCCTGCCCCACACAACCTTCCAAGCCCCAATAGGAGGCATACCAGGCACGAGCTCCCCCCTCTGCCCCTGAGCGGCTTGGGGCGTATGCATCCAGGACAGAGTACCATGGCTGACAAGTGGGGAAGGGGTGTGGGTGGACTCCCTGCTGCTCAGCTACGCTGCACCACAGATGAGCAGCTGGACACCACATGTGGGCTTCTGAGCCAGCGTGAGGCTCCTCTGCCCTTCTCATCACTCATTCCAGTGCTCCAGCCCGTGCTTCTGCTGGCACCAGGGGAGCAGCTGGCAGGGGAGCAAGTGGCAGCTGCCACAAGGGCACACATTCAGCCACCACCATCTTGCGCTCCTCAGAGCTCCTGCAGTGGCCGAGATGCTGCAGGAGGACTGAGCAGGCAGAAGGACAAAGGCCACAATTCTCTAGTCCTCTGATGCAACTTCCAAGCAGGCTAACTTCTCTGTGAAGCTTCTTGGTGATGTATACAGGGACTCTGAAACCCAAGGTTGGGTTGCAGACTATGGGGTGCAGGCCAGGCTTGAGAAAATTCAGAATAGATGGGACTGCCAGGACCCACCATGGTCTTTTGTAGTATCCACCCAACAAAAATTCAACCCCCTTTCTCAGGGCTAGCATTCCCAAAATTAATTCCAGCCCTAGAAAGAGGTGTTCCAAAGGCAGGCTGCTCCCTGGGGGAGGTGCAGGCCCTTCTGCTCCAGGACAACCAGGCTTACCCTGCAACCCTGCCATGTGCTCACTGCCTTGTATGTTCAGTCCTGGAAAAATCGCCACCTCATTTCAGAGTGAACATATAATTTTCTTGAATAGCTAAATGAGATAATTTAACATTGTTTTCCCCCCACATTAAATAATGTGGCTTTTCATAATTTCTGACCTAGTGTTAATGTCTGAAGCAGAAAGGCAATGTTAAAATAAATGCAGCTTTCATGTTAATTCTTTTTAAAATGGTCATTTAAGTTTAAATAAAATAACACATAGCTTTTTTTTCTTTCATCTGTTTTACTTTACCTGATTTTGACATATATTTTCTGGGATTACACCATTTTCTAAAGAAGACTAGGAAGCAAAAACAACAAAAACATTGAGTTGTACCCAATGCTGGTTCTAGTTAGAGCAGACCCATTGAGATAAATAAGACTTAAATCAGACTAGCATAGGATACAGCCAACCCATAGTCTGATTGGTTTATGGTTATTGTGATTATCATTACTGAAGTTTCCTTCCTTCTGTATTCTGTCTTTGATATGTGAACTTCCACAAGCAGAATATAACTTTCTAAGTTCTATTTGTTTTACCTACTACAAATGTGATCTACACATTATATGGCAAATTATTTCCAGAAGAATATCATTTCATTTTCCCAGATATTACATTTTAAAAATCAGCACAGCAGTCACCTGATCTGTTGCTAGTGCAACGTCTTTGCTGTGCATGAAGGTTCCCACCAGAAGTGCATCCCTTTAATTCAGGACAACCAGTCAATTTGGGCATTTCCCTAATGTGTACATGGATTCCAGCCACTGAAATGAGTGGACACAACATTGATACAATTGCATATTGCATGAATGTGGGAGCTGTGCATGATTATTGCAGAAAGGCTTGGAATGTACAACTCTTTTCTAGAAGCTAAACTTTTGGTAACAGGATAAATTCAAATTGGATTCATACCAAGTGTTCCTCTGATGTTTATAAGGAAGGCACTGAAAGAACTTTGATCAAAGTTCCAAAAATACATATTCTTCTATAGAAGTTGTCACCCCCCAAAATGGCCTTCACATGGCCTGAAACTAATCAGGACAAATCTCCAAAGGAACACAGTGGAATGAAAGAGAAAGCCAAGGTGTATTATTGGATGGCAAAACACTCTGGCTTCCTTTTTCTGCCTCTGTATTCCAGGCAAGCCCTGAACACTACAGGAGAATAAATGCTGCTTGGCCAACCTGTAATACTGGACTGTGTACAGTATATCTGAGCTGTAGATCTGATTAGGTTAAATGTGCTGATCGGTTACTGAAATCCAGCGGATGTGAGGAGGCACAACCGGTAAGTCACAATCCAGCATCTTCTAAGCGTGTGAGTTTTTGCTGTCTAGCTCACTGAATGGCCCACAGTGTTCTTCCATCTAGATGGCTAGTCTGCACTGCACTGGAAACCTCATTTTGGATTCTTCCTTTATTTTTTTATTTTATATATATATATATGTGTGTGTGTGTGTGTGTGTGTGTGTGTGTGTGTGTTTTTCTTCCTCCCTCCTCTTTCAACAGGATTATCTGGCTTTTTTCATATCTTAAGTTTTCCTCCAGTCACTTTTGCTTAGGGAAAATAAATCGCTCCCAGATGGTATCCTCCTTAACGAGTCTGCCAACCCAAATACATGGCATGCCTTTTCCTGGCAAGGTGGCTGAGCTGACTCAGGCCCTTGGATTTTATGTCAGATCTTTTTGGCTTGTACAGAAAAATTCACGTAAGGGCAGAAAAATATCTTCAGTTCATTAGATATTTCTTTGAATGTTTCAACATATAGCTGTAAGTATGTGCAATAGGAAAGTTATTCCGTTAACACGCAGTACAAGCAAGTATACCGAGGACTCTTTGCCTTCTATTCTGGTTCTGAATGGGAAAGGGGCTCCCTGGGATGACAGGCACTCCCCATTTTTATGGCCTTGGCCAGAACTGAGCTCACGTTAACACACATTCACCCATGTCTGTGCACATCACTTGGTTCCTGTGCGATGCATTTTTATTTGAAGCTGAATATACAGAGTGCCTCCCTGAAAATCATTGACTTTGGGGAGATGAAGGCTCAGCCATAAAAACCTCATGTGTGTGGCAGGCTAAGCCAATATTGAGCTACCCACATTCTGGAAGCACAAACCATAATCTTGGTTACTTTTAAACAAACCATGGTTTACTGTGATGTGCATGGTTAGTGAGCCATAGGCTCTTGCATTCTCCTCTCCTCTTCCAAGTTGGGAAAAGGAGGACAAAAGCTTTCACATCCACATTTAGTAAACTGCCATTTGCTGTTTTTCCCAGACATTGATGTTGGTTAGCCTGAAACACCTTCAACCCATGGCTTCTGAAGCTGGCTAGTTTAGAGTCACTATGGCTGATGTTAACTGCAGTTTGTCAGTCTAGTTGACACCACACGCTGCGGTTAACTATGACCAGAAGCTGGAGCTTCCAGAGCCCTCTCAGCCGTGCCGAGAAGGGACAGTTGAAGGGCAGTGCATGTGCTCTTGACTCACTGCAGCTCCTTCCCGCTCGCGTGCACAGCCCTAAGCTGTGGTCTGGCGCAGGAGCAGAGCATCGTTTTCAGTCCAAGGGCAAAATTATATTTCGGAGAAATTCTCAGGGGCTGCATGCCAGTGGAGGATGAGGCCAAAGACAAAAGGAGCGAGGCCAAAATACCAAGACGCACCAACATATTGTATTTCAAAGCTCTTGCCCCTTGTAACAAAGCATTAGAAGAGGCTTTTCAAGCTTGGAGAATGGGGGGAAGCAGCACAAGCCCCAGAAAAGCAGCAAACAAAAGCAGTTGGTTGTTGAGGAAAAAGGGGTCAGGCCAGGAGGAGGAGGTGTGCACTAGGGATGCAGGCAGCTTGCAGCCCCTTCCTCTGCTATAGCATGCCCATCATCCACGTCAACAGCAATGAGCCTTGGGCTCACGAACGCCGTCTTCTCCCCCAATATCTGTGCACTCACTGAGACTAAGTCCTGCGAATCGTGGTTGTCAAGCCCTGACAGTAGATACGTTATGTCAGTCACAAGCTAGGATCTGACATTCGTAATCCTAGCCTGAAAGTGGAGGAGGCAGTCAGTCAAAGTCCTTTCTCTTTGCTCACTGTAGATTTTGTCTCTGGTGGCTTTTTAATATCTTCTTCCTTACTTGCAAGGCAGTTCAATGTATCTCTGATCATTACTGCATGGACATATCTGTTGCTGTTGCTGTTCTCCTTCTCCTTCTGTTTTTGCTTTGTAAATGAAAATAAAATCATTTTTCCTGTGCTAGTTGTTGCTTTTTGTTTTGCATTTTATTCTTCTAATTACTGTAATCTCACCAGAGGGCTCTGGGTTTTGCACAGATTAAAGCTATAATAAAGTTGGTAGAAAATCTGTGGTGTTAAATCTATGATGGCTGATTCGTACATGCAATAATGTCACTTGCAAGTGTAAATTACTAAAGAGTGAGTCTTTTTTCAGGGGGGTCCATCTAATTTGAGAAATAGTGAAAAAAGCACACTAAAAACAGTAGACTGAGAGGAACACACTAAAATCAAAAGGGCAGCAAATTATATGCAGGCCTTGTGGAAGAGAAGGATCGCCACCTGGCACTGATCACCTGGGAGGGGGCAGGTTGTAGCCCCTGGCCCAGGTCACGAGGCAAAGGGGGCTGGGGGGATGCCCCCTGGCTTGCTTTCCTCTTCCCTGCCTTTTCTTTTCCCTTAGACTGCAAGCCTGTGCACAGAGGCTGATTTAGAATATCTTGGAAGAGAGCAGAAGCCAAGGCACTCAGTTGGTCGATATTGCCTCTACTGACTGCTCGTGGTGTGGCTGGAGGTCTCCCTAGACCCACCTGGAGTTGCCAGGGATTGAAACTGGGCCCTTCTGCATAAAAAGCATGCGCTCCACTGCTTTTCTTTTGTGTGGATAATCATCAAAATCATAAAAGGCTCCGCACCAGGACCGTCTCTCTGGAGGGAGAATTCCGCAAGTGCAGCACTAGCTGGCACGAGGCCCTCTCTGCATGCCAAGCACTTCACCTGGGTGGGAAAGGTTAATGAAGCCCTTCCCAAGAAGACCTCTTCCGGTCTTCCCCTTTTTAATGCATTTTGTATGTGAAATGGAGGGCCGCTTTCCTGGTCTACACTATCCTGTGCCCCGTGAAGGAATGGTGGGGTTCCGATTTGATGTAGGTTCTGTCTAAGAGTTCATGGGGACGTGTGAACAGAGTGGCCAAGCTGTGTGGTCCCATTCCCATCCCAGGTGGAGATTTTTACAGCACGAGTCTGAAAGCCTGGACCTTGGTGGCATCACAAGGCATGCAGCCAGATTTGGACACTTTCTGGAGTCAGGGCAGCACATCCTGCATTATGTGGGCTTCACCATGAGCGCTTTCATGCCTTTTCAACAACAGTACACAAGAATCAGTGCAAAAGCAGTTCCCACTGCTGAAAGCATTCGTGGAAGGTGTACCCCTTTTCTGAGTTTGGCGTACTAATCAGTTATAGCTTTAAAAATAAAACCCCATGATTCATATCTGCTGTGCACGTTCCGATTCACCCTGTAAACATATGTACGAGAAGCAGGTCCGTGTGCACAAACACGCATGCAAATGGGCTCTGCGTACACAATTCCTCCCCCAATTCAGCAGCCAGCCCTGTTACAAAACCAGAAACAGGGCTGATTAGCTGTTCACTCCCTCCACGGCACCAAACAGCTGGTTGGCGTGATTGCCAATTGTTTGGGAGCATGACGTGTGGGTACAATTTGATCAAAGCCTTTACTTGTTACATGCCAGGGTAGGATAATTCTGACCCAATCCTAATTATGCCTTCCAAAAAATTGATGCTGTTTGTAAAAATTTGTATGTCAGCAAAAGGAAAGAAGAACTTGGGGGAGGGCGATTTTTTTCCCCTGTTTTTTGGCAAGGGCTGTCTGTGAGTAGACCAAAAACTATGCAAGTCCAATAAGCTTTAAAGATCTCCACAGATTCCTCATCACTGACAGCATTAAAGTAACTTAAAAATTGGAAATGTTTCTGACCTCCCTCAGTTCATATAAATCACATCCCTGTGTTATCTTTGACTTCTTTTCTCGAAGAAAGGCTGCTGGCAAAAATGAGCCACCCTGGACTAGATCAGTCCATCTTCCCCAAAAGCTTATCCAGTAGAAAAGCTTAACAATGTGTTCTGAAATTCTTGCTTAAGGAACATCAAATGTTTTCCAGTTGCAGCAATAAATTCTATCAACTCTTGTAATGGAGTTACCTATTGTTACAAGTGAGGCGGGCTGGAGAAGAGAAGGTTAATGGGGTTTCAAGGACTGTTCAGATTAACTCCATAAATGTTGTTGTTGCTAGTCGCAAAGTCACGTCCGACCCATCGCAACCCCATGGACAACATTCCTCCAGGCCTTCCTGTCCTCCACCATCCCCCGGTGTCCCCTTAAGCTCACACCAACTGCTTCACTGACTCCATGCAGCCACCTCATCCTCTGCCGTCCCCTTCTTCTTTTGCCATCTGTTGTTCCCAGCATTAGGCTCTTCTCCAGGGGAGTTCCTTAATAGTCAGTGGCAAAATATGCCAGCCACATCTATTGTCAGGGAAAGGGCCCTGAAAGATTAGGAAATGGTTAGGGGGCATGACTCCTCCTTATTCCTCACTCCAAAGGGATCTGACAAGCTAGGTGTCTGTACAAAGCAACACTCAAAAGAAAATTGTTGGAGTTTGGGTGTGACAAATCCAGATAGAGGAGAGCTAGTTTTGAGCTCTGGAACCGTTTGTGGAGTCTGCGTTATTCTCTTGAGAACAGACTTGGGGCAATGGAGTTGTTGACTAATTGCTGGAGTGTTAAGTTGCGATTCCACCTGTCTTCAACGTGTATACTTGGGGATAAACTCAAATATTACAGAAATGGCATTAAGCCTCTGGGGATTGCTTTCTCCAAATGAACCTTGCCTCGCTCTTCCACTCCACTCAAGGGAATGGGACATATTCATTGCTATTTTAGACAGCTGGCTGAAAGCGGGAAAAGCTGCGATGTCTGGACTGACAGAGGAACCTCTTTCAGCCTGGGGCCTGAAATCAATTTCAGAGAAGCTGTAGTGTGTCACATTTCAGTGATGGAGAGGGACAAACGGGGTGGGGGCAAGAACACCCAACCCCCCTATATATTGATGCTTACGGCTCTTAATGCATGCAAATAAGCCTTAGTGTCAACACTGCAGAAAAAGCTGTCACCCTCCAAATGAGGAAGGCCAGGACCAGAGGTGCAAAGCTGGAAGGGAAATGCTAGGAGCCAGCTGGGGAGGCCCAGACTGAGGGCTGAGGCTCCCCAACCCTGGCTCATGATAATAAAAGTGCCTTGCCTACTGGCCACTTTTGGTGGTGTTACTAGATGCCCCACTTGGTCTTGCCAGCACAATGAGCACAGGAACCAGCGTAGCATGTTGGATGGGGAACCTGGCAGATCCACGCTCTGGTTCCTCCCCAGCCCATGAAGCTCACCGGATGACTCTGGGACAGTCACTGCCTCTCAGCCTAACCTACCTTACAGGGGTGTGGTTGGGCAGATAAAATGGAGTGCAGGGAGATAATGGAACTGCCTTAGGTTTCTCACCAGAGGGGAAAAAGGGTGAGATATAATTGCAATTATTATTATTAATTATTGTTATTAATTATTATTATAAATGTAGTGGCTTGAAAAAGGTGTGAGTATTATATGATTAAATTATTCTGCTTTACTCCAAAGGAAATAGCTTTACTGTATGACATTTAAAAAGCCATAATAAATATGTGGGTGGAATCCTGATATTTTAAATGGTTTGTTGGCTTCTTATGACTCCTACTCCCTTTCAGACATCCTGATTACCCACAGCACCGCTTCTTCTCTCTTGCCTCCGTAGCTCAAAGCACTTGTTTATGGCGATTACAGAACTCTGAAGCACAATTGCTAGCAGGATACAGCGGGGTGTGTGAAAAGACCGATAATATGACAGGACAAAAAGTATGTTGGAATAAAACAGGAAGGGGAGCATATTGAAGAGAATGATGCTCATTTCCTTACAGACACAAACATTTATTTGGAACAGGGAAGTGCCAAAGTGTTCTGAATTTCTATATTTACCTTGAAATTAGCAAATCTGATGCAGCCAAATTCCTGAAGAACACCAGACAGATTCAGGGCTGTTTTCTTTGCATTTACTCCTCTTTTCTATGCATTTGCCTTTGCTGCCTGTGACATTGTTCCAACATTTCTGTTTAATATATATTGACGACAACCCACATGATTTTATTTTCAGGGGATTTTATTTTCAAAGGATGCAGCGTGACATTGAAAATCATATCCATGAGAGCAAATGAAGCACAAAACGGCAAACAAGCTGATGGAAAAATGTAGCAAGTGTTGGAAATCACCAAAAACTGGAGCAACTTATTCTAAAACAAATTGTTTCAGCTAAACTCTAGCCTGAGCTGTTCATTTCTTATAGTTAGGCAAAAAAATTGGACAACCACAAGTTGGGGATTATATGAGCAGAGTCGGCTAGAGCCGGGGTTCAGACTAGATGCCCGGAAGGCCCCTTCTGACTCCCTTTGTTTCTATGCTTCTAAAACGAAGGCAATGAGTGTTAATTCAGCACCTTTGATTAAATTTTTATTTGTAGATCGCAATTATTTACATGCCACTTTTCAGGATACAAACTCTATCAACTGACAGAAAAACTATCCTCACATAATCAACCACATCAACTTCTTTTTCAAAGTAATCAGGATCCTTCCCACTGGGTTTTCCCCTTGAAGTAGAGAGAGTTCAGACAGACCACACAGAAGGAATCTGGTGCCATCTTTATCTACTTTTCCCTCTCCTGGAATCCTTCCTGTTTGCCTGTTCTGGATGCAGTTGCCCTCTCTTGCTCAAAGTCCTTTGTCCTTCAAACAAGGGAGTTCTGATTGCTAGCAATCACTGCCAAGGAAGGAAGACCATGGGGTGTAAGGTTTTCTCCACTGCAGCCTATCCCAACATATGGATGAAACTTCAGATATCCAGGCTACTACACGATCTTCACAATCAACACATGAAATCCAGATCTGCACACATCAGGTTCCAATTTTTTAAAATGTCTCATCAAGCAACCCAGCAGAGGAGCAGCCATCCAGAATGCAATGCGTAAACAAGCATCACTAAAAAGAGAATGTGGCTAGAATTCATTATACATCTAAAGAGCCCAAGAGGCACTGGAAAAGATGCCCAGGGAACAAAAGGCGCCATTATGCTATTTGAAAGGCATCCTTGCTGGGACAGCTGAGGAGAAGGTGCCCATTCCTACCACTGGCTCTCCAAACAGCTCCAGATGCTCTTGGAGGAGGTGAATTCTCTGGCCCCACTTCCATCAGCGCTCAGGCTGGGCTTTGGCATCAACACAACCTCGGTTTCTTGTATGATGACCTGTATTATAAGAGAAACAAGGGGAGGGTGGCCTCATTGATTCTCATTCATCTCTTGTTGGCTTTAGTTATCATTGACTGTGATATCCCTCCAGGGTGACTCATGTGGCAGCTACTGTGTTGCACTAGTTTTGTTCTTATTGGGTGGCTAGTTCAAGAAGGTGGTGCTCAGCCCTGTGAATTCCCCAGTATGGGATTACCTGGAGTCAGTTTCTCTCCATTCTGTTTAACATATACCTGAAACTCTAGTGTATCTTCAGGATGTTGGTGACACACAGCTCTGTTTCTCCTTTTCATCCTCACCAGGTGAAGCTGAGCACCTTTGCAGTTAAGACTTCTGTAAAGTCTGAGCATACAAGACACACAAAGAAATGTGCATAGTGCCACATAATTTGGACTATTGGGTAGTTTTAAACTTTTAAGAACTAAAAGAACAGAATATCAAATAGAATTGAGGTATTTGCTTTCCTAACAGATCTGCTGTAATTCAGTGCTACATTTCCAAAAAAGGCTGCAAAGCTTTCTGCAATGGCAGGATAGAGACCTGTGGCCCTCCGCTTGATTTTGGCCTCCAGTTCCCATAATCTCTGGTTACAGTTGATGGGAATTAGAATCCAACACACACACACACACACACACACACACACACACACACACACACGTTCTATCAGTTGACATCAGAAGGCCAGGATTTGGAGGGAGTAATATATGCCAGAAGACTTTTTCTGTCATGGTAATGGCTGGCTTACTGGTGCAATAATCAGTGAACCCCAACCTATTTTTCTCACACCATTCAGTCCAGCCTTTATGTCCCAGATTTCCAAACCATGCCCCCACATGTATTTACATTATATATACTTGCTGACAGTTAGGACCCCAAGGGTATGGAATGGGCTTCCTCGGGAGGTGGTTGAGGCCCCATCATGAGCCCAGGGCACCGTCTGGTTTGTGCTCCACAACAGCCAGTGGGCAGAGCTATACTGCCTGTGATCCTGGAAATAACAATGAGCCACCATGACTCTGATATGGGATTCCCACGGGCATCTGGTTTTCCCCCATGGAAACCGACAGCTAAATCAGTTCCCAGTGAACTCATCCCAGTGAATCCAAGCATGAGCCCAGGACACTGTCTGATTTGTGCTCCGCAGCAGCCGCTGGGCAGAGCTATACTGCCTGTGATCCTGGAAATAACAAAGAGCCACCATGACTGGGATTCACTGGGAGCCTGGTCCTCCATGAATTCATCAAATCCCCATTAAAGCTGCCCAGTGTAGCCATATCTACATTTTGTGGAAGCAAATTGCACGTGTGCTGTGTGAGGTACTTGTTTTGCTCTGTCCTGGATCTCCCCCCATTTTCTCCAGCGGACATCCCTGGATTGCCCTGTCTCTCCCCACCTTCTCCACTTCATGCGGACATGCATGTAGTGTATGAGGCTGGGCATGATTCCTGGTGGGCATCCCAGGCTCTGCATGACTTGGATTCTGAAGAAAAAGAAGAAAGGCACTTTGAGGCAGCAGAGATGGGCACTTTTGGAAACCAGGCCAAGCTACAGACCTTGCTGGCCCCAGGTTCACAGGCTGACCTGGAGGATGGGAATGTTTTGGAAAAGACAGGAGGGGTCCACGAACAGGAGGAGGAGGAGCCGTTGCCTGGCCTGGCCTCTGCCTCCCCGATGAGGCATCAGGAGAGACGAGCTGCCCGGTTAGAGGGCTTACCCAAGTCTTGATGGCTGGCCCCCAGCAGTGGGCACCTTCCACAGGATAGAGCCCCAGAGTTACTGAAAGCAAAGGGTTTTGGAGAGGAGCCCCAACTTTGAGCTCAGTAATCACTCTTAGTATCTGCAAAGGCTTCTCTTCCAGTTCACTAGGGGGCTCACAGAGCTACTTCATCTAATAATTGCCGAAGAACCAACAAGTATCTGCTTTGCAAAGACACTGTTTGGTGCTTTGGGGCCTAAGAGCAAGAAGAAGAAGAGAGCCAGGCTCATGGCAATGCATCTACTCTTCCCATGTCCTCAAACATGCTTCCACTTGCCCTTTTCAACAACGAATGGTGACTCGCATATCAGAATGGGCCATGGCTTCCAGCACTAAAAACATATTGCCTCAAAGCCAGTGCTGTTTATGGAAGTCAATTCATATGTTAAGCTGGAACCATTCCATGGATTCTGCTCGGAGCTGGTCTTCAGACATGGATGTTGTGAATCAGCCCAGAAACTGGTCCTGAGGTACTTCCACACTGCACATGGAGTAAATTCACAGGAGGCATGGGTCAGCATGCTCAATGTATCTGCTGCAAAAATCTGAAATGTCACTCTTTTTCTCATATTGGTTTCCACTAATCTTATTTAAAACCAGAACTTGGTTAAAAACAGTACTTAAGTGTACACTGTTTTACTCCTAAGGAGGGGTTAAAGGATTTAAAGCGAATAATCCAGTTTCTGTACCAGATCCAATTTTGCTTAAGGGCCAGATTTCCATAACATCTGCTTTTATACTGGAAGAGCCTTTTTATTCTTCATAAAGTAAATGAACCAGCTGAAAAAGATTCTTTGTTGTCCTTTTCCTAGGAATCTAAAGAACAATGCATCGCGCCTGCTGACAAGTTCCATGTGTTAAGGGATACATGAATAAGACCACTGCCTATCCCAACCTTCCCCAACCCGGTGCCCCCCAAATGAGTTGGACTCGATATCCATAGTGTAACACAAACAGATTAGAGAAAGCAGTGGACTCACACAGTGCAGGGCAGGAGTCATAAATACTACAGAGTGTGCAAACTAGAGCTCATAAGAGCAAAGCTAATAGATTTAACTATTTCATTAAGCTGTTTTAATATCTGATCATGAGATTGCCCTCTGTGGTCTCTGGTATTACTAATCTTGTCCCTCCAAGTTGACCTCTTCCCCACTTTTCTTAGCAACCCTAAGATATATACGATTTTTCAGGATATCTGAAAATGGTGTGGGATTCTTTGATAGCGCTGACATTTTGTGGTCATCAGAGAAACCTCAGGACAATGCATTCTCAGCAACGCCTATTTAGAAATCAGTCACTGAGTTCAGAGACTTGTGCTCAGGTAACTGGTAGAGAGTTACAGCTTTTGTAGGTATCCTTAAATGTGTCCTCCCTTTTTCCCTGCAAATTGTGCAGCTGGGTAAGAAGACCATTGGGCAACATGCCTGCTACAGATGTTACTCAGACACACATTGGATTCCACCACTGCATCCCTGCCATTGCAATGGCCACAGCATTATGTAACTGCTCTGTGATCTTATGGCCTTATGATTTATGATGTTCTGCTTTTGCACCCGGAGCCTTACCTATGATATTATCCTCTGAGTCAATTTTAGGAATGTTAGGCCCAGGTCTCAAGATCAGACCAGCATGTTTCTGTCTGAATGTTCAGAACTTATGTTTATGTTCGTGATTGTTTCCCTAGGTTTTTGTGCTCATCTAGCATATTTTCATAGTAGACAGCACACTATACCGGCATCAGTGTTTGATCAACACAGAGAGAAGTCTCAAGTAAGGAAGGCACAACCTCCAAACATGCTATAACAAGTACCAGCCAGCCTCATCCAGCATGCAGAATTAAAAGCTTTGGGTGCAAAAGGGAGGGGGGAACAAAATTCAAAATACATGTTTGGGTCAAAAAGAGCTTCAGGATAAAAATAAAAAAGTTTCCGCTTGTGTTTTTTTACAATTTGCGCGTCCTTCTCTGGGAAAGCCTCACCAGGCACACCAGTCCTCATGCATGAAGTTTTGCTGCAAATCTGTTCAAAGTAAATTATGCTGAACACAAATTGAATCGCATGCCACACTTCACACGGATCCATTCAACATGTGGCACTAAGCCCAGAATCCCATGTGACTTTGCTCTTTTGGAATTATCCTTGCGGATGCCTGCAAGAGCTGTTGGGATGGTGTGAAATGTGCTATGTTACTGATCTGTAATTAAGGCAGGGAAAGACATGCATGGTGTAGGATAGCTGTGTTAGGAACTGAAGAGTAGTTAAAGGCTGACCTATGGAAACATCGTGTCACGTGGAATGTGGCAAACAAGAAAGGTCAAAGTTGTGGTTCAAACCAAAGAGCTGGCCGGCCATGAATTTGTAACTCCAGGTTAAAGCCTGAAACTGTGGGCCAGTTACTTGTACTTCAGAAGCAGTGAAGCTTTCAAGTTTCTAGTCCTTTTAATAAATCTATCAAAACCCCACACAGAGAGCCAATTCAGCTCTCAGCAGTAAAACAGGTCTTCCTTGGCTAAGCTTGAATCATATTTTTCATTCAAAGGAGTATTTACAGGGCTAAATCAGAAAGTCACGCTCTACCACTGCCCATGCTACACCTGTTTTGAGAATAAATGGGAGATTTGTTTCCAGTGTTGTCCATTTGGCATTTCTTGCCACCAATAAATATACCTTCTAATAAAAAAGTCAGTTCGTTGCAGAATTTCATCATTAATCTTGTTCCGCTAGAACAGCCTTAGGATGCCAAGATTAACACTGACCTTAGAAAAAGTCATTTAAAGGTATGCTGGCATCCGGTCTGGCACACAAAAGGCATTCATTTTGGGCAGCTGAAAGCTCTCCACCTTTCCCATAAATGGGGGCTTTAAGAAAGCTATGTACAAAATCCAGATACAGAAGTGTGAGCCCAGATGCTGAGGAAGGCTCTGCTCCATTGACATCAGTGGAGCAATGCCAGTTCTCCCCAGCTGCAGCCAGGGCCAGTACCCTGTGCCAGTAGCTGCTTGTTGCACTGAAGCATGGCGGCTTAAAGAGGGCACAGGCGTCCCTTCGGAGGGACACAAGCAGCCACTGCTACGAGGCGAGGCTGCTTGCATGCCCCCGTTGCAGGTGCCTCCAAGAGCCACAGGAAGGGCTTTGGAAGGAAAGGAAAAAGAACGAAAAACAGGCACCATGTAGTCAAATGGAGCTGTTGAATTATGGGCAAACCTTCAACAACAGGACTACGGACGGTGACCTGCAAAAATGTACACTCAGGCGTAAATGGAACTAGGTGTGTTGGGGTTTCCTTTCAAGGACAGAAATGAGGCGAATGTCCTGGCAGCTTTTGCTGCAGCTCCCCAGCCACCAACCAGAACATGTTTGGAAGTGGAATGAAGCAGAGGTGATGGCAGAGTAAGGGGTGACTGTTGAGGGGTGACTTTTACAGAAGAGGAGACAACAACACCAAGAAGACCTGTCTTTGCTGGTGAACTCCCTGGGGCAGTTACTTTGCTGTTGGGAAACTTGCCAGAAGAGCAAAGGACAGAGCCATTTTAACACTCAGGCAAGTGGCCAGACCCCTTGCATGGGCTTTGTCCCCAAACCTAACCAAAACCAGTGCTGCCTTTGACTCAGAGAGCTGCAGTCCCAGGATCTGTATACATCTCAGCCAGAGTTGGCAACCATATGAGCCTGGATTTCCTGGAAAGGCATCATTTCACAATCCAGGTACAGGACTAAGTGTTGAAATTCTCCCCAGTTCTTGGCAGGAACTAGGTTGGAATCCTCTCCAGGCAATCGCTGAGGAATGGGACCATTTTCCAGGGTTGCATGGCTGATCCAAACTTGCCACCTGAGGTCCACCAGTTGAGCCTGGATGTCTGCAAAAATGGAAGGCCATGCCCAGTGGTGGAGCCAGGCCCAGGCTCTGGGCCCCTGTGTTTCAAGGACCCACATACACCCCTAAATTTGCTCCAAGTTGTCCTCTTCCTAGATCCTGCCCTGGCCCTGCCTGCAGTCTCATCCAGCCAGCTGCAGAAGGAATAGTGAGTGCAGCCCATCGAGTGACCCTGCATTGCTGTGAGCCAATTAAAAGGACCCTTTTAGTGGCAGCAGTCTGAACCAGCCACGCATTCCCATTGGAGGACATAGCCCATGTGAACACCTGGCCAACGCAAGGGCTGCCCCACCACTTTCCTTGTGCTCTCACAGCAGAATGCGCCAAAGGGTCTGAGTGGTCCAGAACACTGCCATTCAAATTTAGACACCCCCTCCTAAGTTGTTTCAAAAGAACAAGGATCAAGGCCTGACCCTGGCTACCTTTTGCCAGCAAGGGGCTGGGCAGGCCAGTAGGAGGACAAGGAGCTGTGACCACTGCTGCCAGTTCCAGCAGGAGGGGGGGGATCAAAAGGGTAGAAGGAGGGGTGGCTGCCTGCTGGGAAGGAATGGCAGGGGAGGTCACAGTGGCTGTGGGGGCTGAGACATCCACCTGCTGGGGGCTCCCTCAAAGCTACCTGCTTCCCTGCCAGAGACTTTCACAGGAGCCGAAGCCCGAATGATCAGCCTGAGGGCCAGCTCCTAGGCAGGGCTACCCGCACAGGCAAATGCATACATATGAGCTTTCCCCCACCAGGCATCAACGCTTAACCTGTGCCAGGGGCCAGGCCAGCCGTGAAGCTCCCCTCCCCAGCAATCCTACAAAGCCCCCTATCACCAATAGGCTCCTTTCCACAGACAGGGGCTTTCCACTCAGGGGACCCTTCAGCCTAGACCAGAACCATTTGCACTCTGAAGTGGTTTGGTTCCAGGATTGGGCCAAATGTCTAAATTGGTCTGAAGGCTATCCGGTTGTCTAGATGGTGTTAGACAAGCTGTTGACGCAGTGAATTCAGCTGTTTTCCTTTCCTCCAGGGATGTATCTCATGCATTACATCTCCCTGGGAGCACAATATCATCCCCGTCATTTTCACACTGAGAATTAGGGTCAAATTAAACATTCTGTCTAGCACACATAATGGGGAGGCAAAGCGGAGGGTGGAGGGTTGCATCTTTTCCCCTGTAATTGATGGTTCTTGCTTTTATGAAATTTCACCCATCCCCCATTTTTCTTAAAAAGAGAGAGAAACATTCTATTAGAGTCAATCAAGTGTGTTTTCTTCTTCCCACTCTTTTAACACTCCCTCCCCTGTCCAGGGTATGTCCAAACACCCACCAGAGAGGTTTCTATCTGAGCAGAACATTTTGCTTGGCCTTCAGTTCAGTATTTTGCTATGCTTTGGGCACATTCCTACCTCTTAGGCTACTTCAAAATAGAGGGTAGGGATACTCTCGACATTAATGAAAACACAATGGTGGCTGAATGCTTAATCCTAAACATGTATCCCCCTAAATGCCCTGTCGTTTCTTGGGATTCTGCTTAATGAGTTGACAGGAGTCCAAGGAGTCTGAAACACAGCAGATGTTTAGCACTTCCTTTTGTTGGTTGCTAATGCAGCTCCCATTATTTCCCAATCATGAGGAGTCGCTCTACTTTCTGGAAAAGGAACGCTTTACTTTTGCTGTCTAGCAAGTTCTTTTGTTTATCATTGACATACTCGGGCTTTGGCAACCAACAATGTAACAGAGACATGTCAATGGAAACTGAACAGCAAAATGGGAATTCCAAGAGGAGGCCGCACACTATCATTTTGCCTCTAATTTGGGTGATTTACCATTTTACTGGAAATAGCAGACTTCTGGGATTAACACATTTCATTCCATGGACACACAGAAGGCAGATAATGCATCAACTCACAGATCAAAGGAAATGCCGGGCTTGATCTCATACACAGAAGAAATAACAACAAAGCTTTGCCTTCCTTTTGATCCTTGAGTTGGTCAAAACCAGCAGAAGAACATGACTGAATGCTGGGGTGGTAGAACAGGCAATACCACTGTGGACTATGTGCTTCCCAGCATCAACTCCTCCCTACACCTGGAGGACTACTATAACAGCCAGCCACTCTTAAGCAAAGTAATTCTTAACTATGATTCTCACACCTACAATGTGAAGAGTACAGTCTGTTTTAGAATTCAGGAAAGTTCTGAAACGAATAAACCGATTTGGACATACTATATACCAAAATGAAGATAAGAGCTGTGCTGCTCAAGAGAGAATACCAGTGAAGTCCATATTTGATAGGTAAAGACTATAACAGCTTGAAAGAGAAAAACACCAGAAATTATGGCCAAAATATGACTTTGGAATGGGCACTATTTTGGCCACCCAGGCTATTTTAGTTATCACAAAGATTGCATAATTGTGAGCCAACTTTTTTGATGTGGGGACTCTCCAAATTACATTGGCCTTTACAAAGATATGGGCATCAACAGGAGCATACCCCTTAGGGTAAATACAAGACAAAAAACACACACTATAAATATGATATAGCTAGGAGCATTCAAACCATAGTGTTCAACTATGTGTAGAAATAAAGTTTACAGAACAAATCATTATCTGGTTATCTCTCTCTCTCTCTCTCTCACTCTCTCTCTCTCTCTCATACACACACACACACACACACACACAGAGAGAGAGAGAGAGAGAGAGAGAGAGAGAGAGAGAGAGCTTTTTTTGTAAAAAAAAAAAAAAAAGGTGACCTCACATCTTGGAGTCACACTTTTACACAATGGTCGCTGCTGGCAGTAAGCACTCAGCGTGCGACCACACAACCGATTCCAAGCCGAGCAGCATCCCAAGCTGAGCAATCAGCACTGACACATAAGCAGCCCGCAGTCACTATGTTAATGATTTTTGCAGCCCAACCTGCTACACCCAAAAGGCCGATTCACAATCACTTGGAAAAATCCATCAAAAAAGGTGCTGGAACGCTGTTCCAGTGCGTTCTATGACAAAAAAAAAAAAAGCCCTGTGTATATATGAGAGAGAGAGAGAGGGTTAAGCAACAGGATTGGAACAGTTGATTGTACTGCAGACATCCAAGGAGCACTGCATCTACATCTCTTTTTGAACCAGTGCATCTTGCTATTTCCAGACAGGTAATGGATACAAGAATGACCTTGTCCGGTCATTGATAAAACATCAATCTCCTTCCTCCAGGCAGAAGTATGTTCATGAATAAGAGTGCCTATCAGCACTTGATCTGGCTGCAGATTTTTGCTTGACAATTAGCATGTAGAATAGGGAGTTCGAGAGCTTGTTCACTGAAGGCACATGCAGAGCCTTCTTGCCTTTGGTAAAAACTGTAGCATGGCAAGATCCATGCTTTGACCATCTGGCCATGTGGCACACAAATTTCTCACCAACTCAGTAACAAACATGATTCCTGCAGAATGTAAGCTTCAAGGAAATGACATAGAAACATAGAAAAAGAGTGAGCCAGAAGGGGTCTGCCTACCATGCGTACCATGCCTACCATGTCCAGCCTCTCCTTGCACACCCTCAGGGGAAAACAGGTCTCTAATCACCTCCATGTGGCACCCTCGCATGGACCTATATGTCACAAATAGATTTCCTTTGGAGTCCCCTCTTCTCCAGACTGAAAAGACCCAGATCCCTCAGTCTCACCTCATACAGCTTTCCTTCCAATCCAGCCGCCATCCTTGTGACCCTATGCTGCACCAATTCCATCCTGGCTATATCCTTCCTGTAATGTGGAGCCCAGAAGTGAACACGATACTTCAGTTGAGGGTACATCAGAGTTGCATAGAGTGGCAGTAATACCTCTCTCAATCTAGAAGCCAGACTTCTGGCTATGCAACCAAGGGTAGCGTTCGTCCTCTTGACCACCACGTCACACTGCTGACTCATGTTTAGCCTGCAGTTAAACAATACCCTGAGATCCCTTTCACAAGTGCTGCTCTCCAGCCACTTGACCCCTAACCTGTACTTATGACATCCATTCCTATGCCCCAAGTGCAAGACCTTGCACTTATCCACATCGAACGTCAGCCTGTTATCCCCTGCCCACTTCCATAATCTGTCCAGATCCTTCTGGATCCAGAGTACCTGCTCCTGAGTTGTGGCCATCACCCCCATTTTATTATCATCTGAGAATTTGATCAGCAGACTGGTCACCCCCTCTTCCAGCTCATTGACTGAACAGGATCAGTCTCAGGACAGAGTCCTGGGGGACTGCACTCATCACTGGCCACCATCCTTATGATTCCCCACTAATAGTTGCCCTCTGGTTTGGTCCATCAGCCATGCCTTAATCCATCGGATAGTGCATCGGTCTATCCCAAAACTCCTCAGTTTCTCAACCAGGATATCATGCGGCATTTTGTCAAAGGCCTTGCTAAAATCCAGGAAAACCACATCCACCACATCCCCTCTGTCTAGCCACCTCAAAACCTTGTCATAGAATTCTACGAGGTTTGTCTGGCAGGAATTCCATAAGGTTCATTATGCAATTCTCTCATTGTTATGGCAGGGATGCATGTCATGTGGCCCAAAGACCGTGTGCAGCCCCTTCTGCCTGCCACCACAGCCCTCATTGTTTTGGGGTCCCCCACTGTCCCCCAAAACAAAACAAAGCAGACCAATTTAAGATGAGATCTATGGCATGTTTGAAGGAAGGTAAATGAAAAAGTTACTTAACTAGAATACTGATTAACTTTACATTCAGATATATTTATTTATTTAAGTTATTGTAATACTGCATGCTATCAAAAAAATTGTCTCTCAAACTTGTATAATATCAGTCCTTTCTTTTGCGTATCACATATGGAAAATTCACTGGAGAGGTGCTTGTTTGTAAATTGCTTGCAGTCTACAATAAATCAAGTTCTCTTTGTGGAACACATAACATGTGGAGATGTAGTCTTTCCCTTGAGAGAGTTCACCTAATCTGAGTATCTAATGCCAGGCTATAAGGACAACACATGTGGAATTTATTAAAGACGATGATGGAGGGCTAGAATGAACTGCTAAGGGAAAATCTGTACACCTTTCTCAGCTCTAGGCCCCCAGTACAAATGGAATTCATTATCTGAAGTTATTAAATGGGTCTATCTATAATCAGTAGGAAGATTATCTCTAGCTGCTACTGGACAGCCAACAGTAACAACAGAATTTCCATTCAAGTGCTCCTTTTCTCATTGGGGGGCAGTCTTGCTGGTAGGCAACCAACAAGGGGATTTTGCAACCAAATACCTCCATTAACTTTAGCACGACTGTATTTTTAATATTAGACATATGCTTAAGAGTTGATATTCTATTAGTTGAAGGTATAAAGCAATAACATACCGCTACGGATGATATTTAGCAATTGCAGGAAAGTTCTGTGGGTGCAGCCTATGAGTCTTTGTTTGGAAGCCCAAGAAAGCTTTCAGGGCTTGCACCTGCATGTCTAGTTTCTTTCCTAAAGTCGGATGCACATGGAGGGACAACCATCACAGAGAACAGAGTGTGCATGTGCGGGTCCATCTCTTCCCTCCGTAGGGCAATATGCTGTCACACAGAGCCTTGGGAAAGCATTTCCGTCATGGTGACCTAGCATAGGAGTACTTTAAGTTGAGAGCTGTGCTAGTTGTGCTACTTCCCACCACCCTTATAGCCAGAACAGCCTGCAGATGCTTGAGGTAGCTATAGTCTTGGCCAAGAGTGCAATTAAAACAAAGTGGGTCCTTCTAAGTTTATGCAAATAGATCCTCTATGGGTACTCTAAGGGCTTCATACCATGAGAGGATGAACCCACTGCTTATTGATTTTTGCAGTTCTTCAGCTTTCATAGCAGAAGCGAAAAATACACCCTCTACTTGTTTTTTGTTTGCTTGCTTTTCCCCTGCACAGGTCTGTTTTTCTCTGTCTTTGTATATATTCGACCAACCAGCCACTGGCATAGCATAGCTGCACTAGAGCAGATTTGTAGCAATACATGAGGCTTTTGTTCCAGTTAGTCACAATTTTGATAGCGGGCCTTCCTCATGCTTAAAAAAATACTGGGACTAGGGGAGGTTCTAGTGGTGGGGGACTCCATCATTAGAAATGTGGACAGCTAGGTTTGCAATGGGTGAGAGGGTCACATGTTGTGTTGCCTGCCTGGAATGAAGGTTGCTGATATCATGCCCCAACTTGATACTCTCACAGGGTTGGAACCAGTGGTCATGGACCATGTTGGTACCAATGGCATAGGACAATGTAGTCATGAGGTCCCACAAGCCAAGTTTAGGCTGCTGGGTAGAAGGTTGAAATCTAGGACCACCAAGGTAATTTTTCTCCAAAATGCTTCTGGTTCCTCACACAGGGCCAGCCAGACAGGTGCAACTGAAGAGTCTCAGTGTGTGGATAAGAAGGTATAAGGAGGAAAGTTTCAGTTTCATTAGACACTGGGGAATATTTCGGGGCAAACAGGACCTGTATAGGAGGCATGAGCTGAACTTGCACAGAATGGAACCAGGGTGCTGGTGGGTGACATAAAAAGGTAGCAGAGCAGCTTTTAAACTGAAAAATGGGGAGCTGGACCAGAGCTGGGAAGCATCCAATGCAGATCATCCCATCCTTATGAGAATGAAGGTGAGGGCATTGGCAACAAGGTCATGACAAACCATGGTATTCAGTTAAGTGCCAGAACATGTCCATGCTGAAGGAGGGAGAAACTGTGCTTAGGAGTTTCTATGCAAATGCTAGAAGCCTGAAGGCCAAAATGGGAGAGTTGGAGCATTTGACAAGAGGGAAGCTAGTATAGAAACCCTGCAGAGAAGAGATAACCAGTGGGAATGGTCATTCTGCATCTAAACTGCTTAGAAAAGACAGGATAGGGTGATACGGAGGAGGCATTGGACTGCCATGCAAACAGAGGGTGCATAGACTGCCAGCTGTGAAGTCAGAATGCTGAAGTATCCTAAGACACACAACCCCAGAAATGCCCAGGGACCACAGGAACATTCCCTCAATCTATTAAGGAAAGAAAGACCCAGCACTTGCTTGGTCCTATACGAAACACTGGAAGCCCTCCTTCCAAAGCCACCCTAAGACTGAAGTCATCTTAAGCATGATGAAGATCTGAACATTTTTGTGACATTCTGAAACATAGAGTGTGCAGAGAAGAAGGGAATAGAATTGCACTGCCAGATGGATCCCTAACATTGCTGTGGTTTAAAAAAAGCTTCACCTGCGCAGATATGGCTCTATATGTGTTACTGCACCTGATGCACAATTGGTGCACCTGATGCACAGCTGATACACATGCATGGAGATGCCTTTGTGAAACTTGTTTTCAGAGAAGGGATTGCTCATTCAAATCACTCCCGTCATGCTGCAAATGAAACATCTGCTTTCATGCTCTAGCCTGCTTGCCTGCTTGCACTTCTTTCACAACATCTGTGATGTGGCTGGATATACAGAACACCATTAACTTTGATCAGAGACAAGAATAAGGTAAAAAGGGAGCTTAAAGCACAAGGTTCAAAAAGTGTCTTCCAACAAACAACAAAAACAAGGAAATCAAGCTGCAGATGCAGCCCTTGCCTCACTGCCTCCTGCAACTCCACTTTGAGCTTCCCAAATTACCGGACTAGGCAAATTCAACATATCCATTTATATTCATTTAACTGAAGACCAAAACCAAGATCATCCACACTACTGAATTCCCAGTACTGTGTATGGGTGTGAAAGCTGGACAGTGAAGAAAATTGATGCATTTGAATCATGGTGCTGGGGGAGAGCTTTGAAAATATCTTGGACTGACAGGAGGATGAACAAATCAAGCCAGAAGTTTGCCTAGAAGCAAAACTGAGAAAACTGAAGCTGTCATACTTTGGACACATCGTGAGAAGGCAAAACTCCCTGGAGAAGACAATCATAGAAGAAAAGAAAAATCCAATATGAGAGGAAAGGATAAAGGGTGCCACAACCTTGAACACAATGGAGCTGAGCAGGCTGTCAAGGACACCTTGGAGGGCATCCATTCCATGGGTCACATAACTCAGATGATAGCACATAACAGCAAGTTTATATTCTTTAAGAAACTTCCTTGGGCTTCCCTGGGCTGCTGCACCTTATCCACAGATTTCTAGGAGTGGGAGCACCAATACTGAGAGAAAGCTGATCTTAAATGTCCAAGCAGAATATCTGTGCCTGAGGTATGCACAAGAGATAAGAGCACATCTGCTCTTACCTGATGCAAACAGGGCTACTAAGAGAAAGTCTGCGGGGAGAGGCCTATCTGCATTTGAGGCACTTTCCTCTGCAGACAGGTGCTCCTTCCCTGAGCAGGTGTGCTGGAGCTAAGAAAAGGGCCCACATTTCCAGCATTCCAAGACCATCCCCCACTCTTTCATGGAACCATGCTCCAGGTTTCCAGGACCATAAATATTGTTAGAGAGAAGGAAATACACTCCATCTGATAAACAAGATAACAGCCATCTGCATTAGCTGACATTCTCGAGTATCAGTCTAAACATCACTAATACTGTGCTGAATTCAGATTTAAGTACTTTTGAACAATTGATTTATGAGCAAAAGAACTGGAAAGGTGCGCATCAGAGATTTACCTGTTATACAGAGAGATGGCAGTCAGAGTAATGGCTTGAAAACTTGATGTGAAAAATCAAGAGGTCATCCAATTACATCACAGATGTAATTTTGTTTACATACATACATACATATAAAATATGGGTTTAAAAATCCTGACATGTTGTGAGAATCATTACATAACACTGTATCAGTACATACCAACTACAAATCAGTTGAGTTATATTTATGTGAAGGCTGGTGTTGGTGTTGGTAATGCAGAAGTGACAGAGCTAATTTTATGTATATTTGATTGGAATGCCCTTTAATTAATAATTTCAGAGGAGAGGTTGCATGTGCAATATCAGTAATTACACATCTTTTTGTATTGTGTGACCCTCAGTTACATGGATGAACAAATAGATCCCAGGCATAAAGTAATGGTTCAGGATCTATTGAAAGTTGCTCGAATTGTGGTTGCCGCAAGCTGCAAGAGTACCATCATTCCCACCTGGAAAGCATGGCTGCATGATGTTTGGAAGGCTGTACAGGCACATTAACCAACTGAGTAGGTCTGTCTAAGATAGCAGAGAAATTATCACTTGTTTTTCCAATGGCTGGTGCCCTTTTATTGACTTTATGTGAGCTAGATAACAACTCAGGTATTGAGAGATAAAAACGTTGCTCCTTGTTACAGTCTAGTCAAGATAGGAAATGCATTAATTTCTGATAAACTGCTTGCCTGCTTATATGATTAATTAAGCTGCCAGTCATACATATTCTCGACAGGAATACAGACAGAAGGCTGAGTTTGAGGAGTAGCTTGCCCTGAGGGACTGGGGGCCACGGAGGGAAAAGGAAGCAGCCCTGACGGGGTGAACCGTCCCCCTCCAGCATGCTTTGCTCGGCCCCCTCTGGTGCCATAGGCTGAGGGAGAGGGCTGGGTGAGGCTTTCCATGCTGCAGCTCCTTCTAGGAGCCCCAGCCTGGGCTCAGCCTCTGTCCCTGCACTGGCCACTGCAGATGTGCCCCATCCTTTGGGCAGGGTTCATTGCCGTGAACATCAGCAATTCAAGTTTGGAGGAAGTGAACCGTCATGCAGAGTGGCCACAACGTTTTAGGAGGATGGCATTGAACCAGATGGAAGGTGGACCATGAAAAGGGTGCCTGCTGTGGTAGACTCAATCCCTGCTCCCCTCATGAGAGGCAGTGTGGCGTAGTGGTTAAGAGCTGGGACTCTGGAGATCCGGGTTCGAGTCCCCACTCAGCCATGGAGCCAACTGGGTGACTTTGGGCCAGTCACAGACTCTCAGCCCAACCTATCTCACAGGGTTGTTATTGTGTGGATAAAATGAAGGAGGAGAATGATGTCAGCTGCCTTGAGCCCTTGTAGGAAAAAGGCAGGATATAAATCAAAAAATAAATAAAAATAAATAAAATAAATAAAGTGCCTGGGGTGAGGATCAGACTTCAGGCGAGCTGCCTGATTAAGGTTTCCTTCATATGCCATGTCAAACAGGCAACTGTAACTGATAAAGTTGTGGCCAATATGGAACTCAGCACTATCTCTGCATAAATATGGTTGACTTTCCTGGAATGGAAACCCAGCTGGGTACCCTGGACACAATCAGGAACCATTCTAACCAAGGCAAACATAAGAAGAGCTGTCATTATGACATTTGATAAAGTTTGTCAAAGAGCTATGTTGTCATCACTGATGTCGCTATTAAGCTGTGTTTGTATCTCAACGGAAGCCAAGGCATCTTACAAGGTTCTTCTCTACTCCATTTTTATTCTCAGAAACAACAACCCTGTAGGTAGGTTAGGCCCAAAGTCACCCAGTGAACTTCATGGCCAAATGGGACTAGAACCCAGATTTCCCAGGTCGTAGTCCAACACTCTAACCACCACACTCCTTCAGCAACCTGTGGCCTCCCAGATGATTTGACCTACAACTCCCAGCATTCTTGGTCATTAGCTAGAGATTATGAGAGTTTTAGGCCAAAACATCTGAAGGGCTGCGAGTGGTCATTACAGGTCCACTTCTTTCAGAGGTCTCTCTGTACCAAGATGTACCAAGTAGAAATGAAACATGGATATGTTACTTTTTAGAGTGGTTTATCTTTACAAGAAGAACTCTGTGAGTTCAGCACAGTGAGGCTGGGAACCATTAATCTAAAGTCAGATCCTCTACCATCGAGCCATCACATGCATGGACTTGTTCACTTCCCTGGAAAAGGCCAGAGCAAACTCCTTTTGACTGTAACAGTGCTCCAGTTTTCAAGAACCACAAACAATTCCTGACAGGAATATGGGCAAAAGGCCCTTCCTCTCCTTTCAGAGATTCCTCCTGCTCAGAAGAGGGCAGGAGGTCTGTCTATAATACCGACTGGGAAGTTTAGCAAAGTAGTTCTGAACGGACAGCCAGATTTGGACTGCGGGCCCTTTGGTTTGCATTCAAAGACTACCGCCTTCCTGCTGCAACAACTTGAGGCTTCTTTCTGAGCAAAGAACATTAACTTCTTGTGTGCGGTGATCTCCGATACTCTGATGAACAGCCAATGCTCAAGATTTCTAGAAGTACCCTGCCAGCAATACTAGAAAAGGCAGCTTTTATAAACTGCATGCAGCACCTCTCAACTTGAGATTTGCTGGCAGGACAAAAGCTTCCCTCTTTTTTGTAAGAGGCTTACTTAAACCAAGGGAGGAAAAGAGAAGGCTCCCAAACATAAAATGGTGACCATTTGATCTTCACTCAGCCATAATATTGAGCTATGCCCTGGAAATCTGAATCTTGAGATCTCTTTCAGAGAAATATGTGTTTCCATCTATGCCTTGAATAAATGTTCCAAGTTTCTGCCAAGTATCTGTAAGAAAGCAGGAAAATGCAGAAATGTGATCTAAGCAAAGTATGATTTTATCACAACAAATTTAGTATCAAACACTTGAATTGAACCCACTGGAATTGTCCATGGTTGTCTGTCCAGGGGTGCATTGTATAAAGGATCTAAATCCTAAATAAAAGCTGAGTTAGAACTACATCATATTCTTAGGATAACTAGGAAAATGTGGAGCATTTTCCTAGGACCAGCCATACCTTTCAGGGAAGAGTAAAGAGAACTACCCTTCCTGAGTCATACTCAGAAATGCACACAGCTCTGTCCTGCTCTGAGAAAAGGGCACATACAAACATACATATTTTCAGTAGCCCCTGATACTCCTCTTCCACTAGCAACCTGGAATTCTGGCACTTCCAGTAGCCCAGACAGGAGCACTGGCAAGAAGCTACTATTAGGTGCCCTGTCACTAGCTGAGATACAGCCCAAGGAAGTCTTGCCCATTTGACCTTAGAAGAACCCTCTTCCTGTCTCTTGCACTTGCAAGAGGAACTGTCGTCACTGATTTGGGAAGAGGGTTATTTAAGAGAAAACACTTAAAGACTGGTGACTCCTTGTTCTAATAAATTCCCTGGCATTGAGCTGTCCTTGCTTTTCAGCTGTGGTTGAGCAGATGCAAAACCCCAGTACTCAAGAGGCCACTGATCCCACTCCTTTATAGGAACAACGTGTGGTGGTGTTGTTGTCTTTTAAAGGTCCTGCAGGCATTTTCTAGTTTCCTGCCTTCACGCCTTTTCTGGGAAAGAGCTTCAAAAAGCTTCCTTTGTAAGGTGTATGCTGACAGTGTTGTATCATTGCAGCGAAGCAAGACCCAAAGTTACAGCAGAATCATTCATAAATTTGACTGGCAGCCTTGGAAAGTATTCAACAGACTAAGCCAAGTGTTTCAGGCATATCCAGCCCCCTCGTTTCTCCATGGAAGGTTCACTTTATTACAAAGCACTGCTGTCGCTCCCCCGGCTGATATAACTCATTGCACCTTTGGATCGTTGACATTATTTCCTTCTTTATTTTTTTCTCCCACTGGTGTGTAAGAGCCAAAATTCAGTCCAGGGCTTTTCACACTTATTTACTGGATAGGAATAACCAGCCCTACATGCTCTTCTAAGGGTCCATTCAAGTGGCTTGTCATTGTGGTTGTTGCAAGGTCTCACGGGTTTACCTATTAAGGTGATTTGTGGCTGCGGCCGCTGTTCCAGCTAAGCTGAGCAACTTGTACAAAGAGTTCAATAGTCCATTCATAGAGGAGACCTCACTGCCACCAACACAGCAGCCATTCGTACTCCAGGCACTCCACGATAGTCACAACACTGTACAGAAGGAGCAGAACTTCCGTTTGGTTGCTTTCCCTGTCCTCTGTAGGTCGCACCTGGTCTCAGTATTTCTGGCCATAAACTGCAAAACTGGCTCTTCTTGTCTAGTCCTGGTGCCAGGCTAATCATTTCAAGTCATCATGAAGACATGAGGAAGAAGTGCTTGAAAAATTCCAGGATGGAAAATTCTTAATGAAAGATTCATCCAAAATCGGTTACATCATGTATGAAGTATGCTTTGGGTATATCTTTCATATTATATAATTTCAGCCTCTGTGCAGTGACTATTGGCTGACAAGTGGGTGAGTCTCTGTCTCCCAAATTCTCACCTCCACCCTACAGTTCCTTGAACAATAACAGCAATCATTGCAATAATTCAGCAATAATTGCTGAAGTCCCACTGGGCAATAACAGTGGAGGGGGCACAACTGAGTCAAAGTTAAGCATCCTTTCAGACCCTTAAATTTCTGTGGGAAAGTGATGCGGTTCCTTTAATCTTCCCCACTGGACCCAAAAGAGCTCTAACTTTCATTCTTCAGGTTACTTCAATTACTAGTACAATTCTTTCCTGCTGGTTTACTCTACTTTATCTGATTCCTTTTCCTTGTATGAGACTTACAGTATATGCCTCTTATGAATTTGATATAGCTGGTTTGATTTACATCCATGTTTGTTGGAAACGGAGTCCTCATATACAAAACATTAGGACACGGTCATGTAAAAAAATAAGCACCACTGGGTCAAGTGATTTCCACTGGTGAGATTTAAGCACATCCTTAATGCTTGTGCTGAAAGAGAGGAGGAATGCAGGGCTAACCAGGATCCTTCAACATTTGGATCATGTACCATCATCCCTACCAGGTACACCTCTAAGCTAATTGGATCTTTTGTCCATGAACAAGTAGCTGTAGGTAATTATTTAAGGGAGCTGTCAATCCAACAAAGACATAGCAGAATCATAGAAACAGAGAACATAGAAACAGAGCAAGTTGGAAGGGGCCTCCCGAGCCATCTAGTCTGATCCTGGCTCCTGCCGGCTCCACTCATGGCATGCCTACCATGTGCATGTCCAGCCTATCCTTGCAGGCCCTCACCAATGGGGCTTGCAGATGTAGCCTCTCTTTCTCTTCCTGAGTAAACCCATGTAAAAGTCCCTCTGGTAGCCAAGTGGCATTCATACAGTCGGTTTGGCCTTCCACCAGGCCCACTGCTATCTCCTGAAAAAGGAAGTGAAGGATAAACAGGGATCATACTTGGGATAGGGTTGGAGGAGTTATTGAAGGAGCAAGAGGAGCCATTCCATGAGGCTGCCTTTGGGCTACCTCTGGTTCCCCCTCATTATCAGTCAGAGAGCAGCTACGTCAGAGTATCCAGGGTCTGGCTAGAATAGCATTCTGACAGCCTTGTATAGAAGTGTTTAGTGTATGTCTGCTGGAGCATACCTGGAATGGGCCTCTGTACTGGGACCAGCAAGGCAGTATGTACCCAAACCTCACCTTGGGGAAAATGGCAGTGCCACCCTGCAGGGCAAGGCTTGCTGCATGCACCGGTCTATGACCTTGCAATCTCCCCAAACATTTTTGTAACCTGTGCATGCAGTCAAGTGAAGTACCTGAAGCTGGTGACAAGTGAGCATCAGAGGAGGATGTTTCAAAGTATAATATCATGGCTGAAAAGGTCCTGTCGTCTAACTTCTCTACTTCCATTGGCAAGACTGCCTGGAACAGGCCCCACATCAGGACCTCACTGATGTGTGCAATTTGTTTCCATGAGAGAACCATGCAAAATAAAGGCGCTCAGTGTTAATCTATCTGAAGTTCCATTCTTTTCAACCCTGGCTAACACTGGATACAGCCAGACAACCAAACCAAAATGAAATAGAAATTTCTTCAACCAAGCACAAAATGATATTGCTGAAGGATTATTACTACTTTGAAATGAACAGCTGAAATGACTTCTTAAATGAATCAGTATCATTTTTCCAGTAAAACTTTCTACCCAATGGGTACTTGCACAAAGATCCTCCTTGCACTCTGTTATTTTTTTTAGCCTAAGCCTTTCTGCTCCTAGAAGCATGCAAATATTGTGCTTCCTACAGTAGGTGGCATAGAAGGGCTAATATTTTTTTCCTTCTCTGGCATTCTGAGTGATGGAAAGGCAGAGCCTTCCACTTCTCATCCTCACACAGAATTCCCACTTATTTGTCTTGTTCTGGGAATTATTATTATTATTATTATTATTTTACTTTGAATCTCTTGCCAGACTGTTCCCCACAAAGAAAGTCTGAAGTCCTACAGGAATTCCCCAGCTGGGTTAGTATTTTAAGCCTTTCCCTCTTGGCATCCCATTACACTGTGGCTTTGCAAAGGCTGATTTTGCCTGCAACCATTTCTTGTTGCCCACTCAGTGCTGAATTTGCATGTGTCCATCCCAGTAGCAGCACTATGGCTATTTCTGAGCTTTTGAAGTCTGGACAGACTCAGGCAGAAAGTGTATATGTGTGTGTGTGTGAGAGAGAGAGAGAGGGAGGGAGGAAGGGAGGGAGAATCAAAGAGAGTGTGTGTTTGTGTAGCCCCTTTCTGCTCTTTAGTATGCATGCAATTCCCGCCTGCTTTAGAATGGCTCCATTTCTGATGTTACTCATTTCTTGTGCTTCTCAAGTTGCCTGCTTTAATTATTGACACTATACAACAATTACTTCCTATAAAATAATAATGAAGGGAAATGAGCTCCTTAAACTTTAAAAAATTATCTATAGTTGTGCAGCTACTGTTGATGCCACATTAATGTACCATTGGTAAGCCACTAATCATGTCATGACAAAGCTATTCCGAAAAGGAAACATCACTCATACGTTTGATCATATTGGCATCCCACCCTCCTTGCATGTGATGTATCTGACCTAGCCCATGCTCTCCTTTCCACAGCCTTTGGGATTAGCTTATGCTCAGACTAGGGATGTGCCCAGGCTCTACAAAGCTGGGCCTTAAGGCAAGAGTGCACAATCTTTTGCACCCGCAGGCTGCATGTGAGGCTGTGGCAGGGCCTACATGCACACCTATGGACACTTGTGCATAGAAACATGAACATTCCAACGGTCCTGATACAGACCAAACACTTCTTTCCTTGCTGATGGCAGCAAAATCCCTGCTCAGCCAGAGCAAGATGGAGGCAGGCTGACACCCCCCAGGGAGAGTGAGAGACAGAATCCTTACAGGTCTCCGCAGCACCTCCATCTCAGCCCACAATCCTCTTCCAGGGCTCACACAAGTCCCCAGGGAGGCAAATCTAGGAAAGAGCACTAACTTCTGCTCTTCCAGTCAAGACCCATTTGAACATCCTCATCCGTAGTCAAGGATGGGGGAGATCCAGTGTGGCTGGTGGTGGAAGTGTAAGACCGGGGACCTGGGAGACCCAGGCAGCCATCAGCTCACTGGGTGACTTGGGGCCAGTCATTCAGTCTCAGCCTACCCTACCTCAGAGGGTTGTTGTTGTAAAGGTAAGGTGGAATGGAAGAGGACTATATAAGCTGCCTCGGGCTCCTTGCAAGAGAAAATGAGGTGGGATACAAATGTAATGTAATAATAATAATCTTGCCACGGACTTCCCTGTCTTCAGCAACAACACTAGATGGAGAGATGATTAAGACCACTCGGGGCCCTCTAGTTCTGACTGCTCTAGAAGATGAGGGCGGATGTCAGGCCTCTAGCCCATCTTCTCCTGCCTCTCAGTCCTTCAGCCCCCATATCACATCAATTGCCACATCCCCTCCCTGCCACATCCCCCCCACCCAATATTCCCCCAGGCTCATGCTAAAGTCCCTTCCCAACCAGGGAACCACACTAAAATAAGCAATAAAAATTCTCTGCCTCCACATTCATATATTGGAGGGTGTTGGCCAAAATATCATCCCCAGCTCTTCATGGGAAAAAAACGCACAGCCCTACCCAGCACTGACTTAGAAGTACCCTTCATCTTGCACTCATTTTAGTGGTGCAGCCCTCACCTCACAGCACCCTGTGCAGTGGGTCCCCTTAAAAGTGGCCACAAAATTGCCCCGAGTGCTGTTTGGGTGCAGCCTTTGGGTGCAGGGTGAAGACCTCTTTCTCCATCTGCAAACTGCAAGGCCTGGCCTGCATTAGGCCAAGTCTGGCAACTGCCTCCTGATGCAGGCCTCAGGCTGAAGGCCAGAGGCCTGAAGCCAAGCACCAAGAGCCTTCAGCTTGTGCCAAAGGATCAGAACCTTGCCAAGGTGTTCATTACCTGGAAAGGAAAGGAGATCAACAACCTCAGTGAAGAGCACCATGAAAATCTCCTACAAACTGGCTCTTTCCGAAGGTTTGCAGGGGGCAGAATGGGAGGAAAATGGAAAAATTCAGTGTGGAAACTACTCCCTGCCCCTGATTTTCCAAAACTCTCTGGGGGAAATGAGATTATTTTGTTTTCTAAATTTAAGCATCCCAGCACATATACTTTTTCAAGGGTTTTCCAGGCATTCACATCTCTAGCACTACTTGGCATTAGCATTTTCTGCTGGGGAGATGGGAGTTACAGTTCAACTCCCACAATCCCGAACTGAAAAAGATGTCACATCATGAAGACACTTCTTAAATTCTGAGAACAAGGGTCAAAAAAGATGGAAGGAAAGGATGTTCCTTCCAACCCATGGGGCCTGCATGCTGCCCAAGCTGCTGTTCCCTGCCTGACTTCCTTACCCTTCCCAAGGTAAGCTTCTCCCTCTGGAGAAGAACAAGCAAGCAAAATCACACGCAGAATCAGGGTTGACTCCAAATGGGTGGATCACCCAATCAAACTAGACAGTGATTCCCACTTTCATTCTTCTCACGGAAGGGCATTTTACTTTTCAAGCACTTCTACCCAATTTCTCACAAGGTTCCTAGTTTCTGCTCGTTCCTTAATTCCTGGTCCATTACCCGTCAGATGCACCAAAGTTTCCCAATCTGGTATTGTAGCAGAGCTGTGTTGTGTGCAGCTAGGGCATTCTCATAGTTAAGCTTCAAGAACATGTTACAAAAGCACTTGTGCAACATGCAGGATGGTTTCACAATTTGTTAGATGAGTGTACTTCACGCTGCACAAAGCTCAGCCCATAAAGACAGCATCAGTTTTTCCATTGGAATGACATACTCCTTACGGCAGAAAGGCAAAATACATTAAAAAGTGCTCATACCAAACAAGAAAAAAAATCATCTAATCACAGTAAAGGCCCAGCATGATTTGGCCTTTGCAGGAAAAGCTGTTGAGGCCACAGTGTAGCACATGTGGTATAAAAAGATTTTGTGATACTGCGTGGGGCTATAAAGTTTTAATAGATGCTTGTTTGATTAGAGCTTCGCCATTCATTCATACTGCAGTGACCTGTGCGGTTTGAGCAGTGGGGTCAATCTGTATTTGGGGCCATAAAAGTTTTAGTACACCACCAAGCCATTGCATAGCTTTTCTAAGAGTTCCTCCCCAACCTCCCCCTTGGCTACTTGCAGTTACAAAAGGATTAAATGAATGACAAATAGACGAGCGGAACTCTCCATTTTATATTGTATCTGAGGCAATGCAGTAGACGCATTCAAAGATTGAATGTTTTCTGCTATGCTCCAGAGAGCAAGATAAATGCAATGTGTCAACAAGATGCACCACCTATGCCCCAGTTCATGCTTAAAAATGTGTGTGTGAAGCTAAGCTGACAAGTAAAATAAAACCACCCAGTATGTGGGACTTTCCAAACAACTCACAGGATTACTCTTGTTTTCACAGGGTGTGTTTGAGTGCCTGGCATTTTGCATGAGAGTCATTGCATCTAAAATAATATTATTCTGTTGTTTTCCAGTTCGCCAGAAATATTTATTGTTGGCAAATGGCAATTAAGAAGCATGGCCAGGGAAAGGTATAATCCAGCATAATCCTTAAAGAGCTCAAAAAGACAAAAAAAATTGACAGACCTTAATCATAGAATAGTAGAGTTGGAAGGGGCCAGAAGGACATCGGGTTTAACCCCCTGCTGTTGCAGGACACCAAGTTAGAAACATAGAAACAGAGCGAGTCAGAAGGGACCCCCAGGTCATCTAGTCTGACCCCCAGCTCCAGCCGGCTCCGCTGATGACATACCTACCAAGTACATGTGCACCATCCCACTCAGGTGACAGTCCAGATACTTTTTAATGTCTCCAGGGAAGGAGAGCCCACAAGCTTCCTGGGCTCCATAGCGCTATTGCTCTGACAGTGAGGAAATTCTTCCTGATGTCTAGTCTAAATCTGTTTTCTTTTGACTTAAATCTGTTATTCTGTGTCCCACTTTCTGGAGTGAACAAGAAGAGAACTTGTCCTTCCTCTCTGTGACAGTTTTTCAGATACTTGTAGAGTGTTACCATTTCACCTCTCACTTTTTTCTTCTTGTGGCTGAACGTGCTCAGTTCTCTCAGTCTTTCCTCACAGATCTTTGCCTCCAGTCCCTGACTCATTGGTTGCCCTCCTCTGCACTCTTTCTAGATTTTCTGCATCTTTTTTAATCCTAGATGCCCAGAACTGGACATAGCACTCCAAGTGAGATCTGACTAGTACTGAGTCTAGGGACTCATACTTCACATGTTTCACAAGAGATTCTTCTGTTCCATAGGACCTTGCTTCCATTGAATCAGCAGGGTGGCCTTTCTCCAAGTGTTCCCTGGAAGGGGAGACTATTGCCCTGCTTGTAGAACTGGCTGTGCCACTGTGACCTGTCCCCACAGCTCAGGGCTGTCCAAGGGACCACCCAGAGTGTTCCTGGAAAGAGCACTCTTGGCAAGGAGATGTCAGGGGCAACTGACTGGGGACCGGAGCTGCACTCCACCGCATCTGGAGGTCACCAGGTTGGGGGTGGCTGTCTTGGCCACTGCACCAGACTCTCTCCTTTTTGGGGCTGCTGCTGCTGCTCCTATTGCCCCCACCCCCATTTTTTGTATCAAGTGTTTCTCCTTCATTTATTCCATCATGAACATCAGGGGACTGATTTGGAATCAGAGTAGACCTCATCGAGAACTGGACCTTCTCTGCTCCATTTGGAGCACACAGTGAGTGATGGCCTCTCCCTGACTCCAGCCAGCAGAGAGGAGCACTGACGCAGGGCAGAAGGCCTCCCCTAGTGGAGGGTCATGCTTTAGCTACCTGGCTTCAGGACCAGTTAGGGATTTTACACTACGTAGATCTCCCCCAACTTGCTCCAATACTCAACCCACTATACCACACTGGCAATTTTCCCCCCCACAGCTGTCCTAAAGCAGGCATTATAGAATCCTGTAGCGAGAGGGAGAGAGGGAGTAAATCTGGCTCAGAACAAATATAGATGTGTTAGATAGATATATTTGATTTGTAACAAATATGTAATTAAAATGAGTAGAACCCATTTGTTTCCTCTATAGCTCTTTAATACAACTAAGGGTAGAAACACCAACAAGGGTATGGATTCAGTTGTTGCCATTTGTTTAGTATTTATTTTCATTTTCCCAAGTGGCCAAAAGGTCAGCTTCAGGTTACAGGGAGGTTCTCCTTAATAGTTAAACAAATGGAACAATTAAATGAATTATATTTTTTTCATGCACTGCTAGCAAGAATCATTATTTTTAGAGGTACAAAATCCACAGACATTGATGCATAATATTGCTTTCCAATTCATAAAATGAATGGGAGACAATGACAAATGTGTGTATCTGACCATTCTGTTTAGCCAGAATATTAGTGATCTGCCCAGGCTGTGAAGTTCATAAAGAATTTCCTAGGAGAATAAGTTATATAAAATAGTGTTGCTCCATGTTTGAAAGAGAAACAAAAACAAAACACTGGAAAAAATGTAATATCCTGACCTTAAAAATTCTTCCTTAAAATTAATCATGTATTTCAACTGGAGGTATTTCCAAGGAAGCTTTCACAGGATTGCAGCCAAATGGTGAATTCATAACCTTAAGAGCCCTGGTAGAGTGGGAAGGAATAGACAGACGGCTCCTATTTCAGATACAAATGCCTCTTGACTTTGCAAAATGTGAGCTGGTTGGTTCATACTTTCACACTTTACAATGTGGGGAATAGATTCCCAGAGAAATCAATTTCTCTCTTCACTAACAGACAGAAACACACACACTGCATAAGCAAAGCCAAGGCAGGGGCACAGTGCTGATCTCCAGCCCTGATACGCATTATGGCAGGGGCTGACCTAAGTGCTTGGAGGACTGAAAGGACTGCCTTGAGCCACAGGTAATGTAAATTCTCTGTGTTCTTCCTTGGCAGATCAATGCCAAGTTAGAACAAACCGTCACTTGGGCACAGGCACAGTTTCTCCTGAGCTCTGCTCATCCCTTGCTTTGCAGTCTCCATCTTTTACGCTCGTGCTGGAGCTGCTGTACTCACAGTACGTCTCCAAGGACAATGGCAGCCCACTGGTGCAAGGTTGCTGTAACTGGCTCCCCTTCCCCCAGTGGTGTGGTACTGTGTCCTGCAAAAGCAGAGAGCCTTGGAGCACTCCTATGACACGCAGCTGCCATAACTCAAGGGCATGAATGTCTGCTAATATTGTGTAATCATTTAAGCTGCTTTCAAGGAGCAGGGAGCAGTGGTTCTCAGGACAAAACACAGCATCACTGCTTTTGTAAAATCCATATATTCCTATTATTCAAGCTGTTCTTAAAAACGCAAGGATGGATTTACCCTTATCCTCTGGTCAGTTGCAAACGCTAAGCCACATTCCAATATGCTAGGTTGACAGCCTGCCTCGTGCAGAATAAGATGCACAGCTGTGAAACTAGTCATTGCTTTCGTATATAACACTGGCTGAGAGTTTTATTTTCTTTGTTCTCACTGCAACAGCTCTTGATCTATTAATATGCCACTTTGCGCAAAACATATAGTCTAGCACTATAAAGTGGGAAAAGGTGGTAATGAGGAGCATTTCAAAACCTCAAGTTCTTCTGCAAGGAACCAAACTAACTCTGAATAATCGAGAACTGCAAATTCCAAGATGGAAGAAATCAGCATAAAAATTAGAGTACACCAGCTTTTGTGTTTGTGCACTTGCTAATTTAAGCTAACTGTTTTAGCGCTACTTTGCATGAAAGACACAGGATGGGTGATTGTTTCTTGCAATGATCTACACAGGAAAATCAAACAAGCATATATTTCACTGTGTACATAATGCCTGGAGACAGCATGACGAGTGCGCTGGAAAAAGATTTGGGGGATTATTTAGTTTGTACTATCTGTATGTCACTTGAATATAATGCATACATTATACATGTATGCATGCATGCATATAATGAATATAATGCATCCATGGGATGCAGCAGACATGGTACACCAGGTCATATGGCCCGACCCAAAATACGGCTTCTTTTAATGTATGAAATGGGTCACATATATCTTCTCTTAAAAGAGATCATACTGTTTCTCTTCATAGCAATGAGAACAAGGGTGGGCAGAAACTGGGAAAGCGCCTCTGGAGAGTCAGTCCAGAATGGGTTCAGAAGCAGTGGGATTTTGGCATTGCCTGAAAAGTTAACCCGTCCAAGTAAAGGGGAAAGAACTACAGTAAGCAGGACACCTTCACTGAAACATGTTTCCCTGTCATTTCCTACAAAGACATGTGGGAGGATTCATCCTCTGACTCATTTCCCCTTTTGGAAAGATGTACTTAACTGGCTTACTTGCTAGATTGCAGCATCATGCTTGACGTAAGTTTTTCATGAAAATCATTCTATTCCTTTATGTTGTGTGCTTCTTATCCATGCTTGTCTTTTTGCAATTTGTCACACTGAAACGTGTGTTTGCATCTGGTATCAATAATACTTTACATTCATTTTTGTAATATTCATATGTGACCATCTACTTGCAGGTCTGTTATTATTCTTTCTCAGGTCTGGTACATGGGAGGCAAGCACCAGGACCAGTGGCCATGCAGTAGGTGATGCAGTAGGCCATACTTGGTGATGCAGTAGGGTCAGAAGCAAAGGCAGGAAAAAGCAAGAGTCAGGTGCCTTGGAGGGGGAGCAGACCAGAAGGAAAGCAGAGTTAGAAACAAGTGAGGGTCAGATTCCTAGCAAGGCATGGCAGGTCCAAAGTCAAAGCCAAGCTAGGAACAAGCAAGGTCAGATATCAACAAGGCATGGCAGGTCTAGAAGTAAAGGCATAGTCAGAAGCAGGCAGGAGTTGAATACTAACAAGGCATAGCAGAAGCAGAGGCCAAGGAAAGATAAGAAGCATCACGCCAAGGATCAGATACCTGGCAAGGTGTAGCAGGACCAGAGCAGAAGGCAGGTCAAGTACCTGGCAAGGCCTGGGCAGAGCAAAGGCAAGAGCAGAGCCAGGAGCAAGTGGGAGTCAAGGCAGGATCTAACCCACAAACAGTTACCACCAAAACATGCATTGCTGTGGTCAAGCTGAGAAGCACGAGGACCCTTCTAGGGAGCCTTCCAGAGCTCCCACATGATTGCACAGGTGCCAATCCTTGCAACTCTCTACAGGTTGGATCCTGGTCCTGCAGGCACTTGCAGGTGAGCAATACTACTCTTCACCATCCTGTTACCTGCGGGGAGCTGCATCCAAGTCTTCAGATCCTGATGCTATTGCTATGTCCTCTGGCTCCTGGAGGCAACTTGAATGGCCTTCCTCATCCGCATTCTCCCCTTACAGAAACCCTGTGAGGTAGGCCAATCAAAGACTGGGCCAAAGCCACCCCAACAGGTCTCCAGTCCAACCCTCCCCACTGCACCACACTGGATCTCTTTGCATTTTGGTTCCCACAAAGCCATCCTTCACAGGGAAAGTTGTGATGTAATATATGTTTACTCACACATGTGTGATCTTCTGAAGAGATCAAAAACAAGCTATGTGCATGGGCAATGCTACATTATACTCATGTTGTTAGCAATGCTGACCTGGAAAGGAACTTTTTTCAGGGTCGTTCCTCTTGGCAAGGAACTTTTTTCCGAGTTGTATGTGAGCTGAATCAAAAGTGCTCTGCATATCTTGCTTTTTGTCTTTTTCACACACGGAGTGCAAGGAGGGGATGAGAGGTAGATAGAGAAAACCTGACTTGTTTTCTCTTCCTTCGTTTCCTTTATCTCTGAGAGGCTTCACATTAAATTAGTGTTGCTGAATAGTATCTGAGCCTTGAGACAAACAGGCCTTCTCTGTATTCTCCACAGCCAAGGCCCAGAAGCAAACCCGATGAAAGTCTCCAGCACTGAGGATGGGAATCTTGTCACAAATGAGCGATGGAAAGCCCTGGGCAGTGAGTCTGAAGTCAGCCAGCTGACAACAGGCATGGCACCGAACGGCAGCTCTTTTCACCGTTTCCAGCTGCCTTGAGGCTGGTGTTTCTCAAGGCTGCCCTTTGATCGGATGCTGACAGCACACACTGGCTCCCTGTCTTTCGCTTTATGTCTTTCTTATATGCAGGAGACAATACCATTGTTCTCTGGCTACCCAAAGATCTCTTTTTCTGGCATTAGCCAGACTGAATGCGATGTGAGCGTAAGGACACCTGGGCATCCTTCCACTTTCCAGCCCTCATCCCTTCTTTTAACCATGGGCTTGTATGTTGTATGTGTCAAGGAATCCTCTTTGCTAGTGGTGAAATGAAGAACAAGAGGGTGTCTTACAAAATCTCGTCTTGTGCAAAGTGTCTGAAGAACGTTTACTGTATGATGCACAAATGAAGGTTGCCTTTTAAAACAGCTCAGAAACATCAGTGGATTCAAACTGTTGCCCCAAGACCCAACCTTCTCCTCACTTGGAATATGTAGCACTGATCCCATGTTGATTCCACTCCGTGTCTCTTGTTTCTGGAATTCAGGTCTTTGCCTTTGAAGTTCCAAATCAGGAGTAGGCAACATGGGTGTCATTGGACACCAATACAACACTGGGCAAGTTTCTTGGTGCCTACCAAGGTACCTCCCATCTTTTCTTACCAGTCTGTAAAACTGATATAAAAGACATTTCTGTCGGTACACAAAACCATGGACTCAGAGAAGTTGTTTACTGTGCTGGGGCTTAGATGCCACATCTGCCATGGGCTGCTGAGTCATCCTGAGCCATGCCTGATCTACTGGGTCAGGCTTGTCTGCAGCACTGGGCAGTGGCTTTTCAGACTTCCGGACTGAGTCCTTTCCCAGACTTACCTAGACGAGACAGAGATTAAAGCTGGGGGTTTTTACATGTAAGGCAGATCTTCAGCAACTGAGCTATGCACATTCCCAGCCATATTTCATATTTCATATTTCATATGCTAACATATGTGTCATACATTAACCTGGTATTGGATGTAACAACAAGGAAGTGCAAGTCTGAAGGACTGGCTTTAGATACAACAGTCTGAGTTGCTCAGCTTGTTGTGGGGGCTGTGGGGGAATCACTGGCTATTACTCATCTACCTATACAACTGTTTAGGCAAAGCGCACAAGCAGTTCACCGTCACGTGTACAGCTAGCAGTCCTGGTCTGCTTGGCTATAATTGAATTTGGATTCTTCATCGTCGTCGTCATCTTCATTCATAGGCAAATTTGCAACAGCATTGGCCCTTCAATAACTTATCTATATGATAGCAATAAATACTCCATATAAATGAGATCTATAAAATGGGCTACCAATGGAATTAAAGCAATCACAAAAAAGGAAGGGACAGCAAACTCATGCCTCACTCAAGACGCCATTTGGTATGGGGCCAGCCCTATGTAGATTAGGATCTAAAAATCTGGGTGGTTATGAGACGTGAAGGTAGAACATACTTCTGGATGGTTTTGATGTCTGAGCAGTCACATTTTCACTTACAATACAAGCCTTTGCCCTAACAAACGGAGGAGACAGTCTCTCCCGGGCAATCTGTGTTCTGTGAAAGGCCTCTGTCTGTTGCATCATGCCAACATATGTGCCCCACTTGAGGCAGAGCACAAGTGCTTTAGTTTGCAGTGGACTTTTATTCCTCAGGGTTAGGTTATCTGCAAAGAGAAATCCTTTTGCTGAAGCCAGTGCTGAAAGAAAGAAAGAAAGAAAGAAAGAAAGAAAGAAAGAAAGAAAGAAAGGACATTTCTGTAGCCCCTTTCATTCACTGATATCCTCTTAGTGTTTTTAACATTATTCAGATCATTTTAAAACCAAAAAACCTTAAGCGCATAGTGCTTATAAAATGGAAAGCCAGATACATAGATTGCCATTTTGTAAAAATTAACTTCCTTTTAAAACAATTTCTTTTCAAATCTTATAATTGTTTCCCTGTTAACACCTATACAAGGGGACTGATCCTATCAATACAGGAGTCTTGCCAGTACAGGACAAGAAACATTTGGGATCATGATGCCTATGAAATGCTTTATATGAGATTATAATCAGTAACTACAAAATCAAATATTACTGAAAATCAAATATCAAATATCATAGTCTATCTGTGTGATGTTAACTTGCAGGTGCCACATACCAAATATTGAAAGGGTATAAACAATAATGGCACCATATAAATAATTGCTGTTCTTTGTTCCTTTTGGCCATGTACCGCGGTAGGGAAAATGGGCAGAAAAAGAATAAAGGAAATGCTCAGTTAAAACAAACACAGACAAACCAAAAATAAAGAGCGGATAGTCGATAACTCTGGGGAAGGGGTTAAAAGTGAGCATGCACACACACACATGTGTGCGCACACTCACTCTAGTCTTGTAGTGATGCATAGAAACATAGAGCATACAGCTTCCACATAGCCTGAAGTATCTGATCATGCCTAGTCTTGGACGCTAAGTAGGATTGGATCTGGTTGAAATCTGGATGGGTGACTTAATATTACACTGGTCTACAAGGAGAAAGCCTCAGAAATGAAAGTAGCTAAATTTTACCAGAATTGGGTCATTAATTAAGGAAAATCAAGTCCTGAGTATTAATTGGCTCCAGTTTCCAAGATATAGCTTCAGGTCAAAATTACATCAAAATAATTCAAAATTACAAGGGGGATGTGCGATTATGCTCCATAAATTTTTCTGCAAAATGTGATATACCAATGAGAATGGTGCCATACCAATCATTATAAATTTATCTTTTTATTGATACCAATAACATAACTTTCCATTCATTTATTGGTTTTTCATGTAACATTTTTGGCTTTTTGGCTTTTCTCTTGTGAACTGAAGTAGGATCATCCCTGGAGCGATTCCAGCAGTAACCAGCAAGCATGGATGGACTCCATTTCCCTTGGTATCTTCTCTCCGTGTCTGTGATATCCTGGTGGAATCTCCCCATGCTCATCACTCACTGCCCCACAGTTCAAAGGGAAATAGTCTAAATGCAAGTGTAAGAAGTGAATTTTCAGAGACATGTTTGCACCAAGTGCTTTATAGGACCTAAGCAAATTTTCCATGTGTTTTTCATAGTCATCTGCCTTGCTGTTCCCAAGAAACTCCAGCTGTGATTGGTGGGTTCCCTCCACACCACTGGCTCTGTGAAGGGCATGGACTTTTTCTTTTTGTTTAGCCAGTGACGCAGATAAGTTGCACATGTAATGCAACAATAATGAGGGGCCCAACTCTTGTCCTGATCCCTTATTTTGCATCCAAAATATAGGTGTTCTGCCTTTTTTACCACTGCCATCATTCTGCCCTTTTGAGGTGCAAATATAACTTTGCCACAAATGTGGCAGAAGTTATCTGCATTGTTTACACAGTTTCAAGGCATCTTGACTTCTGAGGGAAAATATGCAACTGTTCCTTGGAACTGTTAGGCAATGACACTTTCACAAGCCACCAGGTGTAACTGTTTGATGCATAGATCTGCCCAAGACAAATGTACCCTTGCAATAAAAGAACAATAAATTACAGTTAGGTAATAATCTTTAGTCTCAAGGTGAAGATAAATTTATACACTTCCATGTGCCACCATTTTCATTGTTCTACCGTACTTTGTTGAGAAGTCACGAGGCATCATGTTCATCAGACACCTCCCTCCCTTGTAGGCAAATATACCCACCTGTGTATAAATCTTTATTGTGAAGTATCTTGAAAACTTTAGCCAACCAGCACCTTGATCGCCTGTTTTCTAATTCATCTAATCAGAATATGTAAGAATTAGCACATTTTATCTCGGAGGTCGATAATTGCTCAAAATTAGTTTCCCATAAGACTTTTCCCAGCCTTATCTGGAGATGCCAGGAAGTGAACATGGGACCACCCCCATGAAAGTGTGTGCCCCACTGCTGAGCTTCGGCTCCCTCCTTTTCATGATACGCCACCCCTTGACCATGTGGGTTTTTCTCACAACAGCTTCCCACGGAAAATGGCCTCCTCCACAGAAAGATGCGTAGATTCCTGGGATGAAGAAGAAAAAGAACTGACCTTATTCTGCCTTGAAAATGTTTTTGCCTTCCCTTTGACATCTGTGGATGCAGCTTTACTCTCCTGCTCCATTAATCACAGGACAGCCTGAAGAACACTTGGAAATGATGCTGCACTAGAGTAGACTATCTGTCCTGCAGCATCAGAAGGTCTAACTGGCACAAATTTTCCAGGGAAACCTGATGCACCACCAGCTCTGGAATTGCAGTGAGATAGCACTACAGCAGCCCCATTTATGGCACTTGTAGAGTAACACTGGATACTGCGCCTGATATCCTCTCCTATGTAAGCCAGCTTCTCAACCAATCTGGTTAAAGAAACAAGTAGGAACTGCATGTGCATCCTCAGGTGTGTGACTCCTCACACTTAGTGTCCAGCCTCTGGACTACTTTCTCCTCTTTGCTTGCTCTCCTTGTGTTATGCAGTGTGATCTGATGCCGGCTTACTCAGAAGTTCGATGGAACCCATTTCCTCTGTGGCTAGGAATGGAGCCACGCATGCAGTGGAGCCCTAGGTCGATTTATTCAGAGGTAAATCTCATGGTGAGCATTGGATTGCTAACTGGGCCGAATGGATGCAAGGTTTTTCTCCCATGCAAATGGCATGCCCAGAAGAGAGATTTTCTCCAGGAGCACACCGCAGCACATGAATAGTTCATTTTCCCCTGCACACCTGCTATAATACAGAAAATTACCCCCACGGTGGGTGCTCTTTGGTTTTGGGGCATTTTTTTAGACCTGCATGTTAAATGCAAAGACCCATTTCATACCTGATCCCATGACTCCTTCTCCTTGATAACCTAATAAACCCTTTCTTCAGTCATGTTGATACTTTATATTGTTGGATGTTCATTGTTCTACCCACTGTTATTCAACATGGGCAGAAATGGGGGAGAACTTGGATTTACTCTGTTTTTAAAGTGCAAAACTGTGAAAGGCACAAAACATGCCCCCAAGGCTTCTTGACAGAATTCCTCACAAGAAGGCCTGTGCAAACCCCCAGAGCTCAAGGACAGCCTAGAGGGTGTCTTGACAGCAATGCACAGTGCCCATGGTTGGTCCCAGTGGTCTTTGCCCATACCTTAGCATCAGTGCAATGACACCACTACATTGCTTCATCCCCATGCATGGATAGGGAGAAGGGCCACACCACTCTGAGAAACTTGGAGATGCTTCAAATGATTCTCAAAGCCTCTGTCCTGACAGTATCCTGAAGCTTCCTCATGAGATAGTGATGGACTTGGTGTATGTGGTGAACCGGGATGGCTCAGCTCTGCAACACACAAGCAAGAACTGTAGCTCAATGGGGAACGCATGGATTGGATTGGATAAGTGGCTTCTTATTTTCCTTGTGTCAACTGGAGGATGCCATTGGATTGCAAGCCTCAGCTCGCACCACTGGAATGTGTTCCTTAGGATCTGGCCATTGTAGGTTATTTAGCTTCATCAGTACAGGCATTTGGACATCAGAACTTCCCCTCTTCTCCCTCCCTTGCCTTCTTTCCGAATAAGAAAGGCAATGCACACAATATGTCTGTCCCCCATGGCCTTGCCTAAGCACAACAGCCTTATACTTAGCGGGTTGCACTGGCTGGTTTAGGAAAAAGTGACCCCATCAGTCAAGGATGAGGCAGCCCTTTCAAAGGCAAACACAAAACCTTCAGTTCCCCTCCCTGGATGACGGGCACTTTTAAGAAACTTGGGCTCAGGCTGAAGTACAGCAGATGTCATCACATTCCATTGCATGATTTCATTATTTGTTCACTGTCTGGTTCCTTAATGCTGTGTTAATGCAATTAGCTTAGAGAGCTAATATAATGCCTCGTGTCTGCCTCTGATCTGCTTTGGGTCCAACAAGCCATTGTGTCCTTCCTATCCAAGTGTAGTTGAGTTATACAGCTGACTTTCAGGGGGCCAATCATGGAAAGGGCCGGGGAGCTCAAGGCAAGCCTGAATTGGCTAATCTTTAGCTTGCTTGGCTGTTCCTAATGAAGCTTTTTTTGCAGATATGTAGATTCTCCAATACACTGCATGGGAAAATAACTAAAGTTGTTTTATATTAAGAAGGTTACAGTGTACAGTATTGATCCAGCTCCTTTTTGTGGTGCATAGTGGTGACGTGCATCTAAAGATATGCCTATTTTAATGAGAACCTTTTCAGAATGGCATTTGCATGTCCACAGAAGAGCAGCCAAAAGGAAGAATCTGGAAACCAAGTCCTATGAGGAAGAGTTGAAAGAGCTGGGTTTGCTTAGTGTGTGGAAGAGGAGATTAAGGAGAAAGACATGACAGTGGTCTTCAAAGCATCTGAAGGGCTTTCGTGCAGAGGATGGAATGCACTTGTCCCCTCCTGCTCCAACGGGCGGGCCTAGAACCAGTGCACAGAAACTCACTGTGGCTCAGCCAGAAAAACGCATTAATGGGAAAAGTTGTTTAAGAGCTACAAATAGGGGATTTGCCTTCACTGAAGGTACTGAAGTGCTGCCCAACCATTTGGCCAAGCGTACTATGGTTATATTCTTCATGACAGATCATCTTCCATTGATCAGGGTTTTAGACTAGACATCCTTCAATGTCTATTCATGCACTGGCAACAGCCCCAACATCCTTGTCCATCTGCCTTCTCCTGCCCCCAACTTTGCCACGTCGAGCAGCAAAGTCTGGAGACTATTTAGTTTAGGAGATCTGGGACCCAGTGGCACTGAGAGCTCTACTTGTATTCAAGCAAACGTGGACTGAACTCCACTGAAGACACTGCTGACATGACACAGTCAGGGATCTTGGCATAGTGGACACAAAAGGTTCATTGGAAGCTCAGAGAACATGTATGGTTTTAGCTCTCATGCCTTCAAGAAAACACACGAAGAGGACTCATGGAAATCAAAGAGCCTGCAATCATTATTGAAACAAATGACACTGACAGTATTAATCACCAATTCCTTCCTTCTCTGACTAGGCCTCTTCCCTCCAATTTCTAACTCTTGTTCTAACTTCCCTCTTCTAACTGACTTTTCTCATTGTCCTTGAGTGCTGGTGCCACTCTCTAGCAGCTCCTCACAGAAAGGTAGAGCTTTAGACCAGCCTGCCTTCACAGAAATAATGGATGGATGGATGGATGGATGGATGGATTTAAAACCTGCTCCAAACCAGGCTTTAAATGGGTCACAAGAACAATGTCTGTGCAAGGATTTGAACTAGTTTTAGGAAGAAAACCTGACATCTTTGAGTTCTGGGAGGGGGACATATTTATTTATACAGTAATATCAATTTTTCCAAATGATGGAGATAGCATCAGAAAAATAGTATAGTATCTCTTTAAAGACAGCTCCAACTTTCTCTTGGTTTCATAAGTTTCTTTATTTTTCTTTGCATCTGGTTCCATTTATGACTCATACTTCCCAAACATCCATATGTCGCTGCAGAAGGTCTTCAGCTTTACTTGATTCATAGTGAGCTGTAGCCTTGGCAGCCAGCCAAAGAAATGTAATAAAACACTTTTTTCCCATCAAAAATCTAAATGAAATCCCATTTGCAGTGAGATTTAATTAGCAGCCTGTAAGTCGTTTCAGCGCTGAAAGCATGTATACTTGTGTTGCATTGTAGCCTGATTTGCACCTTTGGAAACCATTGTAACATTGCATGGAACGGGCTCATATTCTCTGCCCTGCAATTCCATAGCATTAAAGCTACAGTAAATTTTGGAGAATCTCTTGGTGGGCTCTTTGGATCTCATTTTTTGCATCACCTATTCAGAGAGTAGTGACACTGGGGAATTTTAACACTTTCAATATGGAGCTGACAACAGCGATTCTGCTGAAATCTGCAGCCTGTCAAGACGCCTGAGCACAAAGGACTTGGCATGACATTGAAAACACTCAAACACTAGCGACCAAAACCATCATCACCACTGAAGTTTCCAAAAACAGAAAGGCCAATTTTCTGTGAGCATGTTGGGGAGGAGGGATATTCTACACTGATTACTTCTAAAATGTGACATTTGTCATTCTCTGCTTTACCAATAGTTCATTTGACACCATAAAAGGTAACCTGGGCCTTTGCTTTACTCGGCGTCAGGCCTTGTTTGGAGTTGCCTACCTAGGAGGATGGTTGGTGCCCTGGATCTCTCGGCTTCTTCAGTGACTGCCCCCTTTACCTTTGCCTGGAAAAGTCCCTGGAACAAAGATTTACAAAGGTAAAGGTAAATGTTTCCCATGGCATTAAAGTTCAGTCAGATCTGACTCTTGAGGGTGGTGCTCATCTCTGTTTCCTAGCTGAGGGAGCCAGTGTTTGTCCGCAGACAGTCTCCGTGGTCATGTGGCCGGCATGACTAAACTCCGAAGTGCACGGAATGCTGTTACCTGCCCACCAAAGTGGTACCTTTTCATCTACGTGCATTTGAATGCTTTCGAACTGCAAGGGTGGCAGGAGCTGGGATGGAGCAACAGGAACCCCATTGTGTGAATTTGAACTGTCAACCTTTCGATCAACCACCCCAGCAGCTCAGCAGTTTAACCCACTGTGCCACGCAAAGATGCCACCCTATTAATACCCCGCAGAACTATCTTGTTAGTGCTTTCCATTAACTGACATTACATGTTCTGGTCATTGTCACATGTTTGAACTAGGCTTTATCAGCAAATGTAATTTTCTTCAGTATGTACTTTATTTATTTAGTTATTTATTAAAACTTTTGTATACCGTCCCATCAGAGGTCTTGGGATGGTTCACAATAAACAACAATACAATAAAATAAAAAAATAAAAGTAGCACGGCACCTAATTGGACTACAAGTTTCTTTTCCTCGCAGCTGAAGAAATGTGTGCTACAGTAACTTTTTAATATCTGCTCTGCATTGGTGGGGAAGTATCTGGTATGGGTTATGACGGCCTTACTCACCTGATGTTTTGGATGATATCTCCCATAATTCCTGACCTTGGGCCAGGTTGGCTGGGCTATGGAATCTGAAGTCCACACTATCTAAATTCCCAAGCTGAGGAACTCTGCTTTAAGGTGCCCTAGTTATTGGAAATGCACTATAAATCTGAACCAAATGCACTGAAACCTGGGTAAGAATCCCCATAGGCAGGGACCTGAGCTATCTGATTTGTATTCAGTTGACAAGAACCAGATTGTAAGGGATCTGTATCTTTCTTGCCTGCGTGATCATTGCACTGTCACTGAGAATGAAGGTAGAGGTAGGGACATGCGTTTAGGTAGGTGGGCATGTATGCACATAGATGCACGTGTGCCCACACACACACACACACACACACATGGCAATCAGAAAATCAGCAGCGATGTCACAATAGCCTCTGTGAAACAGCCTTCCCAATGCTCCTCTTGTTTTACTGTCATGTTCATGCAAAGTGGCACAGTCTAACAACGGCCTCTACTGCATCAAGGCTGTTCTACTCCACAAGACTCCAAAAATCCACACCTATAGCAGCCTTCCCTTCTAGATAGGACATTTTCAACATGTCTGGAGAGCACCAGATTGGCAATGGCTGTCTTGTATGCTGTTCTCCTAGGAACTCAGCAGGAATCCTGATGAACAAAAGGCAATGGTAGGAATAACTGCTAAATTTTATTTATTTATTTATTTATTACATGTATAAACTGCCCCATATCCCATGGGGCTCTCTGGGCAATACACAGTAGAAAACAGAATAAAAACATGGACAACAATAAAAACAGAATGTATGGAATGTGACAACTCAACAAGGCTATAACAAGAACTGCCACTTATAAAATAATGGCAGCTTGAAAACATCAATAGAAACAGTATTAAAACCAATCTTTAGTTAATTATTAAAATGTCTGGGAAATTAAAACATTTTAACCTGGCACTAAAAGGAGAACAAGGATGGCCCTAGGCAAATCTCCTTGGGTAGCATGTTGCACAGATGGGGTGCAACCATAGAGAAGGCTCTTCTCCTGACCACCCTTGCTTTTCTTAGTGGTGGTTCGTTAAGAAGGACCTCCATTGAAGGTTTTAAGGTCTGGGCAGGAACATATGGGGAAGGGTGTTCCATTAAGTAAGCTGGTCCCAAGCCACTTGGGCTTTAAATGTTAATGTGAGCACTTTGAATTGGACCCAGAGTAGAAATGGTAGCCAGTGCAGCTGGCCGAGGACTGGAGTAATATGGTCTTGTGGGCCACTCCTTGTTAACAGCTGTGCAGCACTATTCTGGACCAGCTGAAGATTAAGGACCATCTTCAAAGGCAGCTCCACATAGACTGCATTATGGTAATCCAGTCGGGAGGTTACCAGAGCATGGATAACTGTGGCAAGGCTCTTGCTCTCCATGGAGAGACATAGTTGGAGAATCAGCTTGAACTGATAAAAGCTCTCTTGGCCACCAAGTCCACCTGTGACTCCAGTGATCATTCTTGGTCCAATGGAGCAATGTAAATAGTAGAACCCTATGTGTACTGAGGCCAGTCCTTTTTGACTTGTCCAAAACTGAGCTGTTAAATGGTCAAATATGCTGACATTGAATTACTTTGGGTTGTTCAAAGAAAAAAGAATAAGTTCCAAAGGAACGGTCCCAGCTAGGAAAATGGCATCAAAGTGACAAATGGGGTTCAATGTCAAAAAGGTAAAGGGATACACATTGGAGCAAAACATCCCAACTTCATGTTGATGGGATTTTAGCTAGCAGTGACTAAGGCAGAAGGAGATCTTAGGGCTTAGGGACAGCTCAATAAAAATGTCAACACAGCGCTGTGAAAAAGGCAAATTCCATTTAAAGCATAATTAGGAAAGGAGCTGAAAATGAAACAGCCAATATCCTACTTCCCTTATACAAATCTATGGTCTAACCACACTTAAAATATTGTGTGCCATTCTGATCACCACACCTAAGAAAGCATATTGAAGAGTTGGAGAAAGTGCAGAAAAGGGCAACTAAAATGATCAAGGGGTTGGTGCAAATCCTCTTTCGGGTAGGGATTGTTGGGTAGGGACAGCTGGGATTGTTTATGTTAGAAAACATATATAAGGGAGACATGATAGATGGACCTGCAGAATTATGTATGATGTGGAACAAGTGGACAGAGATGCATTTTTCTCCATCCTTCATCATAGCCAGGGTCAAATTTAGGAAGCAGATTGGTGGGACATATAAAAGGAAATATGTCTTCCTACAGGACATAAACTATGGAAGCTACCACAAGATGTAGTCACCAACCAATAGCCATCATTTGGTTGTCTTTGAAAGGGAATTGGACAATTTCGTAGAGGAGAAGACTATCAGTGGCTACTAGTTCTGATGACTATATTTGTCACCTCCAGTATCGCAGGCAGTATAGCTAAGTACACCAGTTACTGAGGAAATTTGGTAGGAAGGTGCTGTTGTACTCACATCCTGCTTGCGGGTTTCCTGTGGGCAACTAGTTGGCCTTGGTGTGAACAGATTGCTGGACTAGATAGACTTTGGCTTGATTCAGCATGGCTCTACTCTCTACCAGCAGCAGCTGCTTACTCTTTCATTGTATGGATTCCTGCTTCCCACTTCCCAAATTTGGTGGATAGTATGAGCAACTCTGGTAGCTCCAGTAGGGGCAAAAGGGACAGGAGACTCTCCTCTTTCCTTCTTTTGTACTTGTGGATGTGTGTTCATGTATGTAAGCAGAGCTATGTGCATGTGAGGGTGGAGGTACCCAAGTGTGATTGCTGATGACAGGTGCAAAGTACTGCTCCCTTTTCTATTGCCTCTATCAAATAATCCCATATGGGGTTGCTCCAGATGAGACCAAAGTACTTGCAGTCAGTAAGAATGTGGATTGTGGAATAGGGATTCAGCTTCTCAGATGGTTTTCCTCTCCCTAAAAGCCAGCTTGGCTAAATCAAAAGAGATATGAGAAAGGACCAATGGTAGGTCTCTCTTTTCTTCATGAGCATTGGCCAAGTGGAAATAATAGATTTTTTTATGAGCATCTTTTGAAAAAGGCGTGTACAGTACACCAGGCTCAAATCTCACTATTTGCATTATGCTCCATATGTTCTGCAGGACAGATTTGAAATCACTTCATCAAAGCACATTATTTAAAAATCCAAGGTATGTGTGCACTCATGCATTGCAGAATTGAGATCTCATTATTTCTCGTTCACAAATTACTCGTACTAGTAGAAGGACTTGAAAGCATCTGCACAGGATATGTTATCTGAAGGGGACCTCAGTCCATAACCATAGTGCTCTAATGGGTTTGTATTTGAGAACGCAGACCTAAAATCCTGGAAATGGATGGGTATGTGCTAAGATTTACATGAAAGTAACAGAACAACTCAGCTCATGGTGCCTTATCAAAACTGGTGAACTTTGCTGCTCACGTGGGAAGCTGCCTTATACAGACCAGCAGCCCAATTAACCTAGAAGTACATATAAAAAGTGGCAGCAGCTTTACAGTGTTCACCATATGCTTGACCTTTGGGCCACAGTGCTTCCTCAAATTAAACAGCAGTTCTGGGAAGGCCTATTGGAAGTGAGTTCCGCAGAACAGCTGGTTTTACATCAGAGAGCCTGAATTGCATGCCACGTCATCTTGCATGAGAGCATCATGGCTTACTCATCTAACCTTTCCAGGTATGAGGCCGTGAGTGAAATCTTAGATGCTTGCATGACGTTCGTTAGTTTATCCCTTTAAATGTTACACCAATAGACTGCTCCAAACATACTTGAATGTGTGTATGTGGACCTAAGAGTACCTTTAGAGACTAATGAAAAAGCTTATGTTGAAATCAGCCCAAAGGCATTGCAAACATAATTAGAAAGTATGTGACATTTCTGTGACTTGGTTTAACCAAATACATACATACTCCAGTGACATTTTATCATCATCCACCTTTTTAAATGGCCTGGGTCAACTGAAGCATATTACAGTTCTGTTAAGCAGGCATTTAACAATAAGAGTTAACCGGTATCTTTTTAAACCACAGAAGTTGGAGACAAAATACTTTTATTGTTTTGTTTGCTTGCTTGTTTGTTTTGCTACTCTAAATACATGGACTATCAGAGATTCAGTCTAGCAGTGAGAATACTAGACTGGAATATGGAAGTTCCAGGTTCTGGGCCTCTCTTGGCCTTGAAGGTCTCTGAATAGCTTTCAGTCTGTCACTGATTCTCAGCCTAACCTCCCCTAGAGGATTATGGGGAGAATAAAATGGAAGAAGAGGAAGATCATGGAAGCCATTTTCAAGTCCTTGCAAGAGGAAACAGGTGGGAGAGAGCTGTAATGTTGTAATAACAGTAATACACAATACAAATTCTGATTTCACTCTGTGCCAGGTTAAAGCCCTGAAAGATGCAAGGATTAATTACTGCAGTTCTGTCACGTTGTTTGTAAACAAGCCACTACAAGCTCATCTCTTTGGAAGACACTTAGCCAAGAGGCAAAACTTTTGACTACTGGGATGTGCTCAGTGAATAATTTATGGCCATTTTTCTGACTTGGAACTGTGCAATGGATAATATATTATCACAAAAACATAGTGACTCTTTTCCCCCTTTATGTCATGCCAAACTAAGCATGTTACACAGATGCTCATGCCACTTCACATGTTCAGTATAATGGCAGAATATGACTTACTAGGGCAACAAGCAGCCCAATCCCATAAATCTTTATTTGGGGGTAAATTCCACTGAATTCTATGGGATTTCCTATAAGTAAACTATACATAAGATCGTAGCCAAAAAGAGATTAAGTGCTTGCTTGGTGGGGAAAAAATTAAAACACCACATGAAAACTAGACACTAGATACATAATGTAACTGTATATTTATTTCTTTTTTAAAGAACACTCCTTAAATGTATTGCAATTCAATATACAAACGTGTTTTCACAGAATTATAATCCACTAAATAGCACAGAAAAATAACCCAGATTTTTGTTGACTTGGGTTTATGAGGGTATTTGGGGGGCATCTGTCGTAACTTCAAACATTTAAGCAATGATTCCTCCCAGTCTTCTCCCAAGACAATTGAGTGCTATAAATGCCCTAAATCTTGAAGGATGCAACTCTTTTGCCCACCGGGCTTTCCCCTTTAGAAAATATGTCTATCATGTTGTTTTCAGCAATCCAGTTCCTCCAAGTTCCTGTCTCTTGCCTTGATGTCCAGAGATGATTGTGAGCAAGTATTCATCTGATGTCCCCTTCCCATTACCCACCCTACCGCCTCCGCATGTCAGGGAACTTGGCAGTATGACTCAGTTCCTTGCTATTGTCTAGTATGGAGCTCTTTCAACACCTCTGTTTGCTGCATGCAGTGCCAGCACCCATTGCTGAGCTACCGGGCCAGCCGATAGCAGATCTATACAACAGTCAAACAAGCTTTCTTCCCTGGGATGAAAGCCTCAGCCCTCTCTACAAGGCCAAGGGAGCCAGAGTTCCATCCTGTTCTTTTTTTAAAGCCACTTGGACAATGATATGTGATGATCTATTGCCTGATCCTGCTTTTGCTCAAACAAGGGTCACAATGTCCACGGACTTCACTTGAAACAGGGTGAGGCCTTTAAGCGTCCAGACAATCCACATGAAACTGCACCATTTTTGAATTCGCCTATATTTACATGGGGTGGAATGTTTTCCCATATTTTGAAAGGAGCATATAGAGCAACATGTTCACATAAGACCAAATACTTTTAATATATTTATAACTGTTTTATAAAGCTTTGAAAAAACTCACAATAGCACATGGTTTTACTTTAATGCTTTACGGTACTATCTTTTTAAAATCACAATCAGCACTTTAAGTTATAGTCGATCCAGCAAACGAGAGACAAAAAAAAATTACAAGAGTTAAGAACGGACTGATACATCCTTTTATCTTATTTTTTTAACTAATGCATAAGTGCAGAATAAGATAAGATACTCTAGTTTAAATATCTTGTTTACAATATACATTTTTGTTCTAATAATGCAACAGTAAATCCCATGCTTCACATAGAAAAGCAATCCGCAACATTAAGAAAAAATGTACAATTTATGAAACAAAGTAAATAAATATTAGTATTACAGAATCAGAGCTGTACATAAAAGCTGTTCAGTTTTAATCATATAAAAATATTTTAGTGCAACCTCACATATATATTGATGCTTTTTTTGTTTTTTGCTTTACATCATTTAGGTCAAAGTGTCCCAAAAAGGAAAGAAATTACATTTATTACAAAGCAGATACACAAATTCTAAAATATGTACAAATTACTGCTAAAAAAATGCTTATAAGAATATAAGCAAAAGTAAAGAAAAGGCACAAACACCTGTACAGGTTAAAAGTACCAGACCCAATAAGAATTTTGAAATTTCATTTTGGTCAGGCTCATGATGACTCGTAGTTTTACTCAATTCTTTTGATATAACAAAAGTATATATAATAGCAAACTACTGTAACTTAGAACCGGCATGCTATAAAGTTGAATACTTCCTTCTACACTAGTGGGGAGAAACAGGATGGGAGTAAACACATGTATTAAAGTCTTCACACATTTCGGATCACTGTGGGTTGCCGTTTTCGGAGGGTGGGTCTTTTCTTTCCTGTGTGCTTGACGGGGAATCTTTCCTGCTAGGACAGCCTATCTGCCTGACATCCACACTGCTCTTGCTGTAAAAGGTGGAATGAGATAATGCAGTCTGTGATGTACCAAAAAGGTCCTTTTCGCCACTGTGCAAGTCAGGGTTGGTGGCTGAGGCACAGATCTGGCCTGGCTCAGAGCCACTAAAGTGTTTCATGCTAAAATGTGCACTTTCTAAGGGTTTCTGAGGGGGCTCAGAATCCCTCTGCAACTGCTCTGTCCCATGAAGAACGTCCTCTGTGGCAATTCGGAGAGAGGCTATGGCTTTTGTACAATTCTGTATGTTTTCCTCCTGCTCCCTCTCAATGACACCCTCTTCTGAAGGATTCTTTTTCATCAACAGCAGCTGAGAAGATGATGCACTGCCTGGAACCACGTTATGCAACGTGTGAGAGCACGTACGTTTCTCAAGGTGCCTAGAAATAATGCATGACTCTTTAGCACTGGTTTCCGAAGCTGCCCTTTTCTTCTCCCCAGAGCCCTCTTTTGGGAGGGACAAGACAGATGGAGCATGTAAACCAGACAGGGCTGCAGGTATCGAATGGACCATTTGGATGCCCCCAATGGGCATCATGGGGATGGGGGCACGAAGTTGCTGCTGGGAGTGTAGTGGAAGGTGGCTAAAGACATAGTCTGTAGGACTGTCAGGAAACAGATTAGATCCATGATGCTCCAGAACTCCTTTTTCTCCAGGCATACTGAAATAAGGTCCCTGGAACAACCCTGATCTTGAACTCTGCAGGTAAAGACAGTAAGGCAAGAATTAGCAACAATAGCAGCACACCACAGTCCTGGTAAATCTGCAACATGGCTTCCTTTTAGGGGCTCAGCAAAAGATACTGCAAAGCAATTTGTCACTTGCATTACAACAAAATGTACGGTCTTGTAAATTGTACAATTGCACATTTCTAAAGCTGAAGCGCAACCATACTTAATGATAAAATATTGTGCTACTTAGAAGGCACAGAATTTGAGAAGTGAGATACATCCAATAAATTTCTGGCTGTAATGCACAGAGAAACAACAAAGATAAGCAATTCTGTTAGTCAGGCTACAAAATGTCATAATAGTTAGTAGGAATGTGCTGTCCTAGGAACATTCTAAAGGGTTTTATAAGTACTTCTACAACTCGGAAGAGTGCAAACAAGATTCCGTTTTGAATAACAATGTACTCTCCAACATTAACTGAAATTCTTCTACAAGTGCACAGGAAATTTGTACATATAAAATGGGGAAATAACTTTATCCTGATAGCATTCCAAGCAACACTCAATAGAATCAACTGAAATGGCAGAAATTGGTTGAGATGAGTACCCATACTTAAGCAACTGTTCACACAAACGTTGTAAGATGCCACTAGGTAAGTGGGTAGATTCTGCCCCCTACCCCTAAAATGTTGATTCAGGTAGTTTTAAAAAAAGGAAAGTACTGTTAGGAAACCAAGTGGGCCTATATCTATGGAGCCATTCATTCCTGAATTGAAAATACAGCTAACCAAATGTTATGGCTGTTTTTAAAATGCTAATAATTGTATTGACATTTTAACAGCAAGAAATCCTAGCTCCCACTGACTCAATCCCGTATGGAAGAATTGGTTAAGCAACACACTTAATGAAATCACAGCTCTTTTTTACTAGGCACTGAACAACCAGTTCAAATCAACGCTAAAGAAGGATTGTGATGACCTAAGAACTCCAACTTTGGACCTGAGACATTGTGAGATGGCAGTGGAGCTATCCAGAATGTGCAAGGATAGTGCACATGAGTAAAACTACTATCTAGCAGCTCCTATGAGAGATACTTGAGATACACAAATATGAAGGACTGAAATGCTGAATTCAAAGGGTTATCATTTTCTTCTGTGCTTTTTAATTACATAATTTAAGGAGACTGCCAGATTTTTAGGGATTCAAGATCCTCTACTACAACTGCTTGAATCATTCCTTTGCCTTCCATTCAGTCACTCTGCCACTGTCATGTTTCACAAACAACCGTCAACAACTCTATACTGAAACAAAGCTCCACTTTTGAAAATAAAAACTTTAAATGGAGCCAGAGGAATGGGAATAAAGGAGGCTATGAACAGAATGGCTGTTGAAAGAACACTGGTGGGAATTGCAGAAACTCTAGGGAAAAAATGTGCAGGCTTATTCATAAGACAACCTGCTTCCATATGTTTTCATTCTCAGCTTAGTCACAGGCTAAACTAGTTCTAAGGAAACAGGCCTGACATCAGAGGTTCTTATCTCACCTCTGTCTCAGTACAGGGACACTCTTCCCACAAGAATAATCTCAGCATTGTGTCAAGGGGCAAAGAGTGTCAGTCCTAGAAAGCAAGTCAGAGCCTGAGGCTACAACAATATATTGACATTCTGCCATCTCATCTGGGTAAATGACACTTGTGGGTTTAGGAGAATAATTCTGAAATTAAACTTCAGTTATTCTTTGATAATATAGCGATATCAGATTCTGTACTGCTTCTTTTTTGAAGTTGTATCCTACATGTGCTTTGTTTATTTCTACATGTAATAGTCCATCTATATAAGATCGCGTGTACTTGTAAAGGCTCAACTTGTAAAAAAAAGCTCAAATAGAGCAACAGTTCAGACCTAATGTTCCTAGAACTGCAGGATCATGTATACCTCTTTATTTCAAGAGAAGCACAGAGTCTTTGTTTTTCTCTATTTGCCAGATACCAGCTGAGGCCAGTCAGTATACTTTGACTGGTAAATTAGAGGCAATGTATCCTTTCCATGACAGTAAAAATGGTGATTGGTTTTCGGTCTTCTTCTTCTCCTACGATAACTGGAGGCAATTATGTTTAAGCCTGTGGGAATGCTCAAAGGCCCCAGGAAGCCAATTCAAAGGTTTAGAAATTGCTACTCTTGTGCATCTAAATTCAATTCTTTCCATCCACAGGGAGGGATCCTAATTGTAGAGAACAAAACAGATGGATGATAGAAAGGTTTTTACAGAAGGACAGCTGTATGAGTAACAGTAGCAGGAGGATGCTACAGCATCATCCTGGCTTGCCCTTCCTAAAACATGGGAGGAGGAGAAGGTTAATCGTTTGCTAAACTGAAATACTTCAGGAGGTAGATGGGAGAATATTTGACTGAATGCTCAAGCCATACAGAAATTCTCTGCTTGTGGGATGTTTGCAAATTGGGGAATATTGAACTAGAATCATTTTCCTTAACAAGCAAACGGAGATTTATTTATTCTTGCATGAAAAAGAACACTGTGACGTAAGCCCCACCTGTGGCCTGAAGTCTACCACCTCATTATGGTATTTGAGCCAATATGGGTACATTAATGTGGGTGGTACTCCCTGAGTGTGGGCTGCGATAGGAAATACCACGGAGCAAAAGAATGGAAAATCAATAAAGCTGAAATGCGGGCACATTCTTTCCAACTTACCAACTGTCCCAATGGAACGGACTCAGATTGCAAATACTGGCCCATAGGCAATGCTGGGTTATGGTACAGGCCTCTCCGGGGCGATGCTGCTCTAACTGAGGTCATGTACCTCCTTTCTCTTCGTGGAGACAGGTCTCTTCGGGCGGATGTGTCTTTTCCAGGTGACATTGGTCGCCTTGGCGAGAGGTGGCGTCTGGGAGACGCATCTCTCCTTGGTGATAACTCTCTCCTCAGTACAGCTTCCTTCCTTGGTGAAATGTGTCTGATGGGTGAAATCTCTCTCCTTGGTGACAAATGTCTTCTGGGTGATAAATCTCCTTTGGGCATCAAATACCTCTTTGGTGAATTATCTCTGTATGGTGAAGAATCATACCCAGGTGAGGACTGTCGGCTAGAAGATGAAAAGTCTCTAGGAGACGAGTTGGATTCCAAAGAAACCATGTAGTCCTCATCCATGCATGTAGGGATGTCGAGTCTATCTTTGTCAGGTTCTGAGTCTGTACTTTTGTTCTGGAAAAACCGCTGATACTCTGTCATTTGCGAATCATCACAAGAGTCACTTGGTGTTAGGAGCTGAGTAACTTGAATACTAGGTAAAGTGACCAAATAACTTATCAAAGATGAATGACTCACTGAACCGTCAGGAGAACCCCCGTAGGATGCTGCAGCAGCATTCACTGATAACGAGGAAAATCGGGGTGGTTGGGGGCTAGTGCTTCGTGATCTTGTTTTGGGTGTCGAGTCTCCGAGAGTGTCATCGAAATCATCCTCATCTTCTTCTTCATCATCATTATCCTCTCCATCCTCTCCATCTGATTCTTCTGCATCAGAGAACTGGTGATCAGTTGATGTGCCAGTAATGTTACTCTTCTCCACTTCATGATGTGTGTCATCCATATTTTCTGGAACAATTATTACAAGTCAATAAAGCATATACAAGAGACATATTTTTGGATTTGTTTGCTTAATTTTTTGCATGTGAAAAGGTACTGACCATGCCTACAGCTCTCACTGTGGAATGACAGTAAATGTATACTTTCTGGTGAAACAGCTGCATAAAAATCAACGCTGTAGAAAGGGGTCTATCGACCCACTGAAATCGGAAGGACACTTTCATGCATAATCCAACTAATAAATCCCGCTGGTTTGTATGGCTTTCTGAAATCTTTACAGGATGGTATGAGTACAGATTGCAAAGTCACATGGTAATTTGTCCTGAAAGGTTTGACTTACAATCCTTTACAAATATACCTGCGAATAAGTCCCAAAAGGACTACCTTTCAGTAGCAAACATATATAGGGTTGTCCTGTTAGCCAGTCCAAGCTCTAAATGATGAACTCATTAACTTAAGCTTTAAAAAATTTACTCTGCAACTATGAGGCCTAAATCAAGTCTTCTTCAAAACAACATTAAGCGTTCTCAGCTGACTGAAGGATGCATCACATTGACCATACCAAAAGCCCCGCTTCCATGCTGCACAACATTATCTTCACTACAGGTCGTACAGTAGGCAAAGTACAAAATGTTTTCACACTGTTTTGGAATGCGACTGCATATCAGTCTCTAAGAATACCGTGTACAACAAGACCAGATTTTACTTCATGGGGGGCAGAAGACATTTTCCCAATAAAGAAAACCCTAGACTCAATTATCCTCAAACACACACGTCAAGATTATTTTCAAAGCTTGGTGTTGACATGAGGAAAACTTTTTAAAAATTCTCCCCATATCACACTTCATCACTTGCTGACAAGAGAAGATGAGTCATTTGCATACTGCAAAGGCCACTGCAACTCCATAAAACTCACGGTGACATACCTGCCTCTTCTGTTTCCGCATCATCCACAGATGTCATTGATACCCCCAGCTCCAGGCATTTTTTCATGTGTGCTTTAGATTTCATATGTTTTGTCAGATTTCCTGTGGAAAAGCACAAAGATGACACTAATGAGAAGACATCAGTACAGAAGCCTTGTTGGCTCTTTGGAGATTTCCCCCCTTCTTCCCTCTAAACTGAATAGAGAAGTAAGGTAGACAGATAGCTGTAATGGACCCATTCCATTTAAATGTCATTGAAGCAACATGGATTCCATATAATAACATGCATATTCTTCGGTTTTGGTCCTTTTGCTCAGGACTGCTGAGCCTGTATCATCTTTTTACTGCGCCAGTCACACCCCACTTTGTCCCAGTGATCATCACTAATTACAATCATCATTATCTGTGAATGGCCACCTGAAAAACCGGCTGAGAAAGGATTGTCATTTTAGATGAATGCATCAAGTGCCAAAATATCTGAAGCTGTCTCTCATTAGGAAGGGTTTGGATAGTGAGCCAGCTGCATGATCTGGTTCAGGGTTTTCTCCCCATCTTTAAAATACTTTGGTTTAGGAGTGATTGAGGCTGTAGTCCTATGGCCTCTGCAGTCCATGAGTGGAGAAGCACATACTGGGAGGACTGAAGGAAGCCTCTTATGTGCAGTATCCAAGCTCTTCCTGTTTCCCAGACATAGTCCCCAAAGCATCCAAGAAACAATGCCAGCCAAGAACTAGTGTAGTTAATTCCCAGGGAGTTATACCTATTTATTCATTTGAGTTCTGCCCTTCCTTTCTACCAAGAGAAATGGCACTCAAAGGAGGCTGCAGAATATAAGAAGCCCACAAAGGATACTCCCACCCTGGCAACAATGAGCTGCACAACGAATTTGGCATAGGCAGCAGTGGAAGCTACACTATGGATTCTCCTCTGCCTGTTACAGGAATGCACTGCCCATCTTCCATCTTCCAGGTGTTACATCTGGAATATAATCAACAAAGAGTCTTGTGGCACCTTGGAGACTAGTAAATGTATAGTGGCACAAGCATTGGTAGACTAGAGTCAAATTCATCAGAGGATTCACTTTCTCAGACTCAAATTCTTTAAAGCTTATGCCAGAATAAATTTGCTAGCTTTAAAAGTTGCCACAAAGAGTGCTTTTTTCTGCAACAAAGCTAACCCTCTGGAAATGTTTATGGCAATAAAATTAATTATCATATATGCCTGAAAAAATGAGCACACAAGCAATTATACAGGCTTCCAATTATATATCTTTCCTATGCTCCAAATACATTTTCTTTTTCTTTGTATTATTCATCATCATGGGCAACATTAAAACTGTTTCATTCTTTATTTTCATTTTTATATACCATCCCATTCCCATAGGCTCCAGACACTTAACAAGAGATTAAAACCAGCAATAAATAAATTTTTGACTAAAAGTAAGCTAAAACTAATCTGGGAGGACTAGAATCAGATACCTACACAAAGTTCTAACAAATATAAAGAACAGCTTAAATCACACCTTGAAAGGAGCAAAACTATCAAACCTAATACACAATATGAATTCACAGTCACATCTGTTTGAATTTCTGGGCCCTCCTGCTTCTTCCCCCGTCCCTTGCATTTGTACCACCTACCCTGATGAAGAAAGTTGTGAAATTTCATTTGCCCTAAGTGAAAATATTGCCGGACTGCAGATCTTGGAGTGTGAACACAGGAACTATACTGAGCACATCACCCTCTGCAGAACAGCAGAACTGCGAGAGGTACTACCCTCCACCTCTTTCATAGTCTACAGTATCAAAAGATGCACTAAAACACCAACAGGGAATTTGAAACTCTCCTTCTCAAGCTCATTCAACAGACTCACAAAAGCTCTTCCTGTCATCTTAGTATTGCAGAATGAGCAGGGCATACACCCAATGCAGTACTGGCTGGGATGCAGTGCCATCACCGTTTTAGGAGCCGGGTTGCTGTTGTCATCTCAGGTTTCCCTGCCAGCTCCAAGTCTAGCTGTGATTCCCACAGAAGCTGTGTGTGTACGCGTGTGCATGTAAGGGAAATTAATTTTCTCAGCAGCAATACACTATTTCTCAATGCAGAGCAAAGTATTTTGCAATGGTTTGGCCTTGAATAGCCAGTTGAGAAGCATAAGCTTTGTCAAGATCTGTGCCTGGTGGAAATGAAAACAGCTACAAGTGGTCTGTTGATATGGGCCAACAGCAGCTGCAATGGAGACTGTCCTGATGAGTGCCTACACTTCAAAACTTACCACTCCAACGCCGTATATCACTGTCCCACATACACACACCCACAAGAAGCTTCCTAAGAGGGAACGTGAAACAATAGCCAGAAGCAGGCTTTGGCCTCACATAGTTGTATGCAGAATTAGGAAACGGAGGAACCCAACAGATTCCTTTTTTCCTCTTTGTAAGGGCAAATCCTATTCCAATGAATCCCATTACAAATGGGCAAATGAAAGCAGGCCTCCCTGCTTCTCAAGGCTGGTAAGTACATGTGAATACAGGCCATCGGATCTCAATTCATAATTGATGTAACTGTGGGTCAAAGTGGCCCACCTGGAGACGCTGGACCTTTGCATTATTGATACATGTGAAATTGACCCAACCATCAAGGCAGATCAGGAATTCTCTGGCCTACAGCTAATGTTCTGCTTCTGCACTGTGCCCCTACAAATGTACAGTCCCCTGATATAATTAATACTTGCACCACAACATTTTGAGCACAAAAGTAATATCTGCCAAGGCCATTTTTATGCCACTGCATTTCCTTTGCAGACAGATGGACTGGGTAGAAGCCCATATTTCTTAATTAAGTAATACAAAGTGGCTCTCCAGCTCACATAAATCCTTCAATCACTTAGATAAAGAGAGGAAAGTTGCATCTCATGAATTCTCATTTTCATCAATAAATCCACCTTCCTTTAGGGAAACTTCCTTTGCATTTGAAAAGATGCACTGCAGACAGACAAGAATAGATTTTTCTCTACTGCCCCCCACCACAAAAATGACTAAGTACCTTTTGTTTTGAAGGCAAAATTACACAACTTGCATATATAAGGCCGTACGTCGGTGTGAGTGCGGATATGTTTTTTGAGCATGCTTGGCTTCTTGCAGCGAATCCCACATTCTTCACAAATGTACTTTCCACGTCCACGTCCTCTGACATATACATATTCCTCATTGGATTTATACCTGTTTGAAGAAAGACAATATTAAGATAATTTCCCTCACCATTCAGTAAGTATGCCAGCATCATTATTCTTAGCCATATTTAATGGCTATGCCACTCTGCTCCAACAAGGATGCAAGGAAATTTCTGTGCATGTGGCAATCTCAAGACAGGACCCCAAATGTTCCTGCCTTTCAGTTTTTTGCTCTGCATTTGTCCATTATTGTTTAATATTTTACATACCTGTGCAATAAGCATAGCCCTTTGCTAGTTCAGATTAAAGGTAAAGGTAAAGCTTTCCCTTGATATTAAGTCCAGTCATGCCTGACTCTAGGAGGCGGTGCTCATCTCCGTTTCCTAGCCGAGGTAGCCAGCGTTTGTCCACAGACAGTCTCCGTGGTCATGTGGCCGGTATTACTAAACACCGAAGTGCACGGAATGCTGTTACCTGCCCACCAAAGTGGTACCTTTCTATCGACTTGCATTTGCATGCTTTCGAACTGCAAGGTTGGCAGGAGCTGGGTTGGCGCAACGGGAGCTCACCCCATTGTGCAGATTCGAACCAGCGACCTTTCGATCAACCAGTCCAGCAGCGCAGCGGTTTAAACCACTGCACCACCTGCAGTACCTAATTCAGATTAGGTAGTACTAAAGGCTAACAAAACAAACAGTGATAATACAGAGGAGTGTATGATAGGTGGGAATGGAACTTTCTGATAGAAATGCTTGGTAGCCGTTCACTTCACGTATAGATCACTGGGTCAGTGGCAATTTCTGCCTGCTGAGCTTGAGCCAACTCAAAAGAAAATTCAGGATGCAAATTTGAATTAAACTTCACTGATACTTGTTACAAAAGATTAACAGCACCAGAAGTGGAAGGGGTCAAACAAATCAAGGCACAGCTATACAGTTATCCTGAACAGCATTTATGGAAGCATTTTCACTTTTTAATATAAAGTTTTCACAGAAGACGTGGCACTCAAAGGTGTGTCTTTAACTTTAAGAAACCCTTCTGCACAGTGACAGCTCCTCTGGCTCCACAACTGGAAAAGTTTCAAGTTTTCAAAAGTTGTAGAGCACATCTGTACACTGGATTGTTGTCTAGTTATATGGACATTATGAAGATCCTTGTCACTTCCATTCTTTCTGTGGACATAATGTTAATAAGTTCCACTACGGGTAGCACATTCTTGCAATGCTCTTTTGCCCTTACACGGGATGGCTAGTTTTCCTCACAATCAACCTTGAGTAAGAAAAGTAGGTGGTATCAAAAGAAGCTACTACGTTGTTATCTGTTTTCATAAACTGCAGAACAGACACAAAAGGGGTCAGAGCTCACAGTCACAACTCCTTTATCAATCAGGGAGATAACTCATTTCCAGAGAAACAATTCAAAACACTATGGTTTTATTAAGCACACTGCATTTGCAAATGACAAAGGAGTGATGTTGAGCTATGATCTAAAGAAGTCCTTCAAGACAAGAGCCTTGCTTGCTCCATCTAAACCAGTATTCTATTCTGCATATAGAATGCCCTAACTTTTAGTGGAGCCAGAGCTCCCAGGCTGAAGTGCTAGGGCCTTTCTTCCCTTTAATTATCAGGGATGCAGATGCCATCTACCATCCACTCAAATTTCCGTCCCCTCCAAGTTCAGCGGCAATCCTTTCAGTCAAAGGACTGTGGGACAAAGAATCAATTTACTCAACCATAACATACTATTGTAAGCTATCTCTAACGTAATGGAGAGAATAGGGCAAGTGGGTGCTAGTCTTGAATGGGCCTCTGGTGAAGATCAAAACTGCCAGAACAGGTTTATTGATATGGATCAGCACCACGGCCTGTATTTCTGGACAGTCTAGAGAGGCATGGTTATGGGGCATGTCACGATGAGCACCTGTACGCCAAATTTTACCACTACTCTACTGCTATTGGCAATTCACAAACAAAACCATACCTTTCCCTGTCACTTGTTCATATGCCTATCTTGCCTCCTTATTTTTATCATGGCTATCATTTGGGATATGTTTTTGAAGCTGCTAGTGATCTGGAGATAGCTTGTTTGAAGGTATGGGGCACAGGAGCTGGAAGAAGAGGACCTGGAAGAAATGCTGCTCTTATGCAGTGTTTCATACAGTCCTTTGAATAAGGGTTTTTGCTTTTAAGACATTCAACAAAGGTAGAATATGATCTGACTCTCTAGATGTATGTGACATATGCTGGAGTTTAAAACATTTTGTGACTCTTTAGGTTACATGTCTCATTTTGTACGGCTGAATTAGTTAAAGTCCCATTGGTATTCTTTACATTTATTATTGCTTTTATATCCTGCCCCTTTTCTCTGGCAAGAAACCCTAAGCTACTTATGTAAACCCCCTCTTCTCCCTCTCATCCTCAGAACAAACCTAAAACGTAGGTTAGGCTGAGAGTCACTGACCTTCTTGGTCAAGTGGAGATAAGAACCCGCATCTCACAAGTCCTAATCCAACACCTTAGCTTTGTATGATGGTCTGTATTTTCAGTCTCCCAAAGCAATCTCTTCCTAGCCCTTCAGCCTCCTCATCTTTTTCTTCACATGTGCCCTATTTGCCTGCCCCACTTCTTATTCCACTGGATGATCTGCTCCTGGTCTGTATAATCCAGAATACAATTGAGCAAGTTTACTAAACTGGTGATTTTTCCAAAAGGTGGTTTCCTCCTGGCATTAAGAGTAGCAGGTGATGGAAAGCAAATGTTTCTGTTGAAATACCATCATTTGAATCATGCTGTCTCACAGTGGTTAATGCCCTTTGAATAACAACAAGAAAATTTGCATCAGTGAGGCACACAAAGTAGGTCTGCAAAAGAGTAAGCCTATTGTTTGCATGCTTCCAGGGGGGGAAACCCTCCTTAGAAAACCGAAAAGAAAAACACTACCACAATTTGAAGGATAGCATGCAGAATTATTGCATAATTTAAAAATCTATGCAAGCCAGTGTAAATATGGGCAAGAGCGGCCTCTGTGCAAAACAGCACTGTGTAGGTTTTTAATGTGGATTCATAGTAAAATACTGCAGAACAGCCTGGCTGCATCAAACCTATGCCTAGATCTACATATGCCACTCCTTGCATATGTGGTAACACATCTGCAGATCTGATCTGCTGATCTGCACAGAACTCTGCATAACACAAACTAGCGCACATCAGTGCCTCTGAAAGGAAGAGTTTGACTTATTTTCTGTGTACGATCTGAACCTGTGCGATCTTCTGTTTAGAAAACAGTTGTCTCATGGGCACAATGCCTGTCAACATACAGGGGAAGAATGTACTATCAGGACAAATAACACTTCCATTTCCCGAACCAGTATCACTGTTGCAATTACCTCTCTGAATGGGATGAATATATATTATATCCAAGGGACATAAGAAGGTTTGATAAAACAAATCCAGGGTGTTGGAAAATATATTTTATTTGCTTATGGCTTGTTTCATTCCTATAGTGAGCAGCAGCCAAAAGATTCTTTGAGAATTACTATTCTAAATTCATAATCATGAATAAGAGTGAGCACACGTCTTCCTCCAGTGAGAGGGTTAAGTGTGCACACATAGAGATTCTATATGGGCCAATGGAATCTTGTTTTCACCTTTTTTGACCTCCACATGCACAGAAGTGCAACACCAGGACAGCTTCCAGCACTTACTGTGCAGATCAGTGCTCAAGTATCAAGAGGGGCAGGCACACTGATTTGTTGTGATGAGTCTTTTAAATAAAAGGCTACAGGGAAGAGCATGGCTTTGTGCTTGCCTTTAGTCAAAGGCCTGGATATCTCCGCCATGTTTTTCTGTGCTGGTCTCCAAATCTACACTGTGTTTGTTTGTTTGTTGGCTGGTTTGTTTTCACTCTGCAACTATCTGCTATCTATCCAGATACACCCAGAGTTGGTGGTTCAACTACAGGAAGTCAAAAGGGGCCTGCCCTTCCTTTTTCTCTTGTGACAGTTTCCTTTGCTACTGTTCCTAGATGTAACAGAAAACACATATTTTCAGTCATATATGCTTACCCTCCTTCAAAAATTTTAATACGCATTGGCTCAGTTTGTTTGGCTGCAATATCTTTATCTCCATGGCTGTCTCCTTTAATTCTTTCTTTGATAACATTCCCCATGACTTTCTTTTCATGTTTGCTGCCAAAAACAAAGAAAGGCTCTTGCTTCATCTGCAAAATGTAAAAAGAAGAGTCACTAATTGCTGACAAGAACTGAAAACACATGTGAATAGAATGACTACATTGCATCACATTAATGTAAACACTTTAGAACACATTTAAACCTGAAATAGTGCTGAGAGTCAGGAAGCCAACTAATCTTGCCCTTTCTCTTCACCAGTGAATCAGTGAGATAGGCAATATGCAGAGGAGGAAAGTTTTTGAAGTGTCTGAGATTTTGTGAACACAACACTGCATTGTGCTGCCATATTTACATAAAAGTAAAGGGAAAGAGGATTTACTAGGTAATCAAATTCAGTCAAGTGGAATTTCAAGTCATTGCTGTAGATGTCTGCCCCGTCCAGGCTGGTGTGTTTAAAATATGCCAGTATCTCTGCCTACTGCTCATAAGCCAACAAACTACGTCCAATTGTTTTTGAGCTCCCCAGCCCAATGCCTTAGGTACTCATTCAGAGTTGCAACATAAATCCACAGCCTCCTGGGATACAGCAAAGTGTTCTAGCTATAAGGAATATCATAGCCTTGAATCAGGGCTATAAAAATCCCTGCCAACCCCACATGTGATGTTGGCACCTCATTATCTATCTATTTGGGCTGTAATGGGATTGCCAACCTCCACATAAAAGAAAAAGAAAGGTTGTGGCCTTGGATTTTGGCCCAGTTTTCAAGCCATGGGCTGAGTATTGCAACAAGGTTTACAAATTCCAGGACTAGGAAATGCATATTGTTCTTGCATGTATTATTAACTTTGGGCACAGCTGGAAGTCCCTGTATGCTCTTTTGGCCAAAAAGTATCAAACTCCACCACAAGGTGAAAGTAAAAGCATGTGAAAATAAGGCCTCTGCAGTTGCAGTCTAGGGTCGTCTGCTTTTTGAAACCATCAATTATATAAGGTGTTACCATGGTATACAAAGGAAAACGAGGATTAAAAATAAAGGATAACAAGGAGCTAACTATCACTCAGAGAACGGTTTATATGGGGTGATTCCTCTGTAAGAATCCAATCCTTCCTTTTTGTAATATTTTTATACAACAGGACAGTTGTGACCCAATGTTTGCATTTCTGGGAGTGGCTCTAGATCAATTTCTGTGGGTGAATATACATACAACCTGTTGAAAATCAACAAGGCTTTTTCAAAGATGAGCAGGTTGCCATGTTCTTGCTAGCTCCTGCTCATCAAGTGTTCCTTAAATCTCCCCTTGGACTTTCCATTCCAAAGTACTGTAATCATTGCTCTAGAGGAACTATTCCAGAAACATTACACCAAAAAGTCTCTACCACATCGCACATCTCTAAGTAGAAATTTTAAATAGAAACATGTGTATCTTTGAAAATTAGTTAATTACCTGAGAAAACTGTTTCCATGCACTTGATGATGTTAGTTTTCCTGTTCCAGGTCTATACATTGGAGACAGCGTATAGATTTCCGTGCTGTTTTTCTGCTTGGACCGTAGGAGTGCAAGGGTAATCTTTGTACTCAGTCCTGATGGGTTTGGGTTACATGAACTAATGCACCAAGAAGCATAAACCGATGATTTCAGGGTTGCTTGTTGAACAAAACTAGGCTTCGTGTAATTTAAGAAACACCAGCTCACAGTTGTGGTGGTGCGCAAACTAGGGAACTGCAGGATTTGCTGGATGTCAGAAAGATCCGTCAGGAGAATTGTAGAGTTCACAGCTTTCCCACTTGGTTGGGATGCCATTTGTACCAACATACCAAGTGGAAATTTTTGTTGCTTGCTTTGCTCTCCTATGTGACCTTCCCCTGAGGGCAATGAAGACCTCTGTGGGCTTAGACTCATATCCGATGATGTTTCATCTACATCCAGTTCTTCTGGAGACTCTCTGCCTTCAGAAGTGCCACTAGACTTTTGCCCTGGTGAAGCAGAGTCAAAACTGGGAAGCTTCTCCCTGCTCAATGGGGAAGGCTCAGTGGCAGCTTGCAAATCTTGAGATGATGAGGATGATAATGGAGAAGATGGTGAGGTGGACGGCTCAGTAGTACAACTTTGTCTAACCAGCTGGGGCTTTTGCTGTCTGGGAAAACTTTTCTTTATGTCTGAACTGGTGAGTTCTACAGCACTTAGCTCCTCAACAATTTGACCATACATTTTTTCATCCTTGACTCTCTTTTGCTGTTTGGTCTCCATAAAGAGCTCCAAGCTGCTTGCCGGTGAAAGCATTCGCTTGTTTCCACCAAGAGTAGAGGCAGTATCAGAACTGGAGGTCAAGCACAATGGGATAGAGGAGTCTAAGTTCAGTGATAAGGTCTGCGGTACTTTCCACAAGGGATATTTTTCTAATCCTCCATGTTGGCCTAACACCTGCGCTATATTAAATCCTATTCCATGCATGGTTGCACTAGTTGCTAATGTTCTTTGAGAAACAGTCTCATCTACTTTGCAAATAACAATGGCCGGACTGCTGCTCTGTGCGAGAATCTGGGAAATGCTTGTGTACATGACACTACCATAGGATGGCACATGTGTCTGGATCCTGACAGGAACAACTGTGTCTGGTACTGATCGAACAGGTCCAATATTCTGGGTTTCAAAATCTGCCTGTAGCTGCTGCTCAGAAGAGGTATCTGTTGATTTAATGCTACAATCTGGCTGGTATGTTGCGAGTGCATTTTTAGAATACTGCCCAGATGTTCCTGAGTAATGCTGGTAAGTTTGCTCATTAGTATGTACATAATCAGCAGCTTTCTTTCGGATATGATCCTGAGCATATTCCAGATGGTAGCCCAGGTGACTTTCTGTCAGAAAAGGTTGCTTGGAGTAGGATTTCTGGAGCTGCTGTGTAAAATGATGTTGAAAGCGGGTCTGGGAAAGTTCTGAAGGCCACAGAGGTTGAGATGGCAAGTGAACCATGCAGACAGAAGGGTATGGAATCTGCAGCAATGTGTTATGGATGGGGAGAAAGGGCACCTTGTCTTGCAATGCAAACAGATGCTGCTGTTCTGCTGAATATTTGCTTGGAATATAAGGTGCTTGTGGGACTGGAGGGTGGGAAAGTGGAGATAAAGTAGTGCTACGTGGGACACATGGACCAGCAGGCTGTTTCCCAGAATCATCCAGCTGAACGGAAGAAGGGGAATGAGGCCAAGCAACTTGGGAAGACCGAAGAACAGCATGTCCATGTTCCATTTGCTCCTGCTTTATATTTTGTTCCATGCTCAAATCAGCCTGGGAAATCTCCGGGGAACCACTGAAAGAAGCCTGGCGAACCAAGAAGCATTTCTTCCTCTCTCTTACTGGAGATAAAGTGATGGGAGGTGCCCCTCCTGCAGAAGCATGAGACAGATTACCATAATCAAAGGATTTACTTCGGATCTCAGGAAGTTCCGCAGGGTAAGGGCATGGCATCTGTTCGGATGAACAACGCCGCATTTCTTTCTGTTGGTGATGCCCTGGGACGGAAAGCGAGTAAGCACCAGCAGGGACGGTTAAAAACTCAGACTGTTTACCAAATTCATCTTGCTTGGTTGGTGTGATGAACTTGATACTATCCTCCCTTTCAAACGACATTGACAAACTTGAACTATGGGACAAATTACTCTCTTGACTTGGGCTGCGGGAAAGGCTCGTCCCTGTGGACTCAAAGCTAGACTCTCCAGAGGAGACCTGCTCCAAATCTGCAAGCCGCAAGCGCTTTTTCTTCGGTGGTAGCTTTTCAGCTGGGAGCTGGGAAAGTGTTTCACTTCTCTGTGGCCACTGGAATTCTTCTGGAGGCCGTTCTTGCTCTTTTGCTGGGACTTCCTTCTCTCTCTCAGGTTTATCTGGTTCCTCTGTGACGCGAATTTCAGGTACCTGTATATTATGCTGGCGAACAAGTCTAGGTTGCATATGATATGGCTGAGAATGTTGGGATGAAGTTGATAGCTGTTTGCTAACACTGTCAGCATGTTCTGCCTGCTGAACCCCGTCTGGGCTCATTGGGGACTCTCCTATCTCACTTTCACAAGTCTCAGATGATGAATAAAGTTTATCTTGTTGGCAGGCAACAAGCTCTGTTGATTCAGACCTTTCAAAAGAGTTTGGCCGGCTTAATGAATTTGTGTGCTGAATAACGGAGATCACGTTCCCTTTTCTGCTCAGAGATTCTGCTGCCTTTTCTTGCTCAGCAGTTAAGGAACATTCTTCTAAACTGGTAGCTGGACTGCCTGACTGCACATGGGGCCTGCAGACTTCAAAGCGTTCTGGGTGTGAATGAGCAGAACTATCATGGCTTTGAATGGTGTAGCCACTCCTTGATCCTTCCTGGATTTGTGATTTAGGATCAAAATCCCCAGTCACAGGACTGCCAGTAGCACCACTGCATAATGAGGGTGTGTCCTCCTCATCTCCAACACTTTTCTGTATTCTGCGCTTTCTGTTTTCAAATATGATGCCGTATGTAGATGACACAGCCTGCAATTGTGTAGGTGAATCTGTATAAAATTCTGTGCCTTGTTTTGACCCACTCAGAGTTGATGCCTCTCTATAGTTTTGCTTCAGAGTTCCATAATCTTCCCATTTTCTGTAGTGCTTTCCAGAGGAATCTCCCTCATAAAAGGGTCTCTCCCCGGATGGCAACTTCTTCTCTCTCAACCCTGGCCCTCTTTCTCCCAATCTGCTAGAAGCAACCATAACGTTCTTTCCCATTCTTCCATGATACTCTGAATCTGAGTGTCCTTCCTGCAACGATGGCAGCTCAAAGGCTGCTTGTCTTATTAACATTCGTTGATGGGGTATTCCAATTGTCTCAGGATAAAACACATCATCTGAACCAGTCATCCGCTCATCAAATGAATGACTTCCTCTTAAAGCTGATGGAACATTCAAATTGGTTGCTGATGATGTTGGCATGGAATTGCTTCTGATAAGTGGGTTTGTATCTGCTGGAGGTTCTAGGAGGAGAGATGCATCACCTGGGTGACTTCCTGGATATGGGTTTGATTCACTTTTGATGAATGATGTGACTGCTTGAGAGTGTTTGGATTCTGTATTATCATTAAAGGCTTGGCTACTTTTTATAGTGCTCTTACTAGGATCAATTAGTGCTTCTTTATTTGGAGACATTTGCTCGTCAAGCATCTTGATGTCTAATCTAGGGCTCACAAGAGGTAGTGGCTCCACACTGCCTTTTCTACCTATTGAGTTATGATCCTGATTGGCTGTCGCTAATGGTTGTGCCGCCCTTTGATTAATCCTATAGAATTTCCCAAAGATTATTTCTTCATAAGACTTGGCATTGGTATTTGGTGGACTAATTTGCTGCTCTGCACTTTCAGAGCGTGAAAAGTAGCCAGAATCGGTACTTCCTTTGCTATGCGGGCTCAAGAGATTTAATGACTGCTCCGAATCTTGTCCCTTCTTTTCAGACAGTCTTAGTGCAAGTCGCTGCTTAACTGTGTGAGAGCCATCTGACTTGGTACTTAATGGGCTTTGTAGAGTATCAGGTCCAACATGTGGGGAGCTTTCACATGATAACTGCATCCCGCTTCTCGGAATAATCAAAATAGGGACTTTCATTGGGCCTCCCAGGGGCTCTTCTATGGATGCATGAAAGCCACTTCTACTCGCAATGTCCAGTGGGATTTGGGGAACTGGGCTCAGTTTGTCAGAACCTTCAACAAGTAATGAAGTCTCTTCATCAGTATCTGTACTCTGCTCCCCATCTGAATGGATCTCTGCCTCCACATCAATGAAACTGGCATCTAAGTCCAACTTAGAGACAGCGGATTCTGTGAAAGGGACTAATCCTGCTTTGATTGCATGGGCATGCGATTTCCTGTGCTTGTATAAATTGCTTTTTGTCTTAAATGAGAAACCACAAGGGACACAAGGGTACGGACGTTCCCCAGTGTGGGACCTAATGTGTTTCTTAAGTACACTAGGTTTGGCACAAGCCCTGCTGCAGTAAGGGCAAATGTATTTGCCGGGCTTTTTGGGTTTGTGTTCTTTCTTATGACCATCTTCCGACTGCGGCTCTATACATTTCTGAGAATACTGGCTATAAGCAGGGTTCAAACTGGAAATTTTCTTTCTAGAGAAACTTCCGCTATGGCCATGCACTTGAAATGGAAACAAGTCCTCAGAGGCGACCGATTGCAAATGGCCAGCAAACGGCCATTTATGGCCTTCTAGGCTCTGCTGCGGCTTTAGGTTGTGCAATAATCCTTCTGGCAACGAATGCTGAGGGAAAGAAAGTGAGTGCTGACATGAGTACAGGCTCGGAAGGTGCTGCGGGTATTGCTTGTCTGTGGCTTGCTGGGCAGCATCAGTAGGTGGTAACACCTTCCCGGAACTAAAAAGCTGTGCAGATGCAGGGCTTCCCATGTGTTCGGGATCAACTCGTGCCTGTCCTTCCAGGCTGCCAATCGCGCTCATCTTAACATTAGCTGATTGTTCCTGCCTCCATCTACTTGGTATTTTAGCTGTTTCTCCAGACCTTGAGGTAGCGTTTTGCCCTACAGCCGTATCTCCAGAGTCCATTTTGTCACACAAGGTCTTAAGTGCTAGTTCACTTGAACGCTGTACAGGCACATGAAGTGTATCCAGTGCTGTGCTTTTTAAAGTTTGGTTGCTCCCATTTCTCCAGAGCTGTTCCAAGTTCACAGGCTTCTCTTTCTCTGTGGAACTCTCCACATAGTAGTCTTATAGGCATCAGATCTCGTACAGCTCTATGCTAAGAAGTAATTGTCACACAGTTCTGTTCATGGCAGGAAATGTCTCTGAACAGTTTATCATACATCCGTCAAGACTTTCTGTGGCATTTGAACATTATCCATGGTTATTAAGGGTCCAGATGAAGAATGATCCAGAGGGATTTAATTGCTCATCAACTAAAGAAAGGTTCCAGACATTCCTCTCCAAAAGATGCAGCTGCCTGAAAAGGACAAAAAACAGATCAATACAACTAAATACTTAAAAGAGAAACATTTGTTCATTTGCATGATGCTGAAAATAGAAGCTATAGGATCCACTCAGTTGCCACTGGAAGTACCAGACCTCCCACTCTTCCTCCTCTTATCCCTGGGCTGTCTAACCACACAAACTGTGAGATAAATGTGCCTTTCCTCAAATTTTGTTCCGCTTATGGTCTCTGCTTGCAGGAGCAGAGAAAATCACAATGTGAAAACATGTCACATCACAGGTTTTGGTTTTACTAGAGATTGAAAGCAAAAAGGAGATGAATGACTACCATTTTTGGCAGCAGAAATGGTAGCCCTGACATGTCTACTTCTGGATTTATACTGACAAATACATCTGTTTATTAATGAACAGTAATTCTCCCTTATCTATCTCTGTAGATATAATCTTAGGGCACACACCAATGTCTTAGTAAAATGTACAAAGAGAAAAATTAAGGACTATAAAGTTGTACACAAATGATTTTTGTTTGTTTTTGAATTCAAATTACAGAGAAGAAACCAGTAAGTAATAAGATCTGTAGAACAGTAACAAACTTAGGGGAAAATATCCCACCTCCAAGGTAATTAGTGCTTTTGACCAATTATATTGAACCAAGAAATAGTGCATACAGTTTAGTAAAGTGTAGCATATGCATAAATTGCATTTAATTTAAACATTCTTCAACTTCTACTGCCAGAAAAACTGATAGTTTAGTTTTAAAGTTACCTGCATCTTCTTGGCATCTGTTATACGTCATTATCTTGAAACTTCCTGGAGGGGGGGAAAAACAAAAATTAGAAAACAGTCTGAAAACTAAAGGGACCTTGTACAAAAATTTCATTTTTAAAAAGTTACAGTGCCAATTTATCCATGGTGAATTTCTTTTAAAAAATCTACTACAACCATTTTGAGAGAGAAGCTCACATTTCAAAGAGTAGTTTTCAACTCCTAGTGTAGCCACACAGCTTTTCAAGTCACTTCCCTGACTCTGCATTCACTTAGGTCCACTATCTCTGCCACTGTCTTCATTAACAGTTCTAAAGAAAAACAGAATGTAGATCCCAGTGTTATGGGGAAGGCACAAAATGCCTTCCTTTCTTGTGCACTGGAAACAGCATCCATTAATGACACTAAAGGAATATTTCCTTTGTCACTGCTAAGCATCACCATCTTGTATCGTTCTAAGGGTGAGGATGGAACTTACAAGAGAAGGGTGATGACCATCCCAAGGGCTCTTTTGGTCAGTTTAAAAGCTTTTCTATGCTCGTGCAACCCTGACACTTTGCTTCCAACATCAAAAAGCAAATCAGGGGATGGACAGCAAAGGCTTAGAGCTGCATGGCTCAGTGTATATTGTACTTCTCACAAAAGTGGAACTGCTATAATGCAATAGCATGAATCATTATTTGCATCCAACTGTCCCCACAGGATTTGCACTACCTAAATATATAGGGGTTTTGTTCTGATTAAGTTATTGAAACATAACCATTCTCCTCTTCTTCTGCTTCATTATCAACTCATTGGGCTATAGTGCTAACCCCCAGGTGTTTTACACTACAACTCCCATATTTCCCAGCTGCCCTGGGCTTATATTAGTTGTGGTCAGAAACCAGGTTGTACAGTGATGGCCTGGAACAATTCTGGGATTGCTTTGTTAGATGTAACTTTTCAGTAGTCAGACTAGTAATAAATGTGAGGCAGGAAGAACAAGTTGGTACGGCAATATAACAGTAAGGTAGGAAATTGTGATGAACAAAATGATGGCTTCATTAATAAACTAATTAATTATCATACTAATCACACAGCAATTAAATGAAAAGGCACAGTTGCTTCTGAGATATAAAACCTAACTCTGAAGAAAACCAGATGGTTACAGATAAAATTGCTCTGATATTACATAAATAAAGGAAATAATACTGTCCCTTTTTATTATTATTATACCAAATATCACTGCCAGCCACAACGTGGAAAATGTCAAAAACAGCAAGGATTCAACAAATTCTATAGCCACACTTGCAAACAGACTATGGGCAATCTAACAAGATTGTTCCACATGGGGCAGCTCCTATTCAAAGGCTGTGCAGAGAATTCCGTGTGTGTAGCCACCCACCTCATTCAGGCAGTTCTGGCCTTGTCCAAAGATCTGAAAATCCAGCAGCAGGTTGTATACCAACCCACTGCCTCCTTTGCAACACTCTGCTATGCAGACACTTCCTTTTCCTCCGTGCCACTAATACAGGAGTGGCCAGACTTGCTTAGTCAAAGAGCAACAGAACAGTAAATGTCAGATGTTTGAGAGCCGCAAGACATGAACAAATATTTATTTATTTATCTATTTATTTATCATGCCTTCATGAAAGTGTATTCTTACATATCGGTGTATGATTTTTTTAATGTGCATGATAAGACACACAGGCACCTGGATGCACAACTGTAGGGTGCACTTCCCGAAGAAGCAGACCTTTAGAAACAAGAACTACTCAAACCAAAATGTCATGTTAATAAAAAAAATAGCAGGGTTTTTTTTTCTATTGTCACAGACAGAATCCTGGCAATTACAGTTTAGTGAGAAGTGCTGAAAATTCTTTGTCAGAATTCTAACTTGAAGGCCACGTCCTATCAGGTGCCACTGAGGGAGCTGCAGAAGGGACAAGCAGCAATAGGATATCCATCTTCAGGAGCTGTCACATAAACAACACAAATTCACTTTGGAGCTGCGACTCTCTCCACATTCATGAAAGGGGTCAAGATACCTCTTTTGAAGTTGGCTTTTTCAAGTCGGCAGAAGTGGTGCGGGGCATGCTGGGGTGACCTCTAGCAAGGCTGCTATCCAGACACACTCTCGTCCTGAGCCTCAGGAAGAGAGAGGGATGGGCTGGTGGCCTTGGTAATGCTCTCTGCACTCATGTTGATGCCATCGCTATGATCTGAACTGGGGGACAGGGTTTGCCCACCCCTGCACTAATATCTGTTCCACATAGAGAATGAGAGAGCTTTTCACACATTACGAAGCTAGAAACCCAGTTCAGCCATCAAGGGTACATCCCAGGAAGAGCCTCAGCCTGCTTTCTCTCTCAGGTGGCCAAAGCATGCATTATTTTAAATCTCTGTCTAGCAGCTATATATATATATATATATTAATGTACTTTAGAGCAGACACAAGGGACCAAGCTGGAACCTCAAAGCCCCCTTCCACCATGCTTGGACACATATCAAGCCAATGTAAAGTAAAAATTAAGGGAAAAAACAATACAGCTGCTGAACACAAATTTAAAGTCATGCCCACTTTGGCTCTCACAACAGTGCATACACAGTCGGCCAAAGGAAGGAGCCCTTTTGCATCAAGATGAAATAAGAAATCTGGCTACATTAGAAAGCACCACTTACAATCAGGCAAGTTATGCATCAACATTGTATCAAGCAGACCTAGACAGTACAAGGGTGTTTTCTGGGAGAAAGAAGCCATAATGGCAGCCACCAGCTTAGACAGCTTTTAGAAAGGGTTTAGCTATATCTATGGTGGATAAGACATCAAGGCGAAATAATAGCAGCAGTGTACCTCTAAGTACAGGTTGCTCAGAACATGCGCACAGGGCCGGTATTGCACTCATGTCCTGTTCATGGCTTCACAGAGGGCCATCTGCTTGGCCACTGCATGAACAGCATGCTGGACTAGATAGGCTTTGGTCTAATCCCACTCAGAACAACTTAAGGGTTCCACACAATGGCCATAACATCTAATGCAACTTACTCCACTCAAATTCCGTGATTGAATGGAGAGTCTACCATGCTACTACCACATATGGTTGGTAGAATTCAACTGGAGAGTGCCCAGTCAGTGGAAGAGCACATATTTTGGAAGCAGAAGGAACACAGTTCAATCCTGGCACCTACTGTTATTTGTTATAATTCTATCTTGCTTTTTTCTTACAATGAACTCAAACCAACTAACAACTTTCTCTTCCTGCTGCTCTCAACCACTGTCCTGCGAGGTAGGTTGGGTTTGAGAGTCTGTGACTGGTCCAGAGTCAGGCTGTTAGCTCCATGGCTGAGCGGGGACTAGAACCCAGACTGCCAGAGTCCCAGTCCTGTGCTCTTAACTACTACACCACACTGGCTCCCTTTTAGGAAGATGAGGGAGCAGCTGATGGGTAGGATCTTTCTGGGAGACTTTGGAGATTTACTACTAGTCACTGTAGACAGTAGTAAGCCAGCTAGCTGGGAAATAGTTTGACCTCCTTTCTTCATTCATATAAAGGTTGTGTAAGTGATGACTGCAATCTACATTATAACATATTCTCCAAAGCAGTATGGGACATTTACTTTGAGTATTCTCCATTGGCAAATGAAACATACAAAATGACCCTAAGAGATATAATGCCGTTACATGTTAACACAGTCCTTCTTTGCCGCACCAAACCTACACGTGCTCCTTTAAACAAAGTCTGTAGACTTCACATTGCAAAGTTATAACAAGGCGGCACTCTGTTATTCCACTTTTCTCATTCGCAGTTATTAAAAATGAGGAATGAAGTGAAAAATTTTACGGAACCTTACTGTTATGGGGGAATATTTACTTTCTACTACATATATTATATTTTGTGTGTCCAATGTTTCAAGGAGGGGGGAGTTTAATTGGTCTCTTGTGATTGTGGCTTTATAGCTGGCATTCTTCTACATGGTTTCCTGAGTTCTGCATGTAGGAATGTAATTTCCAGGACTTTTTACTGGCTTTCCATAAAAGTTTAAATCTTATTTTTAAAATGTACATATAGTTACTGAGCACAATAGTTCATTAACCCATATAGAATGCTTTTCCACATGTAGCTTGACCTCAAACAAGTGATAGCTTTAAAAGAGAAAGAAAATGGCATTTTCTGTTTCAAAAGGTACTAAGTGTGTGCTGTTTGAGTACTTTTGAGGTTTGTTATTCCAGAAAATGCAGCCACTTCATTGTTTAAAACTCAACAGTATTCATATTTTCTTGTTATTCCTTTTCTCTCAAGAATTATTCTTGATTCCTTAATGATTCTGAAAACCCACTATTATAGGAAAGTCATACATAATTTGGAGAAAGCAAAACTGGTGATCCATTTAGGATCACCAACCCCTCCTCCCAAATAACTCAGCCATGTACAGCCTTCTGTTTTGTAGGCTTTTTTCCTTGCATAGAATTGTATTCTAATGTATAGGATTGCAGTCTAATAGCTGGGTAGGGAATGCTAGGAGCTGTATGACTTTTTTCTGTTTGGACATAAATAGAATTGCACTTTAATTCTAGTTCAAATAATAAAAGAATCTTCTGTGTTATTCAGATATAAAGATCCTATAAAGACCCAATTCACATTTTAAAATAACTCAGAATGTTTTTCAACGTCTGAGCTACTATGATTGTGGCAGTGTGCTGCTGCATGCTGCCCGGTCGCCTGTACAAGGATGTCCTATCCTAGGTCCTTTACTGTGACATGCAAACCAGAAACTCTGAACTGCCTTCTCCTCCAAATCTGGTTTGTTTGGTGAGAAACAGGACTTGCTTCTTGCTTTAGAGTTCTGAAGAGATCTTGCTTCAAATAGCACAAGTGGTCAATGGAAGTAGTCACTGTGCAACAGCACACTGCCACAATCACAGTAGCGCAGATTTTTTTTTTAAAGTGTTACTGTGATGTATGGCCTGGGCCAATACTAGCTAGACGATGATTTATTAGAATGAGCCCCAGCTAGCCAAGGGTTTATATACTCCTTTTCTAACTTAGCCATGAGGAGTTTAGATGTGTTGTCTTCTGTTTGCTATTAACCACAATCTAAACCTGGACAAATATAATCCTAACAATGCTTTATTGGGATGGACTAACTTCAAATAATATTTTATGAAGTTGACCTGTTTCAGCAAACTATGGTTATGGGTAACCACAGAGCAAAGAGGGGACACCAGAGGGGGGAGCACAAGCAGTAGGGGCAATGCATAAATCCAGAGCTTGCACAATCCTGTCCTTGTAATACTAAAACATGGCATAGTATTAACAGCTTTTATTCCTGAAAAAGCTTTTGATAAGCAGTAGTGGTGGGGAGGATCCAGAACAATGGGAAGCCACCATGGTTGTGTCAATTGCCTATTAAAATTTCATGTTCAGTAGCACCCTGTAGAGGGCAGTCTTGGATAATCTTGTGACCATGATGAGAAATATGAGAAACCTTCTCTTTGAATATTCTCAGATCTGCTGTTTTCATACTAGAGAGAGATACATACAGGATCCTGTCACTGGGCATACTGGGAATCTCCATGCCCTTAGGAAAACACTCTTCTTAAGAGTGATCTAAGGCTCTTATTCAAAGGATAAGATGGGATTAACAGTAGCTTCATAGCCTTTGGTGCCAGTTTGCTACCAAGCTTCTTCCTAGTTGCTATTAAGTACCAGAATTATGTTTGTAAAAAGAATTTTGTGTAAAGGTTATGTGCCAAATTGCTTTTGAAATGGAGGGGAAGATATAAAAGTATTTTGGGATATAGAGTAAGGAAAAAAAGACTGCTTTTCAAAGAAAAAAAATCCAGCACCTGTGCACACCTTAAGTAGTATCTTAGTTTTTCCAGGTCATGTAGTGGTCATATCCAAAGCCCTCTAAGATTTTAGTGTATTTTCCTTTGTCTCCAACACAGAATTCCATGCTCCTGTAGCCTCTCCTAACACTGATGATAATGGAGCAGCTGTGATCACACAGAACTCCTGTTATGTGAATCAGAATGTTGTGGTTTCCAAGAAGGAAGTCCTTGAAGCCAAGTTCAGGAATAAACCATTTGGGAATAAACCAAATGATCTCAACCCCTGAAAAGTGAACAGCACATTCTAATAGGTTTTAACCATTTGTCTGCATGAACTCTATGCCATTTCTTTAATACGCTGGCTAATATATATGATACTGACATAGCTTACTGTTGGTACTCTCACTATATGAAAAACTAATCTACATATATAGCAAATGTTTTTATTATTGTTCATAAGAATTCTTGTAACACACCTCTAGCAGAACTGTCTTCAGCTGACTTCCCTATTGAATGACAGAAAATGTCCACTTAAAAGGGCATCAGTATTTCCTGCTTTACAGAAGAAGCAGAGGAGGAAAAAGGCTATGCAAGATCAATAAAGAGTTAATTGGAAAGAGTGAGGACCCAACACCCTCAATATAATCTAAGGGATTTCAAAATAACTTTTTATGCTGAATTGTGATCTATATTTAAAATAAGATGGAAAAACATTTTACTTCCATGGTATAAGTTCATTATAGCTATAACATAATGCCTATTTAGAGAAAAAGAAGTCCTACAACTCCATGCTGCCTGAAGCATGTTGGGAACTATATGCATAATGTATCCCTAAGCATGTATACAACTGTGCCCTAATACAGATCATTCTGTAATTCTTTCTCTCTGGATAGCTTCATAATAGCCAGTATCTAGCTCTGCATCTTCCTCCTCAACAGGCAGATGCAGGAGAGGTCTTTATGTGACTTCAGAACAAGAATGAAAAGTTGATATTCAGACAAATCAGCTCCAGCATTATGTAACACGAAAAGCCACTGTTATCCTGAGCCTTTCTACATAAGGCATTTATTATGCACTGATAACTACTCAGTTATGGTAGGTTATGGGTGCTATGCAGCCCCTCCAGGGCCTTTCTTGTTCTTTGAAACTATTTCTGCAGCATTTTTAAAATTGAGAGAAGTCTGGTGTTATCTGTGAATGCCAGCATGAAACCATTGTGCAGTTGGGCAACTGGGCTATCCCATAGTGCCACCTAGTGGTGGTGTAATGGAACATATGGAAAGACAAAGAAAGAAAAACTCCATAAAAAGCAAATGTAAAGGAGTCCCACAAAGAATCCCGAAGCAGAAACTTTGATAAAGTGATGGATTAAAACTCTAATATAGAAATGCCCTCTAAGTCTAAGGATCCAATTCTGATGCTATATTGGGATATTTTGCATACAGAGGCATAGTCTACACATCTGCTTTCTAAGAGGCAATCTACCTGCAAGCTGATACTTAAGGGCTGTCATTCTCTAGCAATGGTTTTACATTCACATGCTTGGAAACTGGACCAGTGTTGCCTTCCTTACATTAATATTTCCTCCATTCAAAGAGCCCAGGATGATATCTTAGTTGCATAAGTGACTTGCCCGCAGTTACACAATAAATGTCAAGGCCAAGGAACAGTTGAATTTGGATATCCAAAAGGAATGGCAATTCTATCACTACTTGATGTGTACACACCTCACAATAAACAACCCAGGGAATAAGACATGATGGGTTGGTTGTTTGCTAAGCAAGCCACAGTACACCAGTAGATTATTGGGTTTGCCTTCGGTTGTTCTCCTCCTCCTTTCATCTCAGTCCTCCAGCCATCTGTGGGAACATTATCCCAGTATCCTCTGCAGCAATGTCTGTCTTGTTTCCTCATCCTTGTGCTAATCATTCAGTAATGTTTTGAGGGGTGATGATTGGAGCCTCAAAAAGGTGAAATTTGTGTCATATTTCTTTCTTTCTTTTTTTGGCCCCTGAAAATTGCACAACTGTGTTTATAATACTACGACGACGACAACTACGACTACTATTCCCCTTTGCCTTTAGCAAGTGCATCCTTACGGTTGTCTGATATATAAATTCTTGGCTGGTCAATTTCCTTGTTTATCGCAGTTGTCAAAGAGAGCTTTGAAATGGAGTAGGTAACATATTGACTATATGTGAGACTACATACAAATCTATTTGTACACAGTTGTCATGGGCTAATCGTGAAGTTGTCAATAGAAAAGCACCCATAAATGTGGGATAGGGGGAAGCAGCAATAGAATGTGGACCAAAAGGGGAAGGAATAGCATTTCCCCCCTTACCAATATAATCCTTTTGATTTCAACCAACGGTTCCCAGGATCCTCCACCTTTTAAACATTTTGAGTGACCAGTTACTCAAGAACAAGGCGATATTAACTCCCTGCAAAAACACATTTTTCAGAGCATTTACTGCTGTGTTACTGTTGCCCTGTCAGGGAAATATGACCAGATACCATAACAGAGCAGTTAATGCAGGCATTCTAATTCAAGCTGCATTTAGTTTCCCGCCATTAAATTTACATATATTTCACTTCCATTTACTTCCCAGACATTAAATTTCTGTGCATTGCTATAGGGTCCTTCCTTCCTTTCTTTCGTTCTTTGTTTGTTTTTTAAGTCAGGGAACCATAGTTAACATCTTCAAAAGCAGCTGCAAAAAGAAAGGAAAAGGGATTAGTATCTCCTCCTCCTGGAGTAGCTGGAGAGTAAGGGAAGTGAAAAAAAATGTAGAGAACACTGGGAAGTGTCAATTCAGCACTTAAAACTAAGAGGCTCCCACCACCAAGGGGAACCCACAATAAAATAGGTCTCCTGGGTTTGGACAACACAACAACCCATCACAGGCAAGGACAGCCTACAACACAGAGAGATTCTCTGCATAGCATGTTCCTGAACAAGAAGTCCCACTATGAAAAATGACCACGTTCAGATAATACAACAATCCATCATGGCTGAATGCCCACACTAGTTGACATACCACTGGGACTCAGTTCAGATAACGAATAGCCACACTCAGGAGCTGAATATGGTTGAGTGTGGGCTGTTGTTAACCTATTAGTTGTTCTTTAAATGTGAATTATTGTGTTGTCTGAACCCAGCTGAAATTACAAATCAGCAAGAACAACCGCACAGATCACAAGTGAACAACAAACCATCAGTTCTCTTCATAGGTTCTTTCTGGTTAATAAGCTATGGCATGTTAGGAAAGCCGGGTTCAGACAACACCATAGTGATATTTCAACAACAGCAACCCATAATTCAACAGCGAGATGCACTCAACCTATTTTCAACCCTTGAGTATTACTGTGTTGCCTGAACCCAGTTGCACTTTATTACAGGTTTGAGCGTGTATTCACACGTACATGCATATGTTCCCTCCCTCCCTCCCTCCCTCTCTCTCTCTCTCTCTCTCTCACACACACACACACACACACACACCAAGAGTCATTATTAACAAGGAATATTTTTAAAATTACCCCAGATATATTCAACCTAGAGTTCATATTTGACAGCAAGGTTGCATTTGCCAATGTGCGTACATATAAAGGAGAGTCCACAGCCAGTCCTACAGTTGCACCTGTAAGAATCACACAGGGGCCACATTACACATTCCACTTTAATGTGTGAATCAGCTACTGTGCTTTGCTTCCATGCTTTACAACCCAAACCACTTAAGATTAACTAGCATGCATATTTATATTTTCCACTCCTTGCCACATTTTAGGCTGCCCTGTTCGCTCTGAGCTGGTGAATCACTACAAGACAGCCTTCTTGCTTGGTTCCTCAAAAGACACACAATAGTTGTAAAAATAGATCATGCAAATGAGGCCCATATAGCGTCAGCAGCCAGATGAGCGTGGGTGATCAGATAAGGTTGTGTAGTTGCAAAGAGCAAACTGTTAAGGAGAGCAGTTGCCTTTTTCTTTTATTTTTGGTCACCCTTACCATTGCTTGTTATATTAAGCTTTGTTCTTCCTGCCCCAAAATCCACCATTAGCAATGCCTTGATAAATGACACCTGACAAAAACTGAACCTGCTTTCACTTTAAGTTTCCTACTTACTCAGGAAGCAGCAGTTTGCTTAGAACTGAAGGTACAGTGGAGGTGTCATTAAAAATAAAAGCAAGCATAAAACCTAAATATAGCCAGGACTACCCACTTGGTATGACTCTATGCATATATTTAGTAAGTCTAACACTTAGGGTTTGGGGTTTTGTTTTTACCTCACCTAACTTAAAATGCACCCTGGTTTAAAATAAACTCTCTACTCTGTTTCATTTTGATATATGGCAGTATCTCTACCATATTCCTAAGCAGATGTATATACTGTACATCACAAGCACTATGCTAGCAAACAATTCTGCACTGTTCACTAATAATAAATAATGCTTTTAAAAATTAAAACATGGGAAGGCTCTGTAAACACACACACACAGAGCCATGCTGCTTCTGGATATCTCTGAAGAACCAATGAACAGCTATTTATGCAGAGTGCTAGATAAGAAAGTTATCTGAAATAAGAGGCAGAGGCCAGTGCATTGAAAAAGGGAGGGAAACATCTTGAACCACTCCAGGAAAATACTTGTGGCCTAAATTCTGGCCTAACCTGACCAGCCATCAGCATGTAGCAGGATCTTCTGTAGGCAGCAAACCAAACAGGTGATGTCCAGATCACCACATGCTACAAGCACAGAGAAGCACGAGTAAAGTCTGTTCTGTCTGGATGGTCCATCTGAAGCAGTCTGATGCATTCCCATCTAACATGGTGCTAGATGAACAGGACACCTGGAAATTCCCTCTTACCACCCATTCAGCTCTACAGAGAAAAGGACAAGATACAACAGTATTAAATCAAATAACTTAGAGAACCAGTCAGGTCAACTGGCTCAAGGCATATCCAAAACTACTGAAGCACAGGAAAGAACAATGTTATTAGCCAATATGATTGTGCGGAAAAATGTATTTCCACTTCTGCCTATGGTGAATAATTAGAACAGAGGTTGGCAACTTATTCCAGTGCAGACTTCATTCTTAAGGTCTACACTGGAAAAAAAATTACAAAAGGCACTGATTTGTCATAGAGCAATGTGGAAATCTACAAAAAAGGTTTATTCTAAATTTGGACACTCACACCTAACATAAGTGTGTTTGGCTCCTTATTAAAATGCCATCTACCCAGAAGAGGTACATAAGTTCCAATGAAACCAGAGGTCACACTGGAAACTCAATCATCTTCACAGACCTGAATTTAGCACCTTTCCTACTAAAAGCATAAGGCTTTTTCTTATGAGCTTCTTCCTCAATAGGTGAGCTTCTTCCCTCTAGGCTGTTTGAATACATGGTCAACTTCTTTAGGATTAAAGGGGCTAACTGACGTATTTTCAATTTCCTTCATACCCTGTCTCTTTCGTTTCTTTCTCCCACAAGCCTTCAGTCAGCACCATCTTCCTGGACCCCTCTTCCCTCCCATTCCCTGTCTTCCTGCCCTGGACAGCTTGCTTCTCTCTACTTGCTGCCTTATGCATGTATCGTGTTCTTTTCTGTCCTCAGATCTATGACATTCAGACCCAATCATCAATTCTTTCACATCTTTGCTTCAGTTTATACCTTTGTCTGCCTTGCTATTCTACTGTGTTTCTGGGACAGTTCAGCCAATGCCTGGGAGGTTGCCCGGGCTGGCACAGATGTGCCACTTTTGCTTATCTCGTTTTTCTCCTCCTCCCTGGTTCCCTTCCTTTCGGTCCCCTTGCTAACTCTCTAAACTGACTTTTAAAAACTCCCGTGAATTTAAAAAGTAGAAGAGCTAGGTATGTGCATGCAGAAGCTGCTGAAAGGAAGACATGTACCAGACAGATATGCATGGATGGCAGGCAGGCAAGTGTATCATAGTTATTAACCATTTACAGGAGACAAAGCAGTTCCTGTTGATGTTATGAGTTATGTGAGGTGGGTTGAAGTCTGTAAGTTCCTGATTGGTTAACATAATACATAATGTATAACATAATGCAGTGAAGTAATGTGGTATGTAATTAGAGAAGCCATTAAACTCTGCTTCCTGCCTGGCATAACAGTTTGCATCCTGCAAGGGAGGTACATAAATATTTTGCCCATCCTATGATTAATAGATATTTCATGGCAATACAGTTCATTACAAAGGGATGCTCTATCCCTTCACTACTGACTTCTTGTCCTCTGTGATATGGAGGACTGAGAAACTGCTACCCTGCCTTTCACCGGAGGTCTTCTGGTGATAACATACACACGATACACCAGTACAAAGTGAGCATTACTGTGGTTTGAGTTTGTAATCTTCCAGGGATCATGCATGCACTCCACACGCCACCAATATCAAGAAGGGGCTTGGAAAGAAGCAATACATGTGAACCAGAACTTAAGATTCTGCTGAGATGTGTCCTGCTTCTTTTCTCCTTTCTTTCCTAAGAAGGGAGACAGAATGCAAAGGACAGAACTTCTTTCTTCTTCCAAAATTTGTCTTACCTCCTGATGGGATAGAGGAATTGAGAAGTCATCAAGTCCACCAACAGGGGCTGTTTGTTTGAAAGATATAATTTTTACTGGTGTGAGACAGAGCTGCTTTTAACTGGCTTCAAGATTACCTTCAAGATCTGAAGTTGGGCTTGATAGCTATACCCTTGCAAACCCAACTGCCCTCTGTGTTTCATGTCTGCCTTAGTAGCAAAGTGGGTAGAGAAAGCAGGGAAGGAGCAAGCAGCTAATGATACACATCTTCATCGCAGTCAAGAATCTATCGTGTAATTCTGATGCCAAGAACCTGTAGATCTTCTGACAGTTCTTCCTGCTGTCAGGTTCTAGAGCTCAGCAAAGCAAGTGCAGGAGTCTTATTTGGCCAGACAAGCCTTCAATCAACAGCTCGAAGCCCCTGGGTCTCTATATTCATCATGTGGGAACAAAACATAACACTGAGAATCTAAACTGGACTGAGGCCAAGACCGGGGGGGGGGGGGGGCAATTTCCTTGGCAGTGTTTTCCAAACTAAAATTAACCCGCTTGTCACAACTTTTTCACCTTCCCCCCCAATAACTTGAGTGACTCTTACAGACAGTCTCTCATAGTTCCTTAGTATTTAGTTGAATAAACCTGGTTTTGTTTGTTTGAGACAGTGGGTTTAATTCTTTTCTCTCTGTCTTGTTTCTGTAGCTTAATCTGCTAGGCTTCCCCTTTGGACCAGCAAAAATTCCTACACTCACAAGAAGAAAAGGGCGAGATATACAAACAATGCAATAATCACCATCTACTTCCAGATCTACTAAGAAGATACCAGAAGCTATCCAGTATCCACTACAATCCTCCTCGGAATTTAGTCATTGACTGGGTATTTCTAAAATCCCAGACCAGAGTATTGATCTGTTTAAGTCAGTATTGTCCATTCTGACTGGACATGGCTCTCCAGGGTCTCAGGTAGATGTCTACCTGATCCTTTTACCTGAGATGGTAAGCCAAAGCCTAAAACCTTCAGTATGTGCCCCATCACTAAGCTCTGGTTCCTCCCCACCGAAAATGAAACAGTACAGCTCAAAGTGGAAATGATTACATATTCATGTGTATTGATAGCCATTCTGGATCTAAAGTTTTATTTATAATAAAATTCTATATTATGTTTTCCTCCTCTTTTATTTATACCCATCAGTGTGCTCAGATGTGGGAAGCGCAGTGCCACAGGCACTGTTTGTCCTGGAGTGTGACGTACATCTGCATTGTTTCATGAAAGGGCAGGACCAATCAGGTGTCTATTATTACAATTGTGTTCCTTCATCTGTTCATTACGTGGACCATTCCCTGCCTATGTAATTCACCAAGCTATGCAGAGGTATTTACATTATGAAGACACACTGCCCCTGAAAATGAGGACATTAAGGTACTCCAACGACTTAAAAAACAGAGATGTAGAAAAATCTGACTAAACAAGTCAGCTCAGCTGAGATGCTTATGTTAAAAAGTGGGGGAAATATGAGATATTTGCCCGACTACAACAATAATTACAATGCATTATTAACAAAGCTCTGCTTTCATCATTAACAGTTCTCAAGTTTCCACAAGTGAACCTAATCTAACCATGCCCAAGCCTGCATTTAAGACTGTCGTCACTGTACCTCAAAATTACATTAAAATGCTGGAGGCGCCACAGCTGACAACTATAAGACTGAGGTTCTCAGTAAGACTGCATTTATTATCATCATCATCACTATCATGGAAGCTTTTGAAAGTTAAAACCATCCTCCAACATGCAGTCGGAGTTTTGTAGCAAATGCCATCCAAACAATCCTATGAAAAGAATATGGTGATTACTCTTTATGATGAATAATAGATATGATACTTATTCTTTATGATGAATAACGGATACAAGTAGAAGGAATATGCATGAACCCAGGAATGGCCCAAGCCATTTTGCATCTCCCAGTGCACCCAAAGGCAGCAGGATATCGCATGGGACATGGGCAAGGTGCATGACACAGTTTTCTCCCCCAGCATCACCTCCTGCCTCTCAGCACCTGCTGCTTGACGCAACTACGAGCTCACTCTGCCCAATAGCAGGGCCGGCCCTGTATGCCCCTGCATTTGTTACAGTCATTTCTTAAACCCACCTATTGTCTTTCCACAGTCAAACTATGTTACTAAGCTCTTCAGACTTCTATTTTATATGATTTTTAAGTGCCATACCTACTGATGGCTCTGAGGGAATAACATTTTTGTTTGAGCAGAAAATTCCAACACCAAAACTCTCCCTCTCGTTTAGCCCTTTGAAAAACTCATTTCAATTTCTTCATTCAAGATCTGACTTTCCATGTCCATTTATTCATCTCTGCTCCCAAAAAGTTCCCTACTGAGCATGTAAAGCAAGTGATTTATGGGAATGGTTTATTTCAGAAACTTAAGCCAAGATGATCTTCCAAGCTTTAATTCAGCAGAGGAAATGGTTTCATTTAAGGATTAAAAGCAGAGAGTCACTTCTCCTCAACATTTCACAAAAGCTTATCATTTAGTATGGATTCGAACACAGTTCTTCCCATTTGATTTCTACACACTCTGTATTAAAGCCCACAGTTTCTCAATGTGCTCTGATAAGGGTTCATTAATGTTGCTCACATTGGGCCAAATGAATAAGCCTTAAAGTTATTTCCAGTTAACACAAGTTGCAGCTGTCTGTCTATGAAGCCATCAACAGATTGCGTCTTCTCAGAGATAGCATGTGTGTGTGTGTGTGTGTGTGTGTTCACTTGTGTGGACAGAAATCACAATCTTCATGTTTAAAATTGATGTGATTCCAGGATATGACTAGGGGCAAACACTCATGATGTATGTAGCTGTTTAGCACAGCCCAAATCTGCACCTGATCAGAACTTGTATTGTGTGTGGAAAGAGCTTTGGTTATTGGGACTGACATGCACAGGGAACAGAACAGGGAGCAAGCTGGGCCAATCTCTTGGTGCTGAGATTCCAGAACTAGTAAGGCATTAAGAACAGAAGAAGAGCCATGCTGGATCGGAGCAATGGTGGATCTTGTCTAGCAAACCATAAAGCAAGATGTAAGCGCAACAACCACCTCCACCCATCTTCCCCAGCAACAGGTGTACAGATATATACTGCCTTTGATGCTGCTTGCAGCATATAGCCATCAAGACTAATAGCCACTGATAGTGTTTTCCTCCATGAATTTGTACAAGCCCCGTGTAAAAGCATCCTCATTGGTGTCCATTGCTACAACTCATGGAAGTGAATTCCGTAGTTTAACTAAGTATGAGGTGAAGAAGTTCTTCCTTTTATCTGTCCTGAATTTTCTGCCAATCAGCTTCATGGGTTCTAGAATTATGGGAAAGGGAGAAAAAGTCTTCCTCTATTTTCTCCACATCATGCATAATTGCATATACCTCTATCATGTCTTCTCTTACCTGACATTTTTCTAAGCTCAACAATCTCAGTTGCTAAAACCTTTTCTCCTCCAAGCCCTCAATAAGTTTAGTTGTCCTTTTCGGCACCCAGTGCAATTCTACAATATCCATTTTTAGGTGTTGTAGCCACATTTTACACAATATTCTAAATGCATTCATACCCGATTTGTATAAGACTATTATGATCTTGGCAGTATTATATGCAGTTCATTTCTTAATTATGCCTAAATTGAGTTTGCCTTTTCATAACAGCTGCATACTGTGTCAACATTTCCACTGAACTCTCTAACATAATCGCAAGATCCTTTTCTTGGTCAGTCACCGCTAGCTCAGATCCTACCAACTTGAAGTTGGGATTTTTTACCCTCACATGCACTGCTTTACACTTGCTTCCACTGGACTGTATTTTCCATCGTGATGCCCGTTCTCCTGGAGAAATCCCTCTGGAGTGTCTCAAAATCCCTTTTGGTTTTCACCACCCTAAATAGTTTGGTGTCATCAGCAAACTTGGCCATTTCACTGCTCACCCTTAATTGCAGATCATTTATGACTGTTGGGTTTGGCCAGTGAATAAACCGTAACACTCCTGCTCAGAGAAGCTTTAAATCTCTTCACCTCCTTTCACTATTTCCTATGCACTGCTTTGGACAAAGACCCCTTGTGCACTCATCTGTCAAAGAGGTAGCTGCTACCGGGTTTGGGAAGAAGTGGAGACAATATTGCAAGGTAAAGAGAGCTGAAAAGAAGGCTAAGGCTGAGATCTAAAGTTTACAGTTTAATACTGGATAGCTAAACTTCCCATGTAGGAATGAAACAGGAAAAAGCTTTCCACATGTTGCTTAAAGATGTTCATTCGCTTTTATAGGCCCAAGAATCCTACAAGTAATTTATTACAGCTCATCAAATTGTTATGTATATGTAAGATGTTGCAATTGCTGATAGGATAATAGAAACAGAAAAACCCCCCAACAACTTAAGTTAAATCTCTCCATTCAACAACCATGTACCATCTTCAGTGTTAAAAATTCATCAGGCTGGTCCACTGACAGAAAAGATCTGCTCAGGGTTCAAATTTGGGGGCGGGAGTTTGCCCCTCTATACTGCAGCTCATCTCATTCCTTGGATTCTTGACATCTATAGCCTTGGGATGGTATGGACAGAAAAATCCTCTTCCACCAGTGCAGCTGCATGTACCTAAATCTTGATCTAGCCTCTTCTGTCTGATGTTTACAAAGGATAATATTAGCAGCACTTTTATGCAATGTTACACGTTATGATAACCTTTTTCCAGGACAATGGGGGGATGGTACATGCATCAAGACTGAGAATACAGTGTACTGCATGGTAAACTCACTTGATGGAATGAACATGTTATATTGTGCCTTTGCTGACTGTGATACTAAGGAACAGTTGCAGTGAATGGGTTGCTGCTTTTTGCAAATAATATAATTTCATGTGTTCTGGCATTTGCATCTGTTTCATGAAAACAACCTTCCGTAGCTAGGATCACCATCACTATAGAATCGTGTATTTATATAAACTTTTATATATCAAACATACTGCTGAAAAAGTTAAAGGCATCAAAAATATCAGGACAGGAAAGCTTTGAACTCTTCCCTCCTACGTACAGTCATTGCACAGCTGTTCACAGGTTGCCGTTAAGAGTTTCCTGTGTAGGGCAAACTGTATGCCACCTCCCCTGTAGAAATAAAAGACCTAACTTGTTCTTAACTGCTGATGGAAACACTGTCATATTTTCCACCAGTCAAGCTTGGAACCTTTACTGAACTAACGTTCTCACTTTTTTTTCCATATTTGCAAAAACTCCGGTAAACAGTTGCAACTAGAAACAACTGAGTGTCCCTATCTCTGCAGCTTCTTTTCACAATGGACACATTTTCATATGTAGTCTACTGCTGCTCAGTAATTTTAAAAAACCCTTCCTTGAACAGGACACAACTGTCCCAGTTTTGTGTACAGGCACTTTTATGAGCTGTGTAAGAACTTGTACAGTTTGGAACTGCATACTTCTAGGAAAATATTACTTCCTGTAGATTGCTCAGCTGTCTTTTTTGGATCAAATTCAATGAAGTTCATGACTCGCAGTCAAGTTACATTTGCCATTCAAACTGTTCATATTGAATATACACAGGACAGGGGAATATTTGCTGCCTTACTGCCCTCCCTCACATGCCCTCCCCTTTTTTCATTCAGCTGCACCATGCAGCCAAGTTGTCGGCACAATGCACTGGTATTTTTCCCCTCTTTGGCAAAAACAAGTGGAATAGTAGAACTCATCCGGTCATGGAAGCTGGTTCCACTAATGTTCAGTTCAAAACTGTGTACATCAGTCTGGAGAAAGTTGTTAACATGGATCTGAGATGCCTTGCCAGTCTGGGACACAATTCAGCTTCTAAACCAGTTGGCAAAGTATCAATGAAGAAGGACCATTACATGAGAATGTTCACAATGCAATGACTTTTGTATTGCAAAGCGTGCAACTTTCAGGCAAGAGCATTCAGAGAATCAGTGAATGAATAACTGAAGCCACAGGTAGGGCACTCGTAATACATAACCAAAATATTACAGTACCCCAACACACATACACACATTCCTCTGGTTACACATCAGTGGCTACCATTTGCACAATGCTTCTGAGCTATGGACATTCAGTGAAGTCCTGCATGCCATTTTCTCCCAACTATGTGCATGAGAAGGGAGAAACATTCTGCAGCTGCAGTCAGAGACATCTGGCTTCTCCCTTTTTGTGAAGGTAGGAACACTGCTTTAGCTGCAGTAGCATCACTTGCTATTTGGGAAATTTGCAATAAAATAGGACTGATAAGAATTATGACTTCTACAGAAAGAAGTGTATCTAGATATCGTGATTAAAAGCTCTTAGCTCCTTACACAAATATCCATTCTTGCAGTTAATGCCTCTTGAAAGAGATGTTGAACACACAGTATGACGGAGAAGTCTCTCTCTACACAGGACAAAACGTCTTTGCTCAAGCAGGAAGACTCCACAAAGAAACAGTTGCCTTAAATCATAGGAAAAGGAACAAAATCTTCCCCAACTCATGTAAGCCACTAGTTAAAACAGGTGCAATTGTATGCCACTAGTATACTACTGATATACTATTTAATTTTTAAGCACACTTTAAGTTTGAATAAATATGCATAGAGCTCCATTGCATTGCTTTGCTTTCCAGTTCATCTAACACCACTAGGATCACAGAAGGTTACTTGTGAACTAGTACATTCAGGACTAAAGTAGACACCAAGGAATACTAAGGTCACCAACATGGAAATGTTCTATTAGCTGATACACTTTGAAATAAATGTTGCTACAAATACAGTGACAGGCAATTTATCTATACAGTAATGTTTTGGATTGCTTTTTTAAAAAAATGTACACAGAGAAAAGACTGTGGAAATGCAATAAAGAATTCAGTATCACAACAGAATGTCTCCTTCAGACTATCCTTGTCTGTCTGCATTTTAGCTTGAAAACCAGAGGTCACAGTTCCAAAAGGACTTCAAGGACTGTCTCCAAATGAATAGAGAATACAAATGCACGGCCAGCACTTTCATTACTTCTTCAAGCTGATGTCCAAAATATATGCAGCAGAAACATCATCATGTTGCATTTATACCCTGTCTTTTTTCTCCAGTGAGGAATCCAGTGTGGCACAGGTGAGGCTAAGAGTGAGTGACTGGCCCAAAGTCACCCAGGGAGCTTCATGGCTGAGCGGGGACAACAACCTGGATCTCCCAGGTGCTGAGTGCAATGCTCTAACCACCACATCACATGGACTCTCAGATGGACATTATTTATGATATCATTTTCACTAAATTCATATAGACATTTTGACCACCATCTCAGAAAGAGACAAAGAAAATATGCATTAGGAAACACACACACAGCTAATGCTTCTTCCTGTTATAAGACAAGTAACATCAGTTACAGTTGTATGGAAATTATTAAAAGCAGGTTACGACTGTGGAATACGCAAGCATTTTATCAGCTCCCATAGCATAGCTGAAATATGAAAAACAGCTACAAGCAGACTCTGAATGTGAAAGACTGGTACAACCCAGTTACAGACCATGTTGTTCACACTAATGCACTTCATATCTGAAGGAATGGCTAATATTGTTAGCTATTTGGAGTATGTGAAAGGCACAATTATGTTTGTATTTGGATGGCATATTCTTTGGTACTCTCTTCAGCGCAACAACACATAGCTTAGAGAAGGCAAGCAGGATTCCACAGCCTATGAATTATGTTAGGATTGTCAACATGATGCGTAGGACACATAAAAGGGTAAAGAAACTTTAGTGACCCAAACAGAAAATAAATATGCAGAAGATGTCAGATCAACAAAAGAATGTTCTGGAACAGAGGCTGACCTGACACTTTAAGTTACACAAACCATTAAGTCCAGATATCATTTTTACTTTTTCATTACTATTTATTTGATATCTATATCATCCAATAGCTGAAACACTCTGGGTATTTTACAATAAAACACCATAACAGTTTTCCAAAGTACAAAATTTAAAAATAATTTGCCAGCTAAAATAATATTTGACACAGAATAGGCCTGTTAAAAAACACCTGACATGGGTGCCTTTGGATGTGTTTAAGCTTCTCAGCATAGAAAGCTGTTTTAACCTGGCACCAAAGGATGGCGAAGTTGGCACCAGGCAAGCCTGAGAGGGGAAATCATTTGGAAGGCTACCACTGAGAAGAACCTCCCCTTGGTTGCAGTTTCTGAATCTCTTTTGGTCTCAGACATTTGATCATTTTGACCAGGGAGAGACACACCATTAAGTATTGGTGGTGTGGTGGCTGGTGCCGGAGGTCAGACTAGAAGGCCCGGGAGACTCCTTCTGAGTCACTCCGTTTCTATGTTTCTATGTTTTTAAGTATTGTAGTTCGAAGACACATAAGGCTGTATAGATTAAAACAAGCACCTTGAATCGGGTGCAGAAGCATACAAAGGGGTGACCCCAAAACCCCAAGTGATTTATGTATAAAAATCATGTATTTTTATATGTTCAAACTTCAGCCACCTTCAAAGTACTCTCTGTTTGATGTAATACACCTATTGAGACTTTTTCCCCCACTGCTCAAAATAGGTTTTGAACTCGTTGGATTTAATACCTTTTCGTGCTTCTGCCATTTTTTGTTTCACCTCTTCCACATCAGCAAAATGTTTCTCTCTGAGGACTTTTTTCATCCAGGGAAACAAACAAACAAAAAACTTGCACAGGGTGAGATTGGGTGAATAGGGACAGTGGGGCACAAGGGTCATGTCATTTTTGACATGAACACTGACCGAACAAAATTTCACCACTGCATGTTGTTTGTGTAAATCAGCCATCGCGCAATAGGCAAATGCATTCAAAGAGTCTCCAAAAAAACCTCACTGAAGCAGAATGCAGCCTCTCACAACAGGCCAGCTGGGTACATTGATGCAGATGGTTTCCCAGAACACTCACCTAGCAGGGGCTGCCCTCCAGAAGATATTTCCTGATTTTTGGGTTCCACCTCATATAAATATGGGCTTCAGTATATTGAATAAGCACTAAGAACACAGTCTACATATATACCAGCTTGTTAGGCAATCCTCCCTGTCACTTTTTGACATTGTGGGCCTGCATCGTCACAAGTTCCGTCCAAAACAGGTACCAGTTGAAAATGCAGGGCACTGTTTACATTTAGCGGAAACAACTGGAAAAGTTTGACTTGCTTGTGTTTTTTAATTTCCTGGTGACCTTTCTTCATCCTTTCCTATATAAAAATTAGCATATCAAAGGGACATCTTTGTGCTGGACAGAATTAGCATCAATCTTGATGGAAGGAAATCACTACAATTGCTACACCAAGTGGTTCACTCTCTCATTGAGAGAGTATCTCCTGTTCATAGGTTCAACCTAGCACAGTTTTAGTTGAAGTGTCTGCACTTACCAGATGAAATCCAGTTGCTTTCTTCACTGAAATCAGACACTAGAGCTAAACCTTTTGAACAGACTCGCTTTTTTCATTGAAAGTGTTTTACAGCACTTTAAACCACCTTCCAGACACAAAAGCTTTGCTTTCATGGGGTAGCAGCACATAGTATATCAGCAATACCAGCATAATCTAAATTAAGCCAATCAAGAATATACATCATAAAATCCAACTACAGACATATCTCTTATACAGGGAAGATTGCTGATAGTTTTTTTAAAGATTAAAAAATCCATCTCTATCTGTATAAGCCACAATTCAAAGAAGGGCCATAGACTCAAATGCTAACAAAAGCTGAAAGACCAACTTTGAAATCCCACTTTAAGGGGATATAAAATTCTTTAATACGTTGTGCCACAGCAATGTCTGTAACACTCTTACCCATCCTGGGCCCAATGCTGCAAATTACTATCAGTTCCACTCGTTTCTCACTTGAGTTCCTGCTGACCCAGCTTTCCCGTGCTGGGACTGGGGACTAGATCGCATTCCTCAAAATAATAGGCCTATGTGTTTGTTTACATTCTTTTAATAGCAAGTGCTCACTCACTGATACTGCATGAACATGCAAGTGCATTCTCTTAGAACTCTGAGCACTCTCGGAAGTGCTGGGAGAGCTGGGAGAGCGGGAGAAATACTGCCTCTTATCTTTTTCAGACAATCATCACAGAAACACAGGGCAGGATGTTATGCCTGGATAGGATGTTATCTTGCTTCCTCTCCAGGCACTCCATTCTTTCCCCTCAGCATGCGCTGTCCTGACTCTTCCCCATGCCACAATGCGTAACAAAAACTATTTGGCTGGGCTCCAAGAGGAATGGAGAGGGAGGGAATGGACATATTATATGAGAACAATTTTCCCCAACCTGCTACTCCCTGAATATTTTGGACTACATCCCCATCAGCCCCAGCTGACATGGCCAACAGAATGCTAGGAGTTATACTCCAAACCAACAGGAGGGCAGCAGGTGGGGAAGAACTGCATTAGCCCATCTGAAGCAAGGAGAGAGAGAGTAAGCTTTGGGACGTTACAGAAAACTTCACCAAACATATGTTTTTGCTTAGGAGAAAACAAAATTGTTGCTTCAGCCTGTGGTCTACTGTGCTTATTTCTCATGCTCTTGTAAGGTAAGACTTTCAACTTTGGAAATTATATTTTATCATTTTCATAGGTTCTCTTCCATGAGGAAACATTACACTGGATGTAACTGAGCTCCTTTGGTTTCTTTCTATGAGAAGAATGAGTTACAAATGCATGTGATTGCAGAATCAGACTTTCCCAAACCACAATGTAGTGTTAAAATCAGTCTAGCAGATGTTGAATATGTTCTTGGGAAATCCGGAGGCACAGAACAACACATAGGTGGAAAAATAAATTTTTCCTCTAGGTTTTAGCTTTATTAATACACTTCAATTAATACACTTCTAAAGCCATTCTTACAAATGGCTAACCATTTTTTTCAAATTCCTGAAAATGTAATTCTAATTAAAAGATAACATTGACTCCTATTTCTACATGGTGCTCTTCCACTTTCAGTATCTCATTTGTGAAAGTTCAGCCTCTAGCAATGTGTTCTAGCAAATCTAGAATTAAAGCATATTAGCACACAAGGTTCCACCCATGCTACTAGGCATACAAATGCTAAAACCTGAGCACAACATTACCAAAACAACAGCCTGCAGTGATGCTGCCTACTTTCTTATAACAAAACCATGCTGGAACATCCTTTTCCACTCTGTTTAGATGGTGCTGTAATTAGGAATGGCTGATCCTGTCATATTTAGTTTTGTTATGTTAATCGGATTTCCCTAGTTGTGTTCGGAATTTGAAATGGCAAACCTTTCCACTGAAATTTACAAACACTGACTTTAAAAGTTTGTACTAAAATGTGAATTTAGTGTATATTTTTCCTGAATACATGCATATCATGCATATTTTCAATAGCCAGAACTGCTCACAATACTCAAGGAAAGTGCAAATTTCAGAGTCTGACTGCATTCAGCTTCATGTGGCCCTTCTCTGAGTGAAAATTAAGTTCCTCAAATTGCAAACTGAACAGAATGCTCTATCATTCCTAGCTGTGGTATTTTGTGGCTCTTGATCCAGCTCCAGTGTAATGTTGAACACTGATTTAACAGCATTCAGAAGTGATACAATCAATACAATGCAGAGTAATGTGTCTTGTGGAAATACACCAAATACAGATAATAAAAGACACAAACTTAGGAGACTTAAAATAACATGACTATCAAATACTATGTATGGATGAAACACTGGCATGGCAGAAGCTCTTAAGTACTGAAACAAAACTTGTACCTACAGCTTTTGATCTCTGAACCTGCTTAAGACACACACAGAACCCTAATCCATTACTTTCACTCATTTCATACAAATTCAGGACAAATTTAAGTTGAAACAAAATGTGCTTCTAATCACAGAGTTTGAAGTCCAGATTCCTAGAACCTTTGGACAGCATAATAACTGCATATACCTTGGTAGTAAGAAGTTCAGAAAATGTACATGATCTTATTAGTTTTTAACACATCAAAGAAATGTAATTTTTGTACTTGTAAACTCATTTGTAATCCAGAAAATCCATACCTCTTGAAAGCTCAACTGACAATTGATAGATCAAACTACACACATGATATTAATCTTCTCCCAAACCACCCCATAGCCGGTAATATAGATGCTAACATTAGAAATGGCATTAGGTAAATTATAGGAAGAGCTAGAACATAAAGCAGAAGGAGTATAGTTAAGATATGCAACCACATCTCTATTTAGTTTTCAGATGTGATCAGGACCATCCATTTACTACACTAACTATGATTCTTCTTGATGCACAACTTATGCTTTGTTCAAACTCATAGTCAAAGACCTTAACACACTGCTTGTGATCCTTGCTTGTTTGAACCAGCGAAAGTTTAAACTTGAATTGTGATTGTCACAGGCAATTATTATTTGTTTAAAACTGGAAAGCTTGGATATCCTTCTCATAAGCTTGGGGAAAAAAACATGCAAACCCAGAGCTCATAATAGATTATTCACGTAGAAAGAATCTATTCTTTTCCATTACACCTGAACAGGGCCAAAGAAAGAAAGTTTCCTTAATGTATTCAGCAACAACAATTATTGCTCATACAGAAATAAAATGCTTCATTGTAGTACATGAAAGAATGGATCAAAGCAGCTTATAACTAGAACATATACTTGTAAGAGTTTTACACCAGAGGTATGTAAGTTGGAAACAATATGTGGCTAGTAGTTTCTTACCTCTCTGTTGATGTCAGAGATGCAAGTATATAATGGTCCTAAGCAAGACTATTTGGCTCATTAATCCAGTTTAAAACGATTCTTTAGGAACTTCTGCACCTATTATAGGGAGCAAAATTAAGAAAAGGCTTCAGCAACTAGAACAACACCATCTTCTTTTAAAAATTGCAATGTGATTCACTTAACATCCAAACATCCATTTGTTTCAAATGTATTGTGGGCTCTCTATGTAGTTTGGTGGGATTCTAAAGCTGATAAGTAGAATTTCTTAAAATTCTACTGAAGAATATTTCCTGCAATTTGGTGCCTTCCAGATGCGTGGAACCACAATTCCCATCAGCCACTGTCAGCATAGTTAATACACGGAGATTATGAAATTTGTTTAGAACATCTGGACAGCACCAGATTGGGGAAAACTAGCTTAAATTATGGTATATTTGCTAAGCAGACAGTGGAACAAGTGTATTGCAGAGCTTGCCTATTTATAAGCACCTGCTCAGCACTTTCACTTGCCACAAGCAAAAGAACAGCCTTATCTCAGCTACAAGATGAAGGACCAGCAGCTGCTGTTCAAGGCCACTGGCTCTTTTGAATCCGCTTATGGAATATTTTGCAAAGATTTTCTTTTCTCCCTTTTTGCCCCATGTCAAAAACCACGAATCCAATCTAAAAACTGCCTTAGGTACAGGGCAGGCCATAAAGCAAAATAAAATAATGCATATCAGATGAGCACACATAATTTTCCAAAAGGCATGTAATATTGACATTATACATCTGCATATGTATAACTATAATATGAATTCCCACCTCCAGGACTTCTGCTCACAATTTTATTAGCAGTTTTGTTTAGCTGTCATCAACTGACAATTGCACTTCTGCAAATATGAGATCCATCATTGTTCCTTAGTTTTTAATTCTTAAAATGGCAGGAGAGGGGTTTTTTTACATTGCAACCATCACCATACAAGAGTTTGTTCTGTTATGTCACAAGGTCCTGGTGCTTTAGGCTTCTAAAAACCAAAAAAGGAACTTTCAGGGTAGCTATTACAAATGGTTAAAAAAGCCATTGCATTATTTGGATGTCTTCCATTGCATACTACTTTTATCTATTAAAAAGAAATGCTTTTAACTGAAAAGGTCCTAACATATGAGATCCCATGAAATCCTGTATTGTTCCTTCTGAATTATACCAAATGATCAATTATTTTACATGTATGGAATTTTAAGCTAGATTACTTTCTATAAACAAATGGAAGTAATCTAAATCATTATCTAAAAACAAAAGATCAGATGGAAAGAACTGGTTTGAAGTAAACTTGAATGAACACTGCATATTGCAGGAACAACCAAAATTGAAATATATTTTATTGTTTTGAATTAGGATGAATAACAGAATACACAATAAAATCAAACACATTTAGCTATAATACCCAAGTTTACAATTGTTGAGATATATTAGGAATGCTGTCATTTTTCTAGATTTTTATGGAATTATCTTTACTGGTTGAAAATACATTAAAAGCAAAAGTTACTATCTTACAAAAGAGTTCATTTTACCTTCTCTTTAAAATAAACAAAAAATTCAGTAAACAGGGTTGTATTCCTGCTCACTGATCACAAACCACACATGCAATCATATGTACTCTCAAGCAACATCTGTCCACAATATCCCTTACAAGGGGAACTTAAGCCTCATTTATCCTTTCCATACAATACTTCCAAGTAGAATTTCCTTTGTTTCTAATCAAATTACTTTCTCTTTAGAAACAACTTTTATAAGAAATTCACAGTGCTTATCGGCATACTAGGTACTTACCTATACTTACTAGGTAAGTATATACTGGATTGCAACTTCAGTGCCTTGGATACAGAATTCATGCAGGATTCCGTAAAATGAATAGGCCATCTTGTGTTTCTCTTTTGGAGAGAGTACCCTGAATTTCAGCTATCTGTCCTCAGGGGCAGATACTTGGTACTAAAGGGCACCATTTCTAACCCTATGGCCAAAAGCAACCGCTGTTGAGATTTGTTTTTCGTTTTCATGAAATTGCTCAAAATATTTCTTCAAATTTAGACTCAAGGACTATGAATGTATCATGCCACCCTCTCTCCCTCTCTCTTTCAAGGAAACCCACATTTTATTTCAAGGAAATTAAGTTTATAGTGCTCTTTATTAATGTTCTCATGTGACCTCTGATAACTCCTCCATTAATGTCATCATATGTGTGAGTTTCTGTGGTACATTGATGCTTTCCCCATTGTGCCAATACATTGTACAAGACTTGATTAATGCTACAGCCAAATCATTAATTTTACTGCTGGTAAACTAGAGACTATTCTCAGAGGTATTTCAAAGGCAAAATAACAGAACAAGGAAGGGAGACCACAAACAAATACTGATTACTGATTCATCCAATAAACTCTCAAGACAACATACAAAACACCATTTCTAAACCACTTGCAAACCAGAGAAAACTTAAAGCAGTACACTGCACAGGAATGAGAGGTAGTATCAGCTCATTCTGACAGTCATGGAAAGCTAAGTCAAATAAGAATGTCTTTCTTGTTGAAAAGTGAGAAGGGAAGGTGCCAATGTAACTCATTGTTCAAGGAAGAGCATTCTACAAGCAGCAGTACACCACAGAAAAGGCCCTGTCTTCTGTTCCCACAAACCCCATTTAGTGGTGGAACATAGAGCAAGACCTCACATGATGAATAAAACCCTATCTGGACAGACTTTGAAATCGTTGTGAAACCCTGGCCTTGAGCCATTTTGGGCTTGATAGGTAAGTACCACCACCTTGCAATGAGCCTAGAAATGAACTGGCAGCCAGTGCACCTACCCATAAGAATTGCATAATATTGTCCATATAACCAAACACCTGGCAATAGCATTGCTACAGATTTTCCACAACTGCTGTTTCTGAACACTTTTCAAGGGCAGCCTCCTGTAGAGGGCATTACAATGGTCAAACTTCAGTAGTCCCATGCATCACTGTGGCCGGATCATTCATCTCCAGGGTAGAGCACAGCTGGTGCACCAGCCAAAGCTGGGCAAATAAACCCCTGGCCATCAATGCCACCTGGACATAGAGGATAAGTGAAGGATTCAAAAGTAGAATAAAAACGAAATAAGAGAATCCTCTGCACATGCACAGTGATCTGAAAGCAACGTGAGATAATGAACAAAAAGCTTATTATGACTCTTGGTATACCTTGTGTAAATATGTAAGAGTTACTCCTTCAAAATAATAATCTAAGGCATTACCAATCAAGTAAAGAAGCAGAGCATTTTGAAATATGCTAGCTGACTCAAACTTTAACTGGGGTGGAGGAGATGGACTTGAGGTACACAGATCTACCACTCAGACCCTAATGCGTGTGTGAATTGGCTGCCAGGCACATTCCTGATCTGCTTGTACATTCACATGTAGACCTTAGTGGTATGGCCTGTACCACACTTGCATGGCTCCGATGAGCCACCATGTGACAAGCTTAATTTCAGCAGGGACAAAGAAAGCCTTGGTGGATCCTTCTGCCTGTTTCATCTAAAGAGCTTAATATAGACAAGAATGCTGGCCGAAATCAAGTAGGATTCCGACACTCATGCTGAAAGCAGATGTGGTGTTATTGGAATTCAGTATCAAAATCAAAAGCAGCCTTCTGCAGCCTGGTGCCCTTCAGTTGTGTTGGACTGTAAGTCCAATTGCTCCCAGTAAATAAGGCCATCAGTCATGTTGGCTGGGAAAGATGGGAGTTGCAGTCCAACACATCTGCAGGCCACCAGCTTGGAGAAGGTTGAACTAAAGGACAGGACAGGCCTGGAACCCATTTGCAGCTGGAGGTGTCTGCACATTCAGCTCTCCCTCTCCTCAGTGTTTGCTATCTGAAGAAAAACAAGCAAACAAATGCGTTACTAATCAGTAATGTAAACAGTGGTCTATACAGTCATTTGGGCATATTTGAAAACATATGTTCTGGCTTCAGACCTTTGCATTTTATCACTTCATTATGTAATTTTCTAGCTACTTTAGTTTGTACAGAACGGCAAGGAAACAAACCCCAGCACTCAACAGGAGCCCACAGACTGTTCAGAGATTGTTTGTCCTATCCTCAGGAAAATGTGGTGCAGACACGGGCAGAGTAGCAGCTCCTTTTTTGGAAAGCAGATCCTTTTTTAAAATGAATGCCTCAGGATTGGCATCTATAAAACACATTATATGCATCTAAGGTATCTAATCTAACTGATGTTGAGATATGAATTCATTAACTGATCCCTGGTCCTAGTACTTTTCCACATGTTGAAGAGGAATTTTTGAACTGGGCGGCTTGCTCTACATGTACTGCCCCCCCCCCAACCATGTGATTTTGAACTCTGCAGTAGTATCTCAAAATTAAGCATAATTTAAACATTTGCGTACTGTTTTATCAATGGAGAGCCAGTATAGCGTAGAGGTTAGAGGGTTGGACTGGGAGCCTGGAAGTTCTAGTCCTAGCACCTACTTGGCCATGAAACATGCTGAGTGTTTTGGGCCTAACCTACCTTATAAAGTTGTGAGAATAAATTAGAGAGGCCACATAGGCTGCCTTGGGTTCCTTGGAAGATGTAACAAATATATAAATAGGACATAAATTAGGTTTAACATTTGTCATGTTAGTTTCTCTGAGAGAAACCAGGATCCATTTGGATGAAGGACTCTCTCCACCCTCACACAAGCAGACATCCACTCACACAATGCGTGGTCCTCTTCTTCCCCTGCACCCCCAGTGCTCTGGGGAAAAATTTGCATTGCATAGGAGAAAGGAGGGTCTCTCTCTGTTGCTATGTAGTAGTGCCTATTCAGTTGACAGGCAGACACTGCTGGGTAAGATTCATGGACCATGCCACCTAGTTTCCAACCAAATAAATGCATGGAAGCTTCCACAGTCAAACAGTGACCAACTGCTACTGGAAGGGTAAAGGGAAAATACTAGTGAAGCGACATCAGTGGTAATGCTGGGGCTGGTGTCTATCACCATTTCAGGCCACTGGGGGAAAGTTTGGAACCTACCACTTCTATCTTGTTTGCTCCATTTGTTCCACAGCTTTTCTGGGGGACAGGCTGTGAATTTTCCATATCACAGATCAATACAGAAGATGCCATTTATATTCATTTGCACGTAAATTCATCCATAATCTTGACCAATGTATTGATACTGAAAGAAACCATTCCAGTGGAAACAAACTTTTGATCTGTTGGTTTGAAGCATATTAAATACAGGTCTCCTATGGACACCTATAAATAAATGCTTTAATGTGTGTCCAGAATCCTGCATTTATGCCACAGCTTATAAAGCCAGTTCTTTTATTCTGGCCAGGAGCTAAATTAGAAAGGGAACATCCTTCTAACCACAAACTTCAGCACAAATAGCAATTTAGACACCACCAGCTGGGATTCGGGCCCTAGCTAACCAGGCTTGATGTGCAAAAACAGCAGGATAGCTGGGGCTGCATTCACATATCTAAGACAGGATGGACAACAACAGAGGGTAAAAGACATAGGAGGAAAGACGATGCTCCAAAGTAGTACTATGTGTTAAAAAAATCTTCAGCGGTATGTAACTGAATCATGTATGTATAATAGTTACTGAAGATGAATTCAAAACAGGATAGAGCTGAAAGGGCCCTATAAGGCCATCAAGTCCATTACCTGCTCTGCTCCCTATGTGGTCACCATCCAACTGTAGGTCTGCACATTTCCAGCTTATCAAAGGTGGATGACATACCAGTTCAATGTATAGCTATACTGGCAAATTATAATATTGAAAGTATAATGTATAATAAAAAATAAAAAATAAAATAACACATTATAATATATTGCACAATATATTATACAATTATAATATAGTCAGCCCCCCACATTGTGGGGGTGAGGGGCTCAGGGAAAGTGGAAAAACCACAAATATCTCTATAGCGCCCCCATACCTTAACCCTTAATACTGTGTACCATATGTGTACTGGATTGCTTCTCTCTCTCTCTCTCTCTCTCTCTCTCTCTCTCTCTCTCTCTGTGTGTGTGTGTGTGTGTGTGTGTGTGTGAGAGAGAGAGAGAGAGAGAGAGAGAGAGAGACCTTGGTCTGATCCAGGAGGGCCCCTTCTTCATTTATTACATTCTTATATTCTTATTTCCTGCCCCCCCTTCCACTCACCAGCACCTTCTCTTTGCACCAAAGAAATGTCAGAGAGATTTCCCTCTCCAGATGGGCAGGACATGCTTTGGAGGCCCTCCTTCTCTCCCCTTTCACTTTCTCTCTCTCTATGGCAACAACGATATTCCACAGTAGGTCAGAAAACTTTTAAAAAATCCTATTTAATTATTGATGGCAAATGCACAAATAATCAAAACTGCAAAAGCCAAACCCATGGAAGTCAAGGTTTGATCTCAGACAATAATTAATAAATAACATTTGACCTCAGACAATAGTTCAAAACAATAATAACCAATTTGCCATCAGCATATGTAGAAGAGGAAAATGTGTAACATGGTGACTTTCTAGGAATTTATCCATCACTGGGGAAAGAAAGGAAGAACTGAGGTCCTGAGATGAGGGCAGAATGCTGCAATTCTCCCCCTTGAGTTCCTTCTGCAACTTTGACAGTACAGGGCAGCCTTTCCCAACTAGGCACCTTCCTAATATTCTGGATTACAGCTCCAAGAATTCCCAGCATGAAAAGGGATTGACAATACTATCAATGCAGCTTTGCAGTCGAGCAGAGAGGCTTGGTCTTTATCACTATCAATAGCTGCCATGTTAGTGCAAGGGCCATTTCTAGTAGTGAGCAGTTTACAAGCAAAGACCACCCGCTAGGGAGATTAACAGGGTAGGTTAGCAAGGCAGGGCCTTCTTGGTTGAAGTGCCAAAATTGGACACATCCTGTGAGACTACTGAATTCCCTCTTTGCCCTCTATAGCCAACAAACAGCTAGCTCTGTTCAACAACACCAAGGATGCCTCCAAATGAGAAAATATTGTAATAATGGGTAATTTCGATTACTCCCAGATGAACTGGATGTTCCAGTCACAACAAAGAGGTTTTTTTTTTTTTTTTTTGATGTCCTTAAACAACTATGCCCTAGACAAATTGGTCAGAAAAACAACCAGAGGTGATGTATTCCTCGATTTAATCCAAAATGGTGTCACCCAGAAAATAGTATGTGATATAAATGTTTTTAAACCAGAGGCCACAGTGCTCTAATACTAAATATAAAGTGGAAAATTGTCAAGGAATTCCAACACATTCACATTTGACTTCAAAAGAGGAAACTTTGGAAGTGTGAAAAGGAAGTTGAAATGTGGAGCCAAGAAAGCCAAATATTTGGAGTTTACTCAAAACCACAACAACAGAAGCTCAGCTAGAATGTATTCCATAGGTTAGGAAAAGTAGCACCAAGAGATAACCAGCATGGTTAACAAAGGAGGTCAAGGAATCTGTTAGAGAAAAAAAGTCTTCCTGTAGGAAATGGAAGTCTTGCCCAAATTAGGAAAACAAAAGAGCACAGCTTGGACAATGCTGATGCAAGGTGACAATAAGTGACGTCAAAAAAGCATTTTGAGAAGTGTATCAATGAGCCAACAATATGTCAAGTAGCAGGAAAGCTGCTAGGGAGGCAGTTGGACCAGGGACAACAGTGGAATTAAAGGAATACTGAAAGAGGATAAGGATACTGGGGAGAAGCAGAATGAATTCTTTTAGTCTGTCTTCATTGCAGAAAATACATAATAGATTATTGGAATGTATGCTTTCAGGAAGGAAGTCTAAGGAACTGAGGCAAGTAATGCTGACAAAAGATTAAGTGTTCAACCTTACAGATCATTTGAAAGTTGACAAATCACTGAGCACAGATAGCATCCATCCTAAAGTTCTTAAGGGCTCCAGTAAAATATTATTAATCTTCTAAAGCTTCAGAGCGCTTTCCCGTCACAAATGGCGTCAAGCAAGTGTGCGTGTTGGCACCGACCCTGTTCAGCATAATGTTTTCAGCCATGCTGTCAGACGCCTTTCAGAACAGTTCCTTGGGAGTCAGTCTGAGATACAGGACCGATGGGAAACTGTTCAACCTGCGAAGACTCCAGGCTGTCTCCAAGATAAAGGAGACTGTGCTACAAGCCCTCCTTTTTGCTGACTGTGCCCTGAATGCTGGATCAGAGCAGGAAATGCAGGCCAGCATGGACAAATTCGCAGCAGCATGCAACAACTTTGGCCTCCTCATCAACACAAAGAAAACCAAAGTGATGCACCAGCCAGCTCTGAAAGCCCAACACCAAGAGCCCACCATCACAGTGAAGGGACAAAAGCAGCAAGCAGTGGACCAATTTACATACTTTGGCAGCACCCTCTCCCGCACAGTGACAATTTACATCGAGGTCAACTGCAGAATCGTTAAGGCAAGCTCTGCATTCAGCAGTCTGCTGACCAAAGTGTGGGACTGCCATGGAATAAGCCTTGCTACAAAGCTTAAAGTCTACTGAGCAGTAGTACTAACTATCCTGATGTATGCCAGTGAGACTTGGACTGTATACAGGAGGCACGCTAGGCCACTGAACCACTTCCACATGACGCCTCCGCAGACTTCTGAGGATCCGGTGGCAGGACAAGGTGCCAGACACAGAAGTCCTCTCCAGAGCAAGCCTGCTGTCAGTTCACACCCTGCTGATGAAAGCCCAGACGTGCTGGGCAGGCCATGTTGCAAGGATGCCAGACCATCGCATCCCCAAACAGCTCTTCAGTGGTGAGCTGTCTCAAGGAAAGCGATCACACGGGAGACAAAAGAAGCGATACAAAGACACGCTGAAAGCCTCTCTCAAGTCCTTGGATATCGACACCAACTCCTGGGAGACCCTGGCACAAGATCGATTGATATGGCGCACGCTGATCCACCAAGGCTGTCAAACATCTGAAGCTAGAAGGACAACCATAGCACAAGAGAAGCAAGCACTCCGTAAAGCCAGAGTTGCAAATGCTGCAACAGTGGTGCCTACACATGTCTGCCTGACATGTGGCAGAACATTCCGTGCCCGTATCGGCCTTACCAGCCACCTGTGGACACACCGTGGACAGCCCACAACTCGTTAGATGTCAAGGTCCTATTTGAAAACGATGGACGAACATCATTAATCTTCTAACAAAAATGTGCATTGTTTTGTAATAATCCCACTAGTCAGCTTCCACACCAGAGGCTGGAAGGTTACGTTGTGTAACACTAATTTTTAAAAAGGGGACTAGGGGGATTCAGGAAATTACAGGCTGCTTAGCTTAATGTTTGTTCTAAGTAAATCAGTTGGAAGCGTTAAGTTGAAATTAGTAAGCATATAAAAAGACAAGACCTGCTTAAAAATGAATCAACATGGCTTCTGAAAAAGTAGCCAAGTTCTTTAAGACCATCAATAAACATATGGACAGGATGATTCAGCAAAAATTGTTTACTTGGACTTCCAAAAAACCTTTGACAAAGTCACTCAACGAAGACTTCTAAATGAACTTAGAAGTCATGGAATAAAAGGAGAGGTCCTCTCATGAATTAGTAATTTGTTGACAGAAAGCAGTGAAGAGGAATGAGTGGCAAATTCTCTCATAGGAATCCTGGGGTTCCACAGGATTCTGTACAAGGACCAATACTTTTCAACGTATTCACAAATGATATGGAAACAGGAGTAAGAAGTGAATGTGAACACTTGTCTGATGACATCAAATTATTTAGGATGCTTAAAACAAAAAGGGATTGTGAGAAGCGCTAAATAGATCTTGCAGCTCCAAGAGAATGGGCATCAAAATGGCAAATGCAGTTCAATTTAAGCAAGGGATGCACACTAGGGCAATGAATCTCAGCTTCATTATATTTTTCTTCTGCTTCTATAATCCTTGAACCTGAGGTCACCCTACGAAGCTGACTGGTGGGAGATACAAGGCAGATAAAAGGAAGTATTTCTTCACACATAGTTCAACTATAGAATTCACTTCCATGAGATGGAGAGATGGCCACTAATTTGTAGACAGCTTTACAAGGGGTTTTTGACAGATTCATGAAGAAGAACACTATCAATGGCTACTAGTCCCAATGGATACCAGCTCTAGCAACAGAGGCAGTGCGCCTCTGTACCTCAGTTGCTAGAAGTTGAACAGGAGGTACTGTTGTACTCATGTCCTACTTATAGATTCCCATGGGTAAGCTGGTCAGCAATGTGAACAGAATGCGAGACGAGACAGAACATGGCTCTGATCCAGCATGGCCCTTCTTCCACTCTTAACACAGCAATGTCTAAATGACTCTTACGCCTTACTGGTTCCAAAACTTCAATGACAAGAACTTAGCCAGGCTTAGGCCATGAAAAGGCCTCCTGCCCTGTTCCCTTGGGATGTAACACTGTTTGCATGCAAGCATGATTCATTTTACAAGATGTCATGATGGTCACCAATCTGGACGGCTTCAAAACAGAATCGGGCAATTTCATAGAGGATAACAATATAAATCATTACTAATATTAATGGCTATATGCTACTTTTAGTACCAAAGGTAGTATGCCTATGCATACAAGTTGCTGGGAACAGGAGCAAGTGGGTGCTGTTGCACATCATCATCACATTTATACCCTGCCTTTCTTCTTCTCACAAAGAAGCCAAGGCAGATTACAATTTTCTCCTCATTTCCATTTCATCCTCACAACAATCCTGTGAGGTAGGTTGGGCTGAGGCTCAGTGACTGGCCCAAAATCACCTGGTGAGCTCCATGGCTGAGCAAGGGCAAGAGCTCAGATTGCCAGAGTCCCAGTCCAGGACTCTTAATTGTTATGCCACACTCATGTCTGCTTGTGGACTCCCTGCAGACAGCTGGCTGGCCACTGTGTGAACAGAACGCCAGAGCCTAGATGGTCTGATCCAGCTTTTGCTCTTCTTATGCTCTTGAATGATGCTGGCAGTCCATTCTGGAGAAGAAATGCAGCCTGTAAGGAGTTGCCTGCAAGATACCACCAGAGCTCAAAAACAAGTGTTCTGCTCCCGGGTGGCTGATCTGCCCTACAATTAAAATGCCATAAAGAGCAATTGATGGTGGTTGGGAGAGGGAGGAAGCATTCAGCTTCAATAATAAAAAGCTGCATCCTGTTGCAAGCAGAACATAAACAGAGAGGAGCAGCCAGAAGAACAGAAGAAAAAGAACATAAGAGGCTGTTCTATACAGGAGACAGAACCTAGATCTATACCTCCAGAGAGCTTCATTTATAGTGTGGCATAGAAATTAAATAAATTGTCATTGTAATCAGATGGTCCTCCCAGCCATTTGGAACCGACAACACCAGTGCTTAACTGCAGCAGGAAATGAACTGAAATAAGGTTTTCCTGCTCTCTCAAAGGTTTTGTTTTAGTCTACTTTTTATGGTATGAACAGTCCTCCCATCCCAATGTGTGGTTTTCTTGCTCCTCCCCCCCTCTCTAGAAAATGCCATTACTGCCTAAACACCTGTGCCCCTCACATACACCCTGCTAGCAACTCTATGATGTAATTAAAAGGATTAAAAGGATTCAGGTTGTTTTATGCCTGGGCACATCTGTACCTCTACAAGCCTCCATAATACTCTTTTAATACATGGGGCCCATGGGCATCAATATGCCCCCAGTCAACATTCTTGCCATTTGCCAATGTGTCCAGCCCTCCCACTTTTCTTTCAATTAACACTCTTCCTTACCAGCAGCTGGGGCTGTGCTGAAATAGATTTCTGTTGGTGAGGAAACTGGGGGTTCAAAGGTGTGATGGGTCTCAGATGCCAGCTCAGCCTTGTGCTCAGTCTTCGGGCATGGAATTTGACCTATGCCAAGCCTCCTATGGCAGCCATTTTGTGCTCAAGAAGTTCCTCAGCTTGCTAAATATGCCCACAGTACAAGGTAGGCTAGTAGCTTTAAAATTGTTGATGCCTTATGTGAGATGTTGTTTGTACACTGTCTATTAGTAATTTAGTTGCCATCACTTGAGTTTTTTCATTCTTTATCCTAATGTGTCTGCTAATGTTACTGTAAGTGACTTTGTTTCTATTTTTTATTTTTCAGAAAAGTGAGATATATTGAACGAAACTAACACATTATTATTTTGATTATGAGTTTGAGGTTTCTCTTCTGCTACATGTTTCCCCTCTATCCAACCTAATCCAACACTGGCTTTGGAGATGACAAGGGAATTAAACAGACATAAACTTTCTATCTAGAGTAGAATCAAAGGACTTAATCCAGACCCAAGTATAGTAGTAGTGGGATTCAACCAAATAGAGGGCTACACCTGTATTTTCTATTCCAAACTAGTGCTCCATAAAACAAATAATTCACTATTTTGCAACAGAAATTGCAGTTGAGGGCACCTGATCCAGACTGGAAGCCATCTCTAGAGTAAAAATTAAAAAATACAAAACTAGGGCAGACGGGTAAACGAGCTATGACTAAGTGCTTCCATATGTTTGCTGCTTCCCTGCAACCTCCATAGTAATATTGTTGTCTGCAGCAGAACTTCCATGCTTTTCTGGGTTAAGAAAGAGTTTCTTGGTCTATCCATTTGTTATGAGCTCAGCTCTCCCTGTTTTGGTCTTAGGCACCAAAGCACCAGACAGTATCTGTGCAAAGCCAATCATTACTGGTACTTCACAACTACAAGAGAAAGTAGCCTTGAAAGCTCTCTAGCAACCTGGAAGATAAGCTTCTGCACATACTAAAAATGACTGTTGAACCCAAACGAGGGGTTTCTCCCCAAAACCCTTCCCTTTCAGTACTCTGGGGTTCCACCCTGTGGGAGGCTTGTGCTGCTGAAGTGAGACTTGTAAGCCCTCTAACTGGGCAACTTGCCTCTCCTGATGCCTTTTTATTGTTCTTGATATTGCATTGTTTATTTTGATATTGTTTGATATTTGATATTTTTCTTTGATACTGCTTTATTATTTTGTTTCATTGCATTATGTATTACTTCTTTTGGATTTTAGAATGCTGTTTTATTATGTACTTAGAAATTGAATTTGTATACTGCCCAGAGAACCGAAAGGACAATGGAGCAGGACAGAAATGAAATGTAATAAATCATGGAGTCAGATGTAGGGCAAGACAATGGGTCTTCCTTCTCCTCCTCTCTGACTCCTCTCCTCCCTTACCTTGCCTTCCAAAACATTCCCATTCTCCTGGTCAGCCTGGGAATCTGAGGCCAACAACCTTGAGGACACCTTCAAAGCTCTGTAGCCTTGCCTGATTTTCAAAAGCTCCCATCTATGCTGACTCAAGGCCTCCTTCTTCAGAATCCAAGCCATGCTGACTTCAGGATACCTGCCAAGAGTAGTGATCAGCTTCACTCACTACTGTTTCAGATCCTCTACAGATGTTCACATCCCCTTATCCAGTTGCCTTACAGAGAACCCCAGCTCACAGTTGGAGAGCCACTGTGCTGTATCACCATGCAAAGCATTCAATCAATGTGTGCCATCCAAGCGGAAGAGAAGCAGAAAGGAAATTACCACATAGTAACATGAAGATGTGAGGAAGCACAGCTTGTCTCCACAGTGGGCAAGCATAAGAGACATTGGGCTGTATTTAGAATCATAGACACAGAGCGAGTCAGAAGGGGTCTCCTGGGCCATCTAGTCTGACCCCCGGCTCCAGCCAGCTCCACTCAGGACATGCCTACCATGTGCATGTCCAGCCTATCTTTGAACACCCCCACCGATGGGGCCTCAACAACCTCCCGTGGAAGCCCATTCCATACCTTCGGGGTCCTGTCAGGAAGTGCTTCCTGGCATCTCAATGGAACCTTGGTTCCTTGAGCTTTGCTCCGTTGGAATGCATCCTGCCTTCCTCTGCAGGGGAGAACAGGTCTTTACCCATTTAATCTGCCTGGGAAAGAAAGAGTACCACCTTAATTTTGCTGATTTGTATACCCACTTAAAGCACTCCCCTTTGCCACAGAGTGCTGCAGGAGGTAAAAAGGATGAGCAAAAACTGGGTGCCCCAAGATGTGTGGAACAAAAGGTACTTTCTGCTAAAACCAAATCACAATTGAATGCAACCTAGACTAAAATTTGAGGCATGTGAAGGCCCAACTCTGCCACAGGTTCATTTTGTGGTCTTAGGCAAGATGCTGTACTTCAAGTTCAAATCACCTTGCTAAACAAGAAAAATAAAAAGTTACCTACCAGAACAGCTGGTAGGTAAACACAGTCAACTGTTACCAACTCTACAAATTAAAAGCATTTTAATGATTTGCTACTATCAGTATTCTGCTCCAGATTGCTTTTCAATGGCGAAGTAGAAATGGAAGTTTAAGGGACAGGCTTTTGCATGAAAGACTGTAGATCTTAGTCATCACAGAAAATGACTAAAAGGTATTCCACAAGGAAGGACATCTCTGTCGGCTCTCTGTGTAAGCATGAAGGGGCTCTCTGTGTAAGCATGAACCAGCCCACAGCAACTGAAAGGAGTGCTGGGCCTTCACAATCAGAAACAAACGCTAACCTGCCTGGAGAAACTGGCAGTGAGCCAGGGAGGGAGAACACCAACCAGGAAGACAGAAGCCCTACAATGACAGAATCTGTCGCCATGGTAAATCTGCAAATTCCTCAGAATTAGCCTCCCTCTGCCACCTCTGAGATATTTGTGTTGCTAGGCACAGAAAGTATTATCTGAAAATCAAATGGAGGCTTCCTAGGTTTGAAAGACACTTTCCCTCCTCTATTTGCCATGTCGCTAGGAAAGGTTGAACCACACCTTTGCTGAATATTGTTGAGATTCTTTCTTTGAAAAGCTATCTTAGAATTTTATAAAATTATACAATTTAGACTGAGAAAATGTAGACCATCCAAACAATGCTCGTAGGTTGCACTCAGATTTTCTTAACAGACAAGAAACAAACCCCCTCAGTGGTGAAGCAAGAGCTGCACCCTGGGGTCAAAGGTCACCTCCCCAGCCCAGGTGTGCCAAACGATCACACAGAGAATGCTATGTGGTATCGTCTTCAGGGAATTAAAAGCAAATTAGTCCATTTTGTTCCTGTAGTCAGGATGACACCAGGATTTAAGTGAGTTTAAAATGCAAAATACCACCCACTCAGTATTTGCTTTATTTAATATGAGAGTCAGCAAACATTCTGTTGTTGTAACATATCAGGAATGCAGTGGTGGAACATGGAAAGGTAGTTAGGGTGGGGAGAATATTATATTTGAATGCTTCATCACTGAAGTAATACACATGGGGGCATCTGATTATTCAGTCCACAAAATTACCTAGCTGCACCACTGTAGCCTTTTAAATGACTTTCCACAGAATGGTCAGTACGTTAGCAAGATATATGATTGCTGCAGCTAGCTTTTTAAAGTCAGTTAGCTGACAAAAGGGTAAAAATTTGGCAATTTGTTTATGTGGATGAAGTGCAATTGTGGGGGACACGCAAATGCACACACATATCTACAACTTATGGTTAGGACCAAGTTTTTAACAAAACAGTTGCTTCCCATGTAAATAGTCTAAACACAGAGAATGCGATTCTGCACACTTTGAGTGCAAAAAGCAAGCACACAACACAGAGATAAATACAGACATGCAGATTATAGACACCCATCTCCATATAAGTTTTGATGTACGCAACTGTCTCACATTAGAGCTTCAAATAATACAAGCATTTGCAGAAATACGCTTGAAGGAGGCCTGAAAATAAAGCAACACAAATTTGAACAAAACCTGTTAAGGCAATCTATAATTTCTGAGTTGATTTCTTGCTGAACCAAGCAGACAAAACAGCTTTACCTACAGGTCACGTTTTCCTATATATGATTACATGGAAGTCACTGGAATGCCTGCTGCATAATGCCTACAATCCTACAAAAAATGTATCTTGGGTACATTTCTGTGTATCAGACTTAGATGTGTATGCACACATCCTTTTAACAGTCCTTCAAATTCCAAAACAGTTTAGAAAAGACTTGGCTTGTGTCTGTGTGTACAACTCACTTGAATGAAGCCAGAGTTTAAGGCTGAAGTATAAAGCATAATAATCAGTATAAAAATGAGGTGGAAAGTCCACACACATAATTTGTGACTAAAATCATAGGTATTATTAAAAGATGTATATTTCAATTTTCGTGCAACATTAAGTACCAAAAGGTTGTCTCCAGTGCTAGTTCTACGCAAAGTAGACCATTTGAAATTTAGTTAGGCTAAGACTAGATACAGCTTGGAGTGTCTAATATCAAAAAAGTAAAAGAAACAAAATATCACTAAAATAATACAATACACAGAAAATAGAGAGATGAAGTAATACAAAACCTTTAGGATTAGAAAGAAACTATTTAAGTTCTATGATGTAAAAGTGCACCAGTGCCTAAGGTCCAAAGCATAGTACAACTAGCTTTGCACAATTAAATGTACCCAGTGCTTCAAATGCAGGCTCCCATGCCACAAGGCAAACTACTTTTGACACTAGAACAACTTTTAAAGTAGCTTCTGATGTGGCATAAAGGTATGTTACTATTCAAAGTCAAAAATCCCACTTAGCATGATTAAGTAGTTTTTGGTTTCTGGGCAACATAGCTAGGCTGGGTTTGATGAAGTATTTCATTAGCCCAAGTGCAAAAGAATTACTTGGCTGTGGTTTATTGGACACTGTGGTGTGCCTTGATTAATTGTTCTTTTGATCAAATGTGTCATGTGTGGGTCTTTGTCCATACATGTCATCCTGGAGGAGGTTATGACTTTGGTTCGCATCCAAGTTAGGATTGCTAAAATTTCAACTCTTCAATCTTGAAAGTGTTTGATTAACATTTTAGCTGAGCAACCAGCTCCAGTGCTCATCTATTAAAACATTTTGTGTGACTAATAGTGACTGGAGGAAATCAGGGGAAAAAAGGAGCAAATATTTTAAGGGACCCTACTTCAAAGTTCAAGCTGTTTCAACTGGCAAAATGAATGTATATGCAAAGCTGCTGTAAGAAGGACGTTCTTTTACAAAGCTACATGTTGTATGAGGGGTGTCCTAGGAGACCACCTGTACTGCTTGGCTCCATGGAAGGGCCCCCTCAGAGTCAGGCATTTATGTCTTGCCAACTTTCTGAAAAGTTCCACCCACCACTTTTTACAGCAGCAGTGATGGAAAGGTAAGGGGTATGCAGAGACATGGGGAGGCACTAGACATGGGGGCAGGGGAGAAGAAGGCAGAAGAATTGATGTCTGCTGTGTTCTTTGTCAGATTTGCAAATGGTGCTGTGGGGTAATAACCTGGCACACAACAAGCATATCCCTTGTAGCTGTAAAAAAAGCAGCCTTCTGAGTGATGGCCCCGTTCCTCAAACACTCACTCACCAAGAGAAATGGTGACATGACTTAAATGCCAACTGAAAATACTTCTATTCATAAAGGTTTTTCCTGACCAGAGTGACTCTTTTACCACCCTGTTTTATTGCTATGATGTAATAATTCTGCATGTTCTTAACTGTTTTAGGATACAATCCTATGCAAGTTTAAACAGAAAAAGTCCTATAATTCCAACCATTCCCCAGGTACTCATGCTTGTTAGGCAAAGCTGAACCCTTAGGACTTCTTTTCTGTCTAAACATGCATAAGACGGAGTCTTTCATTATTTATTATTTTATATTTTACTTTCAATTTTACTATGCTGTATTTTAATGGAAAGTACTTGGGGAATTTAAGGTATAAAGTGGTAGAAAAGTATTAAGTGACACAGAGATGGGTGTGTAAGGGGCACAGTGGAAAACAGGAAGGATAAAAGAAACTAACAGTTGTACTGGAGCCAACTCTTTTCAGACTGGTGTATATGCTGGCATTGATTCAAGAGAGTACAACAGAGCAGCTGGGGCTGCGTGCACAGCCTCCATTTTAAAGCACTGAACTCTTCCCACTAAGCTGAGTGTCAGGGAAAAGAAACTGTTATTTGGTTGAAGGCCAAATCAAGACTCATACTATACCTTCTGAACAGCTGATTGGCACAGTTACTTTTTAAAGATTTACATATGGCACAGTTTCAGCCACTGTAACCATAAAGGAATCGTGCATGCAACACATTTATGCACGTGACTCCCGTTACACTAGGAATCCACACACACAGAGTCCTTAGGTGCTGCAGATGGTTATATACATCACATATTGTAATACCTTCTGGTGCATCCCAAGCAATACCTCCAGCTGGCATGAAGCATTTCCATACCAAAGTCAATTGTCAACAGGAACAATCTGCACGGGGATGGAAACTCTCCATCTTGTATGGAATTAGTAGCTGGAAGGAGGTACTACGTGTTATGGTTGCTAGATGCACAGGTTTGAGAATGTGTACCGTATTAGACAGTCAGATGTCCAAATAGGATAGGAACAGGCACACAGATTACCCTCAAGGTGCTGCTGGCTCCTTAACTATTCATTTAATTTATACTGCACCTTTCTACTAGGAAATAGTGCTCACAAAGGCTAACGAAAATAAAGACTTTTAAACAAAGTTAAAACAATAAAAATACTTTAAAAACACAATAAAAAAACCAACAAGGAATAAGGAGTTTGGAGAAAGCAGTAATGTGGCTGATGACAGAGTATCTAGGGTGGTTAAACCAATGGAATCACTCCAAGCTAGGAGAAACTGCGTTAAAATGGCAAATTTGGTACAATGTAAATGTGCTTACAGCAACTATAGACTGCTTTTGTGAAGTTCATTCTGTGCTTTGAACAGGAATATATTGTATGCATTTGTTGGTGAATGTCTATCATATTGTACTGCTTCTAGATTAGATTTTTGTGTTATTTGTTTTTAGATGTGTTATTGTGTTGATTACAGTTTATATCAATTCCCCACCCACCCTGTTTTATTAATCATGTGTTTCAGCATTATGTCTGTAAGTCACATGACAACTATTTTTGCAGTGGGAAGAAACACATAAATTTTACTATTCCTAATTGTAACAATTGACCCAGTCCTAAGATTTGTTGCTCTTAGAATTTCATGTAAAACATGGCAATGCCTCATGCTAACAATGCAAAGTTATACGTTCCTAATTAACGTCTGTGTGCTGGTATCATTTAATTAACATAGAACTTTGAAAATACTATATTTCACTATAGCAAATAAATTTTAATTTGATGGGACAAACCTTAAACCAGCTCTACTTTTTGCCTTCACTGACAACAAAAGGTCTCCAGTTGGATTTTGAGTGAATGAAGGTGTTTGGAAGGATTTCTTATGTGTAACTAGGTTCTAGTTCACAAATCTTTCCAGGATTAGGGTGCAAAACAGTGCTCTCCACTGCAGCTGCATGTAAGCCTCTGAACTTGGAGGCATGCAGGCAGGTATCTAATGCATGGGATGTGATGATGCAGCAGTCTCCACTAGCAATTAATCTAGATGTAGAGGAAGGAAGGAGAAAGGGCTGATGCCAGGAAATGGTGTTTCTTCCATCACACTCCTTTTCTCTCTTTCGTAAGCCTGGTGGCATTCTTAGACTACTGGCATGCTTCTTTCCACACCAGCTGCAAAGGGGAGCAAGATGGGGGCTTGACCATCAAAAGTTCCAAGTTTGCAAGAACTTGCAGCTGGCTCCAAAAAATTCTATGGCTTCCCAGGTAGCATCAGGAGACTTTAGGATCACACTGTTAGTTAATCAAAACCTCAAAGTCTGATTTGGTGTCCATATTCTAAAAATTCTAAAACTAAGCTTCAATGCTTGTACCCTGTGCATATTCCTTGGTTATTTTTGCCCCTATCATCATCACCATCTCCTAACTCCATATGTCATCTGCAAACCTGAATAAATATCAAACTGTAAGCTGCCTGAAACAGCAATCTGTCCTTTGGCTAATATTCCTCAGATAGGTACTATGTGCATTACTGACACTACAGAAATAATTAGTAAAAATAATCCACAATGTCTATTAGAACACTAAACTTTTATATTTAATATTCCTCTGCTCTTACATGGCAAGAGCTCAGAGAAATCCATGACCTGCCTTCATTAACTATATATTTGGAATATGACATACTTCATTTGGCATGTGTGCTAAGATTGTGTCCTTTGATTTGGTATCACAAAGGGCATCACTAATCACCATGAAGGAAATGCGTGTCTTGCACCAGCTGTTTCGTCACTTGTGGTATTTCCACTTCATCTTAGGACTCCTAGGGCTTCTTCCAAGAGAAACACCTTTAACATATGCAATTGAAGTTTAAAAAAATAGGGCTCATTACATTTCATGTCACCAGCAATAATTTTAAATCAACTATTACAAGTTTGATTAATAAATGCATTTATTTTTGCAAACAGCAAAGAGTATTTCAAGATAGATGACTCCAAGAAGTACCAATTAAAAGGCAAAGTGTAGTTATTCCTCTTAAAAGAAGTTCTATGATAAGAAAAAAGATGGAGGGGCAGTGGGAAAATATGTAAGGGTTACTCATTGAAGACAATAATGCCTAGACTACCACCTCCAATAAATTCTGTGAATGGTAAAACATCTCATTTAAGAAATAGTAACATTCTTCCTGGGGAGAAGAATGTAACTTTTTTAAAACACCAAAAGCCTACATAGTTGTGATGAAGGTTGTAGACAAGAATGTTTACACTTTTTTGTTTTCATTTATGTTTTTCCAAAATTCTTTCCATCATTTGAATAGTCCAGTAAATTTAAATTAGATGAAACCCTTTGTGCCTCTCATTCTCTAACAGCAACCAAGCAAGAGCTCTCTATACTAAATTATAATAGCTGAAATCAAGAAATACAAAGAATAAATAGTACTTTCTTGGTTTGAAACATGGCTTCCTATTAACAGAAAGTATCTGTGACCAAAAACATGAGCAGCTTGTTTTCACAATCTGTAAAAAATGTGGGGAATTCTCCCCATTCCCGTGCCCCTGATGGATATGCCTACAGAAGAGAACTGCTGTGCATCTGTGAGATGCTACTTCAAGAAGCTGAAAACACGCTTAGCAATAACATGGTGTGAGCAATTTATTTATGAAAGAGAGAACTGCAAAGTTTGATACAAACAGACAAGCGGTAAGCTGCTGACATGTAACTCAGCTTGCAAGCTTATTGACCATAAAATGCATTATATAACCCAAATTGGTATTATGTCATCTCTGGGCTTCCACTAGTCTGATAGGCTTTACTCATTTCTTCCTATTCCCCCTCTCCTGTTATACTTCAACAGGGGGAAGTCACTTTTCTTAGACATCATGTTGTTCTTGGCACTTCTCCAAATGAAATAGAAGGTAAAAAAGAAAAGAAAAAAGATGTGAGCAGGGGTGTGAAGTTGCTGAGGAGTAAGAACAAAAATACCCATGATCATGCCAAGCAACTGCCATCTATAAGCCACATATGACATGAAATCATGATTCACTGAAATGATGCCTTGGTCATGAAATCATGATTCACTGAAATGATGCCTTGGTCATGAAATCATGATTCCATTGCTATCAGCTGTCTGTCTGACATCTGTTTCAATGGATACAGGATTTTAATTGACAGACAGCTGCTGTCCTTACTTATTTTATCAGATGTCCCTACAATGTGGCTTCAGCTTGCATTTTCTCAAACTGCATTGCTATTATATTGAAGCAACTACACGGAGTAACAAAGAGTTAAACAGTGTACATGAAATGCAGTAAGTTTAGTACTAGCTACAGTAGTCATGTCCCACTTTTAAAAATATGCAAAGTGCTTAACAGTTTCAAATTTGCACACAACTGAAGTCAACAAGGCTAAGTAGATGCGGGCTTAAAATTAACCAATAAATCTATGTGCTTTAATGAGCCTTGGGCTTTGTGTATTATCTTGAATCTCAAAAACCCATTGTTTTTAGGGTAGAAAGGAATTAATCTCATCAACAATCTTGTTTTCATGTTACTGCATTAATTGCAGTGAATTCTTAACCCAGCCCATCTCTGCAAATGCAAGATTACTGACTCTGCTCTTCTGTAGATTCTACAGTGTTGACAGTTACATACCTAACAGAAGGAAATCATGATTTTCTAATTATGTAAAACCATTTTCTACTTGTTTTCAACTTGCTTCAGCTTCTGATTAATACTTTGATCAAGCAAAACACAGATGCAAATTGAGGAGTTATTATTTCAGGATTACTGATCATGTAAGCAAGTGCTGAACATGTAAGCTAGAGAACTGATACTGGAATCTGTCAGTTCAGGTTTTATTTGAGAAAGAAAAAAGACTTATAGTGTTTCAAACAATTTGCTCCCAGTATTCAACTTTCATAATTAGATACAAACTTGTCACAAAGCATTGCCAGCACAATCATAACATTCAAAAGCCTACCAATTGTTATCCACTGAGAATGGATCACCTTTCAAAACGATAACCATAGTTGCAGAAAATGTTGATGTCAAGGCTTGCATTTTTGAAATTATTACCTGATAATAAACCAGATGCATAAACTGAGTAGCTGTTATCTATGGCTCTCAAAAAACAATATATAATACCCTGAAGGTTCACCAGTGGTGGCAGAGTTTTACATCCAGCAGCAGCCCTTGCTCCAGGTCATTTCATCTGGCAACACAAGTAAAACAATTCCCCCTCCACCCCCAAAAAAGTCTGAAGCCATGCTGCATAGAGACAACCCCAAAATGTGAATGGGAACATATATTTTTAAGTTTGCATATTTCTGTACTTCCTATCACATTTGAAAAATGTGGAAATTAATACTTTGAAACATTTTCATGTTTTAATCAATGGAAGGAAAGCATGCAGATATGAAAAATGTGAATGAAGATGCAGCTTTCCTGTTCCAAATGCACTTTCTAACAAAGAATAAAACAGCTCATAAAGTCAACTGGAGCAAGCAAAGCTGAGCTTAGGAGGGATATTTGGAGAATTTCAGTGATCTCAAACCCTGGCTCTCCCATCCCCAAAGCGATTCCACTTGGAGAGTTCACTATGATGCAAGCTAAAAACAGCCAAAGCAATTTCCAAATTAATCTTAACATCTTTTGTTGTTGTTGTTTTCCATCAAATAATATGAACTCAAACTTTTAAATAAATTAACACCTCCTTATTTTAAATTGGCTCTGTCCTGTTCCATGGTAAGCTACAGACAAGAATCACCAGGTAAATGGTTAGTAAACACATGGAAGAAAACTTCTTACCCAGAAGCAGCCTAATGATGCAGCAATAATATCTAAAAATCTTTGTTTTAAGTCCTTGTTGCAACAACTCTACTCCAAGTTTTCTAAAGGTCTCCTGAACTTATTCACACTACTCTGCCAAACACATTATTGCAGAAAATTCTCATAAATGCCAAATTAATTTAATTGAAATTATGTCAATAAAATAATAATAGGTTATTAAATAGTGGAGATCTCATATTATTATAGCAAGAAGGGCAGCAATAGAAACTCTTTTCAAAATTGCACTTTCCTTCCTTTCCTATTTTACTTCATTGGAACATTCTGCATAATTAATGTTGCACTACTTAATAAATGCTTATGAAACTACCACCTCCCTGCTCTTTCAGTTTAATTAGGTGATTGACTTCAGGAATGGTATAAATTATAATGACAGTTTAATTACTTCTTTAATGTGCTCGCTTAAAAGATTTATAAACACGAACAGTATAGCAGGACATTGAAAGTTTAAAATATTGTGAAATTGACTGGAACAAAACCCCATTTAACAGAACATCAATGACACTATGCTGATTAAGATGCAGACCACCAATGATTTACAGAGTATTATTTTTTAATCCTGCATTCTCCACCAGAATCCATGCAGCACTCTCTCAGTTGAGAAGTTCACCCAGGTAAGTTCACCAGTGCATCAAGGTATGATTTGCATTACCCAATGTCATCTCAAACATGGTACTTTTAGTGGAATTAGTTCACGCATTACAGCCCTGTTCAAATATTCAGGACACACAAAAGCTGAACAGATGGCGGTATCATGGCCACTGGTCACTGTTCTAACCTGCATGGTCAGCAGAAGGCATGAAAAGGGTTCAATGCACATAACACATTACATGGCCACAAGTCCTTCCACATCACCAGGAACCCAGCGGGATCATGATCCCTGGTCCTGTAGGACAGGCTACATCTATGCGTGTCTCCTAGCAATGCCACTGAATTTCAAAATTAATCAGCTCATTGGATGAAATTCATGCATTCATAATTCCTTTGTAGCAAGCACAAATCACTGCCACGTAAAAACTTACAAAAAAATCACGTGTCAAGAAACTGCCACATAGGCTGCATACATTTCCAAATACCAATCTATCTCTCCTATACATGCTTATTTGAAGCAAATAACCATTACCCAGGCAGGTTCCACTTATGCATGGTGACTTGATGCAATATACAGTCTGAAATGACAGTCACAAGATACAGTTTGATATTGTGCCTCCACAAAAAAATCACATGCTCAGCATGAGAACTTGAATTAAGGAAGTCTGAACCATGATTGCCTAGAGGAACTAGTTACTTTCCGAGAAAATAACCAATTCATTTGAAGTGTAGTGTGGTGGTTAAGCATGCTAGACTGGGACTCAGGAGATCTGCGTTCTAATCCTTACAGATTTGTTGTTGTGAGGATAAACTGGAAAGGGAAATTTTGTAAGCCACCTTGGGTTCCTTGCAAGAGGGAAAAAAGCAGGATATAACTGCAAACTAATCACAATCAACACTATATACCTCTATGCTCGTATCACTGGGAAATATGGCTAGTCTTACTTCCTTGTATGTATAAATACACACACACACACACAAACACCTGTTGCTGCTGCTGCTGTGTTATGTATCCCACTTTTTTTTCCTTCCAAGAAACTCAAGGTGGCTTACATAATTATTCTTTTCCTCCTCTCAATATTCACAACAACCCAGTGAGATAGGTTAGGTTGAGAGTCCGACTGGCCCAAAGGCACTGGCCCAGTGAGCTCCATGGCTAAGTGGAACTCAAACCCAGATTGCCTGAGTCCCATTCCCCCACTCTTAAGCACTACACCTCTCTTAAAAATCACGCAGAGCTCATACATGTTAGAAGGAACTTTATGAGCCTATGTGATGAAGCAGCTCTCTTAATCCTACAAAAACAACATGGCATTGAAACAGAATCTTTTATTGGATCAGCTTTTATTATTTTATTTTGTGTTCTTGGCAATTATCAGAAGAGAAAGAAAAGGAATTGTATTTAAGCCCATCTAAAACTCTGTTCTAAGCTTGCACTCCCCTATCCACATTTGCCTGACAGTGACACCCATGGAACAGATTTTCTTCTGAATAAACATGCACAGGGCTGTACTGTAAAAATTCCTTGAAAAATTACATACAGGCTTTCCCCAGGTTATGAACATCCAAATTACAACTGGTACTTACAAATGAACTGCCGTAAAGCCTATTGATTTAAAAATTCAAGTTAAAGACCTACTGCAGAAAATCATCATCACCATAGAGAGAGGGCATTGAAAGGGGATAGAGGGAGGACCTCCGAAGCATGCCTTCTTGTCCCACCCATCCAGAGAGGAAAATCTCTCCAGCATTTCCTTGGTGCAAAGAAGAGGCATTGTGGGGACCTGGGGGTGGGGTGGGCTAGAGATATTCATGGTCTTTCCACTTTTGCCGGAGTCCTGCACCCCTAACCCTTGCAAATGTGACTGTATGTGATCCAACTTACACACAAACACTATAAATTCGTACTCAGGAATGGAACTCCTCCATAATCCAGGGGCTGCCGGTACAGTAAAACAGCAGATACACCAGTTGTACACCAATTTTCCTGAATTGTACCCAATTGGTATGGTAATACTTCTTGGCAAATTATTTTTTAATTGTTATGGCTTTGAAAAAATCAAGGAAATATATCCTCTGACACATGATAGTAGGAGGGATTTCAATGTCCAGATTGCTAATGTGTTTGCCTCTTTGCAATGTCATAGATCTCTGCCAGGATAGTACAGCATAAAGCTGAGTGATCCAGGGTGCTTTGTCTGTAGTTTCCGTTTCCAGAAAAGTTGTGCAATGCTTAAACAATGGCTCTCCTATTGGGCTACTGTTTCATGTAACCTCACTGTACAGCTGATGATTGATGATGGGTCAAGAGGGCAGTAGACTTTGGGTGCACGTCGTTTAAATGCTTTATCAAAAATGGCAAGGGGCCATGTCCTACAATAACACAGCAAATACTTCCTTTACTGTACAGCAGACAAATTCCTTCCTCTTAGCTGGCTAAATCTACAGCTGTAATTCTGTGACTTGCAGTTCAGAACATAATAAACCACATGCACTGTTCTACAGGTAGCAAAACAAAACACAACAAAAAATCACAAAAGCCGCCTCATGCTTCATTCGCAAGACTCTGCACATCCTCTCTATATTGATATTTCTGGCAGAAAAACCAAGTGTGAAAGAGACAGTTCAAGTGCATCACTGACAGAATGGCTCAGTTCACACAATCATGGCTTCTTTTCCTCATATGTGTAGGCTGTGCACCATGTGGTACACCTAATTACCTTCACGGCACACAGGTAGTCATGGCATCCAAAACCAGTGAGGTGGATAAAGAGAGGTGGCTTTGAAACTACTCCAGAACCTTATAACAAAAATAATGGGTTGGGTGGAAGGGTTGATACCCCACCCCCCTGCAATCTCACAGGGTTTCGACAACACGGCTGTCCATGAATTGCTTATTTTCTCCAGTAATTGTGTGAATACAGCCAATGACTGGATTCACCCAATCCAACAAGCCATGGTGGCTGTTTGCGTTGTCAGAAGCCAGTGAGGTTGGTTAACAAACTGTAGGCCATCATTAACAAACCACAGCAAGCCACCTCTGGCTTATAAATCACCATGGTTTCTTCTGCTGTGTGAACCCAGTGTTAAGACTTGTCAGTCCTCTCATGCAATCCCATCACTGGAGAACGCTGAACTGTTAGGTGTACACATGGAAAAACATAAAATGTCATAAATACTATGGTACATAAGACAATTACTCTATATTTAGACTGTGCTACTCAAGAATAGACAAAACAGATGTTAACAGCAAGATGGTAAAGTCATTTCTTAAGAGGCCAATATTAAAGCATAAAATCACAGCACAAGCTCTGAGAGTTTGTGACAGCATTTGAATCTGCCTTGTAAACCCCAAGAAGTGGTTTTCATGATGACCTACAAAATCCTAGTCCAGTTTATCAGCTGGACCTGTCATAACATACATATAGCACAAGTTAAGAACAATGAGGACAATGTAGAAGTAGTCCCTGGGTTACGAATGAGTTCTATTCCTGAAAAAGTCAAATTGGTATGTAGGCTGGATCATGTATATAAAACACTTAAGACACGCTTCCATATAGAGTTGGCCCACCACATTTGCAGGGGTTAGGGACACAGGACCCCCACAAAAATGGGAAAAATACAAATATCTCTACAGCCCCCGCAAAAAAATAAACTCTGAATACTGTTGTCCATACATGTACTGAATTGCTTCTCCCCCCGCCCCCACCCCAGAACTTGGTCTGATCCAGCAGGGTCTTCTTCTTCATTTATTGCATTCTTATGGTCTCATCCCTGCCCCCTCTCCCTTTCGCTCACCAGCACTTTGCACCAAGGAAATGCCAGAGGGATTTCTCTCTCCAGCCTGGCAGGGCAAGAAGACATGGCTCGGAGGCCTCCCTCTCGCCCCTTTCGCTTCCTCTCTGTCTGTGGTGATGACAATTTTCTGCAGTGATTTTAAAAAATTAATAGGCTTTATGGCAGTTGGTTTGTAAGTATGGGTTATTCATAACTCAGACGTTACAGACAAGTTCGCATTCCTGAGAATGTCCTTAGAGGAACTGCATGTAAGTCAGATCACGTACATAAAAAGCATATAAAACACCTAAGGAACACTTACATATATATGAAAACATCTTAAACAATACAGCATTTTAATAATGATAAAAATTCAGTAATATTAAAGTAACTACAGGTGCTGAAGAGTGAATCTGTATGTATGAGTGTAGGTATAGCGTATCTTAATCTTAAAATTAAGATAGAAAAAATAAAGATTATTAAAGGCTAATGCTTCTTGAGCTAACATGAAGTCTAACATTAACATTGGGCATGCTGGCTGGGGATTATGGGAGTTGCATTCCAACACATCCAAAGGGCACCTGGTTGAGGGAGGCTAGCATACCCAGGATCATACTTTTTTAAACAGTCCATACACAATATGAATGACATCTGGAAAGTTAGTTTGGAGTTGTACTTTCCTGCTTAATGATGGCTGTCCTGAAGGAGTGGATGATAACAAAAAATGTGCAACTGTCTAATTTCCATGGGTTGCAGGTAAGAATAATCACAACCATGCACTGAACAAGTGTGTTTTATTTGTTTAACATCTACCAGAAGCATTTTACCCATGCTGTGGCTTGCGTTCCTCATTAAAAGATGGAAAGAGGGAAAATTCTGGACAAGACAAGAGCAACTAGAGGGAGGCTGCATGTGAGCATGCTTGTTAGTGCTGCATTTCCAGCTGGTTTCAAACCGAGTGCAGAGGGAGGTAATGGAGAGCTGCTGCAGACCTTTTCTCAGTTTATCAGTTTAAGCTGCTTAAAGAAATAAGTCCATTGCAAGGTTTGTGTACCTGCAGTGCCCGCCACAATATAGGCCAGCAAAAAGACCAGACAAAATGTGTCAAATGCAGGAAGTTTCTCTGTGAAGAAAAACTTTCCAAAACAACTTATCAACCTTATCACCCAAAGAGATGCTGTGATTTCAGGCAACAGCCTAATTACCTGTTAGAAGAAATGCACAACCAGTGTAGCCTATTATAAATCTGCTTTTCCTGTCTCTGCAGTATACATCTGGAGTCCCCATTTTTACAGCTAAGAAAATACCACGAGGCAGATTTGCACCATACCACTACTTATGTGTTGCAAATGTTTCTGAAGTAAATGCTTCATGAATGTCATCCTTAAATCATAGCCCTGCAGGTGATCCTCACCCAGTGTATTCAGAAGTAAGTTCCAGTCCTTTGAAGGGGATTTACTCCCAAAGTAACAGCACTTAAGACAGGAGTCTAGTTTGAAGAATAAAATACATTGTTTGCATGTGAAACTTTCAGTAGGTAAGGAAGGTTATATAAGAAACAGCAAAATCACACACACAAAGGGTAAAGCAGTTTTCAGAACTAAGCAAGAACTCTAACAAAGAACTGGAATAAAGTATGTGCAGGACTCTTCTACTGAAATTAGCATGGTCTAAGCATGCTTAACTCCAGTGTGCACAGGGTATAACTGAGTTATTGTAGAATGAAACTGATCACTGTCCAACCTCAGTTGGATATTACACATAAGTCTTAATGCACTACATTTTGTATATCTGATCTATCCAAAGGAACTTCCTTTTGTTTTTAACAGCAGGAAACATTACAAAGTATTATTTTGAATTCTATTTTGGTTAGCTTCTAATATTTCAGTGCACTCTTTAAATATTGTCATTCCTTGTTTGATATTTCCAGATCTGATTTTTATTTTATATTTGGTAGAATGCTATTTAATTTAAATTGATAAAAACAGTAACAATAAAATTTAAAGAAGTGTTTTTGTTTTTAATCCTCTGACTTAGGGCCAGATTCTGCCTGTGCTATAGTCAATGGCATTTTTCCAGCTGGGGCTGGATTGGATTCAAGTGCATCAAAGCATGCCAAATTTCACACTTCAAAAGAGAGGTTATGTTTAAATCAGAAATACAGCAGCTGCGCTACTCAGCCGTAACCATGTTATGGCAGAGTGGCTACAAGGTCATGGTTTGGGTTGAGAATATGACAGAACATCCAATTAAAACAATGAGGGCAGCTTTGATAAACTATCAGTGCTTGCCATATTTACAGTGAAAACTTTTAAATTTCAAAAGCAGGCTCCACTTTTATAAAGTACACTGGAAATGGTTTTAGTTTAACTTTAAAGTGATGATCCCGGTCCTATGCATGCTTACTTGGACCACTGGTTTATTTCCAGAGAAATACACATAGGGTCATAGCGTAGATTGCCATACATTTTAACCATGTATATGTTACTGCCCTTTTTTAAAATCAAGGCAACTTCCCATTATTAAAGCAACATACTTTGGACTCAATACTTCTGCAATGGCCCAGTTAATTAGCCATCCCTACTCTGGACTGAAAAAGCACCCAAACTTCCTATTCGTGGCATTATGAATTATAGATCTAGGCCACTTGGAGACATTTTGAAGACCTGGAAATGCGGCACTTACTGGCAAGGGCCTCACTTTCTACATGATACCCAAGAAGTAGGTCATGTCTGACACCAAGCACATTACGTATTTCATGAGGTTCATGTTGGGGAGGAGAAGTCTAGGCAGAGACTGCTTTGCATTATGCACAATTAGTCGACATTCCTCATGACGTCTGGCATTATCCAAACTACAGCTTAATGATTTGCCAGGGGGGCCATGATTGCACCTGGTGTCCTACTCTCATTCTCTATTAGCAATATAAAGTCAATAAGAGAATGGCTGCCTTGGAGGAAGAGCTGTGAAGGAGTCACTGAAGTCAGATGAACATATGAATCTTGCTTGCTGAATGATTTGCCACACATTAAACACTGCAATACCAGAATGAGCTACAATCTTCACACCCCTGCAAATGGAGATCATGCTTCATGGAATCTAACACTATTTGCAGGTCCAGGAAAACCCAGGCTTACACTAACCCATGATAGCACCTGGTAGAAAAAAATGGACTAAGGAAACTAGAAGAAATCTAGACCATCAGTATCATTCTGGGAAATCTGGAACTGAGCTGATATCATCTGCAGAGGCATCATTTCTACAAAAGGAATATTGGATACCAGCCATAGTAACTGAGGTCACAGAGTCTGAATTATGACTTCTCCAATAGGAGGCATACAACTATCCCTTTTAAAGCAGAGGTAGGCCAACTCTCTTTCTTAATAAGGTGCTGTTACCGCTCCTTGTCCAACCCAGCCTGCACCCTAACTTCATTAGCCAGGACAAGCAAGAGTCCAGGAAATACGTGGTCAGCAATGCTACTCAAATCAGTACTCCTGTCCACATTTTGAATAAGTTTAAAAGGATCCACCAAAATATGACACAAAGGACTTGCAGTAACCTCCAGAACCATGACTAAAGAATGAAGTCCAACCTAGAATGGAGTCCAGTGTTTTTATGTAAACTTTTCAAACTAGTTACAGCATACCTTCAAAAGTTTCTGATATTTCTTCTGCTAGCAAGCAGAAAGCAAGCTGATTACTACAACTGGCAACTCAAGACCTGAGAGTTTCTGCAAACAAACAAACAAACAAACAAACAATGCCTACATTGCCTTCATGCTGTTTTTGTCAGTGCAAAGCCAACATTAGTGAAATTGAAAATTCATGAAGAGTTGCAAATAGATTCTGAATTTGTTTCTATTTTTTCAGTAAGTGGTGGCAAACCAAAATCTATTAAACTCAACAATGGTAATAATTAACATAGGAGTAAGCACCTACAGGAGCTGAGCAGAACTGCTACAGACAGAACATTTTGGAGCGATTTCATTCAAAGAATTGCCATAAATAGGAGATACTTGACATCATGTAACAACAACAAAGCCCCATTGAATTAAATGAGACTTACTTTTAAATAGATATGAATAGGATTGCACTGCTCATCTTGTTTGTCCTTTCAGAAAATAAAGGCTAGGTCCTAGACAATGGGTCTAACTCAAAGAAGCATTCTTATCCTGTTTATTGCTTCATTTGCTTCCAAGATAGATTTGACTTGAAATTATTTCACTGCTCAAAGCACCTTTCTGAGGGATACTGCAGATGTAGCTGGTACTGTCAACAAACTAAACAAAGTTAAAAGAACAAACAAGGAGCTACTGAGCAACTGTCTGACATCTCCTTTTTCATACATCTCAGCTAAAATCAGGCCACATCTGCAATCACTGGATATGATCATTTGAAATACTGCACTGAAAAAAACCCCTTATGCTTTGGGTGCACTAAGAGAAAATAATAATGAACAAAATGCTGCTGATGCACATTTTGGAAAGTGGGACAAGCCATTGACTGGTCAAGAAAGTAAACACTTGGAGTTTGAAAGAATCTGCCCCATTAAAGGTCGGACCACATAACTGCTGCATTTGCCAATAATGAAGCCCACTGTTTAGCAATCTGAGAGGCTATAACTCAAAACACTGGGAGAATTTCAGCACAGCATGGCTAGTATCATTTCAGTGTATGGAGAGAAAAGCTGTAGGCATAAAAACAATATTCTGGTGAGCCAACAACAAAACTAGGTAAGAAGTATATAAGAAGCAAGTGAAACGCTTTCCTTCTTTTTGTAACACAGATCCCATAAAAAAACCTCACTGCCAAGGCTGTAGGAGATCACAGTATTCTAATTTCTCCAATAGTATAAGTAAGCTCCATACATATCACCCAGGCAATCCATTACTTCACTGCTAAACCTCAAAGCTGAATCTATGACACCATGCATTTTAGGAAGCATGTCAACCAAAATTTAGAACTGACATTTAGAGACCTAATGGCACTTAAAGATCTCACACCTACTGACCCTGCCATAAAGGTTAGGGCTTATAAATGCTCATGAAGCCTTCTTCTGTACTAAATATAGCCCTGTCAGAAGTGGAAGATCGGCATTATGCCCAAAAGCAACTCCTATTGTCTGACTTTTACCAGAGATATGCATTACGGAAGTAGTCGGGTTCCAGCAAATCACAGAGTGGATTCAATGCCTTGAACAGTCAATCAATCCATTCATGAAGCCCACCTTCCTTAAGAAATCAGTATTCAGCAGGGATGCACATTGGTAGACCACCTGGCCAATTACAACTCATACAAGGTTTGCTGGGGTTTCCAAACCAACAGAAGCACCACAACCATTTACTGGTTGTTCTGTATTTGGTTTGAGGGCCAACATTATGCAGGTATGAACTAAGAAAAGTAGATTACCGCATGCAGAGAACAGGCACATAGGAAAGATAAGTGGCAACTGAGTCAAGTAACTTTCTACAGGGAAAAGCAAAACCAGCTCAGCAGCATGGGTTAATCCTGCTCCAGATTAACAACCCCGAATATGGTGATTGATCTAAACAAACTCCACCCACTGTATGGATGAAGTAAACTTCAGGAAAAGTGTTAACACTAAACATCCTATTTCTAGATCTGTCTTTGACACTATGCAATACTCCATCAGAGATGGTTAAGAACAAGTAAGAACACACACAAACATAACATCTTTTAAGCACAAAACACCAGAAGAGTTTGGTGATTGGCTTCCTAAGCAAATGACTCAGTTCTATCAAGATTTTGAGTTTAACCTTTTAGAGGCTGTGAATTATATAACATACTTGGCATGAGTCATCAAAGGTTTTTGAAATAAAAAGAACCATGCATAAAAATATACTTGCCACATTCAAACTATGATAGTTAAGTGCTTTACATTTTCTAAGGATACAATCCTACACATCTGTCTTGGAAGCAAGTTCCACTGAATTCAGTGGGGTCTGTTTCTGAACAGACCCGTATAGGACTGTACAGTAAACTATTTTACTGGCTGCTTCAAGTTCACTAACACTGAATTAATGAGAAAGATGAATCCACATTTACATAATCACAACCAGGTATTAGGACTACTACTCAAATTCTGTATAGATTTTGCACACTATTCTCATTGTGAAGATCTCCATCTATCAGTAGCATGTCTGGTTTCAGAATTCTGCCTCTGAATAATAGCAATTGTATGAATGAATGGTGGGAGGGCTCTCCGGGATAGTAGCTTAAGCAACTGAGAGGATACACATTTAGCTATACATATACAGGACTGCACAGGACATTTCTCCATATAATTTAAAAACCTCAGGTTTTAAATCTGCAGTTTCTTATTAATTCACAGATTTTACTGAAGCTGGCATGTAGTATGACAGATCAGAGGACTGCTTCCTTAATATCCCATCACTGGATTTAGCCATAATGAAAACAGTACACCAAATCAATGAGAAAAATACTTTCTTTTTTACAACTGTCTCTGCCAGAAAAAGATACAGAGTTATCCATCCCACTGAAAAAGAATCTCACTGATGGGAGAGATTTCCCTTCCAGGAATGTGGAAAAGCCCATTATGGTGACCTTTCTATTATTCTATTATTTGCAAGCAAATGCTTAATATTGTGTTCCTGCAGCTGGCAGCAAAGGCTCTGCATCATGCATGCCAGCTTCACATGCAGCACCTCATCCCTCTAGTACTTCTGCACCTTATTGTCATTCCCTTGACGGCCCGAGTGCCAGCAAAAGAGCTTGACAGCCCTGGAGTCAGAGGTCAGAGAGAGTTGAACGTGGCATCCACTGCCATCACGTTTGTGTCAAAAGGAGTAAACATGAGGGAGAAAGAGAAAGTGCCTTAAGCTGGCTCCTGCTCTCAGCTGTCCTCACAGAGTGTGCTTGACAAAAATCTCACAAGCGTACCGCAGCCTCATTTACACATGTCATAGAAGGAAGGGAGGAGAGAGAGGTGGCAATCACAGAAGGAAAAGGAACAGAAGGGATAATCTGTGGGGATGCATTTTGTTATCACTCCTCGTTTTGCTACCAGAAATTATTTGGGAGAGATCAGGTAATTTAATTGCTACAAACAACTCAGTGAGTCACACAGGCAGGTGTAAGACACGAAGAACTGCTTACTCAGTATATCTCGCAATTTTTATCCGGATAACATCTGGATTAATTCCCCCCCCTCCCGTTTTAATGTGACGGAATATTCAAGCATTCCCTCTGCTTTACATTCCACAGCATCCATCTCAACCAAGCTGCAAAACAGCAAGCATTCTTTGGATAAAAAATCAGCTAACTGAACCATACACAGTGATCTTGGTACACTCCAGTACACGTATCACCAGGAAACAATACAGCAAGCACATCACATTCTAAAATCTAATTTCAGCTTCTTCCTCGGATTCAGGAATCATACCTTTCCAATGTAAACTGAACAACAGCGCTGGAATTAACTGTCTTTCTGATGAGGAACACCCCTCTTCCTCCCCTTTTCCCAGTGAATGTCATCTCTAGTACTACCTGCGTTTATCAGGAATATGCAGCCTCTCCATCTCTCCAGTCACTCCAAAGAAGCTAACACCCTGGAAATTCCAGTTGTCCATTCTTCGAGGTCATGGATAAAAGCTAAACAGGAGCAGTGTCTCCCATCAATCATATAGAATGTATGGTAGGAGACCTACTGATGTAAGCTAGTCACCAGAGAAAATACCCACTGATGACGCATATCCAGGCATAAAAATAGTTACAGGGCCCCCAAAGGGATTATTCAACAGCCTACATTTAGATATTCTTACAAGAGACCCAAAGTCAATTTGCTGATCTGAGATGGCTGTGAAATGCAGGAGTTTAAGCTTCTTCAGCAGACAGAAACACAAATAGTTGGTTTAAATAAGCTACTGCAATTACAAGCTGTTTGTACATTTTTGACACCACATGACAAGAATGAAGTATAAAGAAAGAAGCTACTTACAAGATGCCCCTTTATAATGTTCCTTTCATTATCTGGGTTCTTTATATTGTTCCAAGGCACATTTTAATCGTTGTAATAATTGTCTTCCAATTCTTACATGAATCTTCTGCCCTTCTCTTCACCCCTCCACTGGCTCTCACTGGTATCACAAAAAGGATTTCACCCCCATTCTTATAGGAACTGTTCCTATAAGAAAACTGGCTACAAAATAAGAGTGTTTTCTGCTACATTTTCTCTTCCTCTGATACCTTAATGCTAAAATATGATACTGTGCTGTGTGAAATGGGAGCTATGTATTAATAGCAAAATGTCCATTATATGCAGGAGTGCTTACCTGATATACAGGAACTTCTGCGGGGGTGGGGGATTTGTGTGTGTTGCCCACACAAATACGCACTGTGTTCTCAAGGAACCTGGGCCATACAGAGTTGCAGCTGAAGGGGGTGCAACTGCAGTGCCTGTAGTATTTTCACTACAGTATGGCGTATTTTTACACTACACAACTAATTGTTACCATCCATACAAGGACAAAACAGAATGTAAAAGGTGTAACTCAGGAGCTTAAGCCTGCTCCCCCAACTCAAGTGCTCCCGGCAATGAAGAATCTACCCTGCTTCTGTCTGCACAGCACAACCACTTTGTGCCTCTCCTGGGTGTGCTTAAGTGGGCTTCTCTAACACAGAATCAACAAGTACCACAGAGCCTGCAAATCTGATATTTATTTAATCCACTTCTGACTGCCTGTTAAGACCAGAGTCTTCCCAAATGGCTTACAAAAGACATACAATTCTAAAAACAAGGCAAAATTATTTTAAATGAAAACTTAAAAACCCTTCTAATGCCATTTTCAAATACCCACCTACAGAAAATACCATTCAAACTTTCATTTAAAAGTCAGACAAAGCAGATGACTTTTCTAAAAGTAAAACCTCTAAAACACAGTGATACAGCCATCTATCTTCAAGGGGAATTGCACCGCATAGGGGGCACTACTGAGAAAGCCCTTTATCTAGTGTCTACCAACATTACTGATCATGAAAGTCATGAAGCAGGTTTCTGAGTTTATCTTAAACATGGGCAGGTGTGTATGGGTTTGCATACTCCTTTGAATGACCTGTACCCAAACTGTTTAGGACTTCAACAGCACTATAATTTGGGTCCAGAAATAATATAGGAACTAGTGGAATGGGTCTGGGTGGAGTGTTATATGATCTGAGCATCATGTCCCAACAAGATCTTGAGTGGCCTGTATCATCAGAAGGCAAGTCACCTTCAAGGGCAGCCCAACTGCACTGCAATATGTATGTCTGAATATAACTAACCAAGCATGGATGTGGCCAGTCAACTTCCCCTAGATGGTCACAGCAGATGTATCAACCAAAATTTATAAATGGTTCTCTTGGTTACTACCAGCTGCTGAGCATCCACAAACACTTTTGAGTCCAGAAGACCACCTCGGGTATGAATGTGGCTGTTCAGGGAAAATACAACCCTATCCAATAGTAGGATGTTGGTTGGTTGGTGGTTTATTAGATTTATATCCTTCCTTTTCTTTCTTTTAAAGAACTCAAAGTGCTGTACATCATTCTCCTCCTGCTGCACTCAGTTTTATCCCCACAACAACAACCCTGTGAGGTAGGTTGGGCTGAGAGTCTGTAACTGGTCCAAAGTCACCCAATTGGCTCAATGGCTGAGTGTGGACTAGAACCCAGATGACCTGAATCCCAGTCCCACATTCTTTCAATTATACCATACTAGTTGAATCTCTCTGTCCAGATCTGCAGATGTTGATCAACACCTCAAATTAATACCATCTTGTTTGCATTAAATGTCACCTTGTGTATTCTAATTCATTCCAGAATTAATCTCAAACACGTATTCAAGATTCCTCCAGACTCCTTAGGATTAGAAGGCAGAAAATCACTGCCATTAGTCCTATCCACCATAGCTAGTGGTAAAACATGATGGGAACTGCAGATCAACATCTCAGGAAGGCTGCATGTTGCCCACTACTGTTGCAGATGTTGGAAAGCCCAAGAAACAAGACAAAACATGACAGTACCACAGAGACCAGGATGTTCACCAGCACCTAGTCTGGTGGCCAAAAATGTTTTTAAGAACACAAACCAAACCAGATTCCTTTACCCAGCCAGCTGCCATTGCTGTGCTCAGTTGCAGCTCAGAAATGAACACCTGCTTTGGTAGTATCAGTGTCATTCTGCATCTTCTTTCTGGTGTATGGATTTCTTTTTCCTGGAGGGCTTGCTCCTCCAAACTTATGGGCTATTCTTTTAAAAAGACAAGAACAAAAAACCCCCTTCAAAGGCACTGCCTTTGTGTCCCAGGCCGCCAAATCCCAAATGGATGAGTTGAAAGGGTGCCAGGGAAGACACCCAGCTGCCGCAGCTCAATGCTTCCCTCCTCCCACTGCTATGGCGCAGTTTGTACTCTTTTAGACCAGGAAGGAGGCAAAGGAGGCGGCGGCAGACTGGCTGAATGATGGATAGGAGAGGAAAAGCCTCTCTTGCTCTGGCCTACTGTTTTATTTAAGTAGCAGAGCTGCTTGGTGAGTTTAATATTGTATTGCATCTCTGCCTGAGAAGGCAGGGAGAAGCTGGAAGGGAGGGGACCGTTTGAAATCTATCTGAATGAGTTTAATATTATTTCTCCCTGAGAATGGAAGGTGGAAACCATTTAAGTATGTCTGAATGAGGTTAATGCAAGATTGTATCTGTCTGGGAGTGAGGGGAAATGCCATTTAATATATATCCGCATGAATGAATGAATGAATGAATGAATGAATGTCTGGGGGGGGGGGGTTAAAAATTCCCTTACAACCTCCTTTACTGTACCTCTCATGATCCCACTGCTCTGTCTTCTGCCCCACCAAACACGATGGGCACCATCTGCCATTTCGACTGATCAGAGAACCATTGGAACCACTGTAATGTCCTCCCTCAAAGCCAACTCAGCCAGGTGATCCAGAAGGACACAATGGCTCATAATGGCAAAAGCTCAGTCCAGAAGGAGCCCCAAGCTACAAGCCTGCTCCTTCAGTTCAGCCCTATCCAATATCTGAGGAAGTAACAGGTTCACACTCTTTTTGTCCATTCAGCTGCAGAAGTCAAATAATAAGCTGCTTCTATCCCCAAATCAGACCTAAACCTGGAAAATATCCAGATAAACCATATCCTCCAAGACTACCTGGATCTGAAAAAAGCTGGAGATCTCTCCTGCTTCTCTCAATTTTTCCTTGGCAGCAGAATACACTGCAAAGCAGAACATCTGCCAATGCTCCAGTTGCCCATCATCTTGATTTCCTCAGACTGCCTCTGGGCCAACTCGGGATTCTACATGGGCACAGAGGCACTCTGAGAAAATTAAGATTGCAAGTCTCTGCAGCCTTGGCAGGTGCTGCTCTTCAGAACACTCAGCTGTCCTGATCAAAACGTTTAAAGAGGCAAAAAAGAGGAACCGCTTCCTGCAGCTGCCTGGGACACTATGCAGAGGCAGCAGGGGAGTGCACAGGGCTCCAGAGCAGTGGGAGAGTTGGGAAAGACAGCATGGTAGGGGAGCTGTAGTCGACAGAACCAGGGATGCAGGTGAGGAAGAATAGGAGAATATGTATGAGGTAAACTAGTGGATGCAGCATATATGTGCACCAGAGGGACAAATACTTTGCAGAAGGTGATCAAGACAGACAGAACGTGTATGGAGAGAATAACAAGAGAAACAGTGTAGGCAGAGCAGATGATTGGCTAGCAGAGGAGAAAATGGTGGACTGAGAGGTTTAAATGGTAACTAATTTGGGTAATTCATTCAGGAGAAATCAATTGGACTAGATAATCTTCCTAGTCAGTTGGGGAAAATAATTTTTGAGGAATTTATTTAAAGGTAATTTGGAGTAATTAATTCTATGAAATGGGTGCTACATTGCAGTAGAAAACAGAGATTTCAAAGAAGTGTTTTTGTGTTTCTGGGGCCAGACTACTTCTGGATATTAAGGTTCTTGGGCAAATTATATGTGTTTTGATCACATCAGTTTAATTTTCATAAAATTGGTGGTGCTTTGTGACTTGCCTCATTCACAGTGCCCATTATACTTTTTCAAAATTCCCAAAGTATCATATTCCAAATGTGCACTCAAGTGTTACTGAACACTGAAAACTGACTTCTTCAAAAAAACAGTTGTTTTGTCATGCTGAATATTCTAATGTAAGAAGCAATCCTGAAAAGGAAAGATACTTGATCATAAAACATGGGCCAACAGGCAATGTTAGGCACAATCCATGCATGTTTTGATTATTTTAGAGAAACAAAACACTGGATTATTCCTTAGCTTTTGTTTCAAAGTAAAATAACTCAAAGCACTGAACATCTTGTCTGCATGGGGTATGTTAAAAAAGAATTAGCCTGGATAGTGTATCATATTTGAAACATTTCCATTTATTCTCTCACGTACTAGAGAAAGTTTTGATAAATTATTTTAATAAAGAAAAAATCTCATGAAGTAAATGTCCTCTGATAAACTTACCAGTTTCAGCTGTGGATCTATTGAACCTTGTTGTTGATGTTGCTAATTTAAATTAGCTTTGTGGCTGCTCTCAGTTTATTGTATTTAACTTGACTTTTTGTTTATTTTTCTTTTTGTATGTCACCCTGAAACAATCTATAGGGCAATTCACCAATTTGGTGGATAAAAAATAAATCGAAAGTGCACTATATTGGAAAAATAAACTAAGCCTCTCAATCCAAACTTGGCATGTAAAAACATGGGACACATACAAATAGGCAAGTTCTCTCTTAAATGAAAAATATGTAAAATTCTAGACATCCTGGTAATTTTCTAAGAAAATGGTTTTCCCTTTTGACTCAAATAAATACAATGAAAACTTCATGCAAAAAGCAAAATATATAGTTCAATGCCCCTTTACTTTTACTCTTTTAGAATTTCAATGCTGCCGTACAAGTTTGGCATGTAATAAACAAAAATACTCTTAAAATAGTTAAGGTTTCAGCAAGTAGGAGTTTTGTACCCATAAAACTCATTCTCATTTCTTTAAATATGACTTGACATTTAGCTTTTCCTTATTAATCCGAAGCTGTGTAAAAACATTTCCAAGATTTAAAAGAATTTGAGCTTTATTTTGTGTGCGTATCTAGCACATTATCTAAATATGGTCAATTAAAATAGCTTATTATTACTCAACATTGTTTTGCCTTAATTCTTCTGTGCAATCATTATTGCACAACTAGATTATTCATTGGCTGCGATTAACTATTGCCAGTTGTTTAGCACTGCTACACTTTAGAACAAAACTGAAGTCCCTGTTACACAAAACAGGAGCAATCTGACTCTTCATCTGCCCTCCACTCCAAGCAGTGGTGGTTAAAAAGAGTGTTTCTTGCCCTGGGATGCATGAGTCTGCCTAACTTTCCCCAATGATGATAACATTGTTATAAATAAAAGTGCAAATTATTTTTAGCACAGAAATTTTGCTAAGCACTCACATTTCTCTCTAGTGCATAAATACTGGCAGTTCTGCTTGCCCTACTTTAAGAGACCTCTGTAGAAATATTCAATTGGTAGCTTCTGCTGGATTTATCTCAAGAAAGACTCCAGGAGAAGTCTAGAGTTTATTCTCCCCTCTTGTCTCCATTCAGCATCTTGGCTCTTCTGTACACTGTAATTTGCACCAGTGTCTAAGACAGCAACATTCGTTTCCTTCAGAATAAAAGCTATAAAATTTTAGAGTGGCATACAGGAAGAATCCACCAAAGTAAAGTTGCAGGTAATAATGTCAAAAACAGACATTTAAGCATTCAAGATTTGTCACCAAGAAATTGTGAGGGAGTGGACGTTTTAATTTCAAGAGGCATTGTAATTCTCTCTTGAAAAAAGGAGTTAATCCTACAGTATTATCACACTCTTTTCTTCCCAAATATATTCCCAAAGAATTTGAAATTTATGGAGGATTCATTGAACTCTCAAATATCTTTTAAAAAGAGGACATTTACTTCAATTCTGAAAATAAATTGTAATTCCAAAAAATATTACTGATTATTGTATCTGGATTGGAATTTGTGTTAGTCCAGCAGAATGGATAACCCTACAGCAGAATGGATAACCCTCAAGAATGGATTATGCTTCTCCTGCAAGCTCCCAAATCTTCTCTGCAGGGTTTGATCTCCAGGGGAGATCTGTAGGGATCCCAAAGGATTGCAGAAAAGAGGAGATGAAGCCAAAATCTGCATATACAAAAATGGATGCAACTCTATGGCCCTGTTCAGATATATGCTCTATGGCTCCTTTGCATCATCAGCAGCTGAGGCTGTGAATATGCTAATATGCTAAACCAGTGCCTGGCTGCAACAATGGACTGGATGAGGGTTGTCAAAGTGAAACTCAATCCCGACAACACTGAGATGCTGTTGGTAGATGGAAGGTATTCAACCTGTTCTGCACTCCCCATAGCTTGAGGGTGCTTTTTGGTTTGTCACTTGAGGCTCAGGTGGACTCAGTAGCTCAGAGCACCTTGTACCAGCTTCAGCTGGTGGCCCAGCTATGCCCCTATCTAGACAGGGATAGTCTGACTTCAGTAATCTACATTCTAGTAATCTCTAAATTAGATTATTGCAATACACTCTACGTGAGGCTGTTTTTGAAGATGGCTCAGAAGCTGCAGCTGGTGCAGAATGGCAGCCAGATTAATAACCAGGACCCACAGGTGCAAGCACACAAAACCAATTATGGCCCACTTACACTGGCTGCCTGCATGCTTCCAGTCCCAATTCAGGGTGCTGGTTTTAACCTATGATGTCTTACACAGTTTAGAATTTAGGGGCTTGAGGGGGATTACCATTCCCAGGTGATTTGCATCTTTGCAACTGTTTTTCACTGTTTAAAACTTTTTAATTTTTCCCTAATTTTATTCTGCTTTTATTGCATTTTCATTGTCTGTCTGTATGGATTGTTATAAGCCACCCAGATAGCTTCAGCTGTGGGGTGGTATAGAAATGAAACAAACAAACAGTTTGCAACAGCAATAATAATGTAACAACAGAAATCAGCAACAATTAGTGGATTAATTGTTGAACTGCAGGGACATGCATCTTGTACAGGCCTCCCAAAGGGTGGGATCCAATTAGCTGCTCCTGCCAACAGAGCACTGCTGTCAACAAAATGGGGATGAGCAATTCAGCCTCTCACATATCCCCCTGCACATTCCCTCAGTTGGGAGATTTAGAGTAGTCTTTCCCATGAGCCTGTTTTGGGATCATAACTTATTACCATGCCATAAATTATAAAGTGAGGTGACGAAGTTTGGTGACCACACCAAATTTTTCAAGGATAGTTTACATTAAAAGGCACAGGGAAGATTTTCCAAAAGAAGATGCCCAAATTGTGGGGAGGGGACAGAATGGGCTACCAAGTGGCAAATGCAGTTCAATGTAAATAAATACAGGGCATTGGCCATTAGGGCAAAAAGAATCCTAAATATACCGTGATAGGGCCTGATCTCGCAGGGACTGCACAAGGATGGTGCCTTGGGACTGTGATGGAGCCACTCAATAAAATGACAATCAAAGTGGCTGCTACTGTAAAAAAAAGAAAGAGAAAATTCTCTGTGAAGGATCATTAGGAAAGGAACTGAAAATAGAACGGCCAATACTCTAATGCCCTTACAGTAATCTATGGCGCAGCTACACTTAAAATACTGCACGCAGTCCTGTTATCACACCAAAAGGTTATTACAGAGCTGAAAAAGCTGCAGAAAAGAGTAAACAAAATGAACAAGTGGCTGGAGCAATTCCTCTTTGATGAAAACGGGCAGTGTTTGGAGCTCTTTAACTTAGAAAAAAGCAAAGGAAGCATGACAGAAGTGTACAGAATTATGTGTGGTGTAGTAAAAGTGAATTACGTTAAGTTTTACATAATACTGGAGCCTGATGGTGAATGGCAGGGATTCGGAACAGAAGAAAGATCATGGTTCACGCAAAAGTAAAGCACGATGTTCTATTATGGAATTTGCAATCACAAGATGTAGTGATGGCCTCCAGCCTTAAAGAAGCATTAGATAAATTGATGGAAGTTAACACTATCCAGGACTACTAATCATGGCTATGTATTACCTCTAGTATGAGGCAGTATGCTTCTGAAAAATCACTTGCTAAGGAATACAAGGGAGTTGCTATTGTGCTCTTGTCCTGCTGTAGGTGCCCCACTGGTATCTGCTTGGGCACTGGAGGAGCAGAATGCTGGCCTGGCACTCCAGAAGACTTGTCGCACTATCCTAATAATGCAAGAGCTCCACCGGAGCGTTTTTATGATCTTTCTGGGAAATGCTGGCTACTTCCACACCAGGATGGCTACATTCCCTTTGGTTTAGAAAGCAAAATCTGATGTGGTTAACCTCTCACACACACTTATTTACATGCAAACTGACTGAATCCTTTAGGACTACAGTATGCAAAAATGTTCATAACTTTAGTTCTGGTTTTTAATCTTGTTGCATATCTCATTTTTCCTGAGGTGGTGGTAGAGGGAATAACCTGTTCTGTTGTACTTTTAAAAAACTACAGCTACTGTAGAATGAAATCTCAATTGAGTTCAAAATCAGATTTAATTACTCATTCTGTAGGAGAGCTTGAAAATGTGTGTGAAATTTCACACCCAAGAAGCAAATGAATAGAAAGCCCATTTACAACAGATTTCAGTCACTGTTAAAAGAACCTAATCCCCTTTAGGCCAATATCATAATCATAATTTATTGTTCTGCAACCAATAATATTTAAAGAAAAGAAAGTAAGAGTTCTACTAACACATGTCACCTGCTTTCTACACTATGTAGATGCATTATTGAAATAATTAACTTAGACCAATGAAATTCTACTATTTAAGTTAGATCTAATTCAGCTTGGTCTTCAAACAGTGCAAGACTGCACTCCATGCTCAAGTCCCACAGAAGTAAGTTGGATTAGTCTAGTCTCTTCTTAAAACCAGAACAGGAAAAAATGCCAGTTCCTTGGTCTGACTACTGAAAGTAAGGAAAGTGCATCCAGGCTGTCAACATAAATCTGACTGTTAACAAAATTAGAACTCTTTATCTTTCATGTTATCTTCAGTCCAGAGATGCTAAGAGCAGGTATTTTCTGACTTTTGTAAAATAATACACATCAGATAATTGAGTGGCATACAAATGTTTTAAATAAATAAAAACAATTGGCATGCCCTCTTGCATGAGCTGTTCTCAATTCCCCTTGCCTTCCCAAAACACACATTCCAATCCACTTGTGTACCCTACTTGATTTCTTTCCTCCCCTTCTCTTTCACAGCAACACACAGCATTTGGGCTGCAGCATTATACATTTTATTAGCATTCAGGTTTGTTTATTTTATAATACAAGGTGCACTTGTTCCAGTGTAGTTGTAGCTGGAACAGTTACTTGTTACTTGTACTGCAGTTACTGTAGTACTGTGGTTTTAGCACTGGTTTGCTATAATGGATTCTGCTTCTTTCTTTTTGGGAAAAAAAATCTGATGGTGATTACTGCAGAGGTCGCAGGACTAGGGGATCTTCATGCGATTCTTTTTAGTAAAGCAAGCTCCAGAATCAAGAGATGGCGCATAAACTTATTCATTAGAAAAAAAGTTGGGGTTATCAGGCAGCAACTTGGTAGATTCCCTGTGCACCTTTAAAGGCGCTAGTGGCATAACTCTTCTATGGAGTTATAACCCAGTCCTTTTCTCCTGTCCCACCACCCCTTGCTCTTTTCTTCAACAGTGGATGTGGTGGGAAGATTAGAGGAGGAAACAATGAAGAAACAGGTGAGAGAATCAAGTTGCACTTCCTTGCCTACTCCATTAGCAGTTTGCCTACTCTATTAGTAGTACTCAGAAAATTTCTGAGCTGTAACTGCTAACTAATGGAACAACAACAATTTTGGTAAAAAGCATATTTGGTTTGGTGGCTGACCATGTGACCAAACCATGGTGCTAAAATAAAACAGAAAAAGAAAATACCCTTGTAGGGAGCAAATTAAACTGGGGAGAGAAGGTTCAAATTTCACTTCCCCATGTGACATAGCTCTAATCCAGATTAGAGGAGTTTCAGGTAAAGTAAAACAACAGAAAAGCAACAAAAAGGGCTGCATTCTACATCATTTACATTAATGAGCAGTTTTACACTCCATTTCATTCACGTGAAGTTCTCTACCACTTCCATGATGAAGCAGTCTTTTAGGAGGCAGAATAATGACCCTAACTACGGTTTGACAAGGGAATTCAGTGAATTCAGGCACAACAATAAATGGTAGTTAGCATGAACTGTGGTTTAAAAACAAACAGCTTCAGATCACAGATCCTGGTTTGTCAGCCCCAAACAAATCAGTTTGTATACCAATGTGAGCAAAAACTTTTTCGTTTTCATAACCTATACTCTCTATTCACTTAAGGGCATAAGAAAAGTCATGCGCTAGATCAGACCAAAAGTCCATCTAGTCCAGCCTTCCATACACACAGTGCTAAACCAGCTGCCCTCAGGATCTCTTAAGCAGGATCGGTGCAAGACCTCCTGCTGCCCAAGCTTCTCAGCAACTGGACTTATTTAAAGGACTTCTTTAAAGCCAGCCATGTTGTGCTTGATAATATCAGAGACCTCTGCATGTAGCATTTTCACTAACCTCCTAGAATTTCATGTATTAGATGCACATCCCCTCTTCTCCAGGATCTATAAAGAGTCTGGATCAGTAAGTCAATCACTGGAATAGACTAGTACCATCTGAACAAAGCTTCAAATGAAGGTCTTTTCCATCCCTATTACCTGAGATCCTGGAGAAGTAAGGGATTGAAATGGAAGCCTTCTGCATGCCAAGACTGGTGTGCACTGAACTAAGGCCCATCTCCTAAGAGGCAAAAACAAAACAAAGAATCCCTAAGATTAAAAGTAACAGATCTACAAGAGCAGAAGAGGCAAAGAGCTTTCCCAAGGGAAAACACTTAAGGGAACAGACAGTGGGGAAAGCCTGGGGGGTATTATTCTGAGAGAGTACCATATCACCACTACTGTGCACTTTGCTGCCTGCAAACAGGCAGCCTTCGCAACAGGGAGTCTGGAGACTTCAAACCCCATGAGCAGCTGTATCAGCATGCAAGCAATGATATGCACAGAGCAGCACTGGCAGCAACATTATCCTGTCTCCTTCCAGCCACTACAAACGCTCATGCTGGCATGGCAAAGCTTGCCAGCCATCTTTTAGCCTCCACAGGTTGGGACTCTACTGTTTACTGCTCCACAGGCAGCCATGCGTTCATGTTTCCAGTACCAGAAGGCACTTGACATTTCCACTTAAAAAGCAAGGTGTCCTGAAGTGAAAAAGTTTGCATTAGTGGTAGGAATACCTACACCGGAGGTATAGGGAGTTCAGACAACTGTCTTTGCTACCATATTTCAGTAACCTCTTGGAAAAGGATACTTATGTAAGTAAATGATCAACACAAATTCCTGGATGCTGGTGGAGGGAGGGCAAAAAGGCATTAAATAGTAGCATGCCTTCAAACAATAATAGAAAATACAACCACCTACATTCAAAACCCAAAAGAGAAATGTTGGAAGTACAAGAATAAAGGAAGTACAAATACAGTGGTAGTTGTAAGGTAAATACTAGTTTGTCCCTGAAATCCAACATCTATATACATAGCCTGGAGAATGTGTGACCCATCAAGCCAAACACAAGCCTCTATTGTGGCCTCCTAGATATCTTGACATATGGGACCCTCATTCATCAAGCTGCTAACTGTGGTCTGTGTTGAGTTTGGTGACTCACAATTTGTGTAAACCCTGCATGGGGACATTAGCGCTCACTCCAAGGTACACTCTGCCAGCCAGATAAAATACATAAAGGATCACAAGACCAGCCTTTAGGTTACATACATGCATGTATAATAACCTCCATCTAGAGAAAAGAAAGTTTCAGGAGCCCAACACTTTCCTTTTAAATATAGTAACATGCCAGATCTTCAAACCTGGTGTGCTGCAGGGATGACAGCAACTGCAGACCAATGAGTTCTCCAGAGGGCATCAGGTTAGAAAAGGCTTACCTATAGCCTGAGCAGGAAGAAGTGAAATGGAAAAGTACTGGAAAAGTGGAGACACTTAACTTTTTTCTTCTTGCCACTTCTTGACTTCAAGACCTACCCTAGGCTCCAGGTGGCACTTCAAACACATGTAAGGCTAAGTCACATGTGAGACCATGTGAAAGGGAATAAAGCAGAGAGTGAGGTGTGGGAGAGAAGCATCAAGTGGGGAAAGGGTTGTTTATTCCATCTCTCTCTACTGCTTCATACACAACCTTCCAAAGCTGCTGGGCATGGGAGGCCCATCATGGATGGGTTACACATATTGGTACGCAATAAAAGATGGGAAAACAGGAGATGTTCTATTTTTTTTCCTCCACTTTGGACAGTATCCAATGGGGCCGTTGCATAAGTGGTTCCTCCCACCCATTCTGTTATGTAAGGGGGAACCAGCACTTGTGCAAAGGAAATTCAATGCTTCCTGTAAGAAGCTCCCAAATTAGCAGAAACAGTGATTAGTAGATTGGGACAGGGTGGAAGAGCTCCACTTTGCATGAGCTCCATGACCTGCCCCCATTCTGGAAATGAGCATTTCTGCTCATTTCTGTCCTGCTCCCAGAAATGGTAAATTTCTGTTGCACAAGACATAGGTCTTGGTTAAAGAATAATTTCAGTGATTCACAAGAAAATTAGTGTGGGCAAAGTGCCCTGCCTAGATACTGCCATTTGCAAATTAAAATTAAAGATAACCAATGGCTTGTAACTCACCATGTCTTTCATATCTTGTTGGTATGGGCATGAATGCAAGGGAAAGTATGCATCCATATACAGCCTAAGAAACAGTGTGTCCAAAAGAAGTATTCCACACAGTTTAAAATGCACAAACCACAATATCTTACTTTGTACATGAAGAGGCTCTTCGAAGATATATTATACTTTTTAAAATTCCTGAATACTCATGTGAAACCACAAACCTATCCTTTCCACTTGAACTGGTTTTGATCCCAGCTGATCAAATGTAACAATCCTACTGTATTACAATTCACCTGATCTAGATGGAGCTTTGCATTTCATTTTACACCTGGGATAGGAAAACAAACATAATCAGATAATGTAAGAGAGCAATATGTGGAGATTCCTGCCTGCCATTCAGCCAACGTAGAATAGACTGGGTTGTGCTTTCAGCTGTAGATGCATCACCTCTACTGTTCTCTACCTTTCCAGTTCAAGGACATTCAGATTGTTTTTCAAGATGCCCTGCCTTGCTAGCATCATCTCACTGGCCTTTAACCCACCATTAAACATCTCTTTGTTCGGGTTTCCCTACCTCGGCTGCCCATCTTTAGCCATGTCAGCCTTCCTTCATCCTACTTGTTTCAGTCACCATAGTTTCCTTCAATTCATCTCTTTACATACCTCTCCTCTTCATAGCCCTCTTTAACTGTCTTTCTACAAATTCTTTGTAGATGCTTAGTTTTTTCTCATAATCAGTTATGTGGTCCTTCCATGTCTTAATCTTTCAATGCTACTGCTTGATAATCTCTGGGTAAATCTGCACAACTGCTTTATATTGGTTTCATATCAGTTTAATTATCATCATGGTTTTCCCCAAGGATTCTGAGAACTGTACTTTGGTATAGCACTCTCAACTGGTATAAATTCTTAACTCCTTCCACTCAAACACAAATCTGCAATTCCTAAGATTCACCGAGAAGAAGAAATGACTAATGAAGCCAGCTTTAATACTGATATAGCTATCTTTCTTCTTTTCTCATACATTTTATCAGCTCTTTTTTTTCCTTACCTTCATCATTGTTAGTTCATCTTAATCTTATTTTGCAGAATACAGTCTTCATTTTATCCTGCAATGAGGTAGCCCAGTAAACATGCTCACTAAAAGAAGTTTTGGCCAGGTTGCAGTTCTAATTTTCCAGAAGGAAAACTTGAAACCAGTTTACCAAATGCAACTCATGTAACTTTGTAACTCATATGCATGGGGTGAATATTTCTTCCTAAAAAGAAGGAAGATCTTGCGCTTTTCTACACAAAGTTTTAATTAGTTATTAATCCATTCTATCTACTTTCTGTTGCAAAATTGAGATATGAGCACCACACTTCCCACTTTTCCACTACATAAGTTCTAGGTGGCAGTGCAGTATAGTGGAACAGTTCAGCTGGAAATTGTGCATTCTGCTTCACAATTAAACGTTATATTTTTCCTGTTCTTAAAAAAATAAAAAAACCTAGCCAAAATGGCTAATTATACACAGAAGTGGAGCTGGAAGGTCATGATGTTGTCTGAAGAACCTGGAAAAAAGTAAGCAGGGAATGATGAACACACAAAAACTGCCTCATACAGAAGAGCCCTGTATCCTACTCCTTGATGCATATGAGTTCTGCACAGAAATGGCAAATTACATACAACATCTGAGAACTGCTAAAGTGTACAGAGCCTTGGCTTAATGGGTTAATTTCAAATGTACTCTGCTCTTCACTAATGGCAGATGTTAGATCTGCCCTTGGGATTTAAGCAGAATACACATACTGGTTAAATCCAACTGACCGGGGGGGGGGGGGGAATGGCTACAAGCAAGATAAATATGTAGTCTTAACTTGTTAATATTCTATATTGCATTTCATGTTTACATTGCTGAGAGCTGCCCAGAGACCTTGCGTGGCATAAAAACCTAACAGATGCACGAAGAAGTGATGGTCTTGGATTAGTCCAACTGTGCCCAGCCTTTATCAGCGCATGAACTCTACAAGCTCAGTTACATTTGGGCCCGATGCCATATGTACATTTTGGCCATCTACATCTATCTATACATCACCAAGAGTTATTGGAGCATGTCCAGCATTACACAGGTATTCCCTCCATGCATCTTCAAGAGCTGCATTCATAGCTTCACTTTTGAACAACAGTCTTGTAAAGGCATATACATACTGCCACAAATAAACTCAGAAACATTACTGAGCCACAAAATGTTTAATTTGGGTATACTCCCATACATGTTTATGTCAGTAATTTGTGGTCCAAAGAAAGAAAGAACATAGTAAGCTATGCCAGTTGCCTGGAGGCAAATCTTACTCACTACCAGTGACTGGGCAAGTGGCTTGTACAAGCCTCTCCATGGATATGTTACGCAGGAATCAGAATGCTTGCTCACAGGATATGCAAGCAAAATCTAATATTGCTACAATGAGACATTCACAGATTCATCTGCAAAAATGTGTTGATGAAGCAAGTCTAAGAGCACAAAACATGATGTCAGAATTTGTCCGTTTTGTGTATATGGAAGAGCCAAAATAAATAGAAAGTCAATGCCTGAGTATACTGTTAGGGACATATATAGCAGCAGATTTATTTTCTTTTTAAGGACAGAAAAACACAAAAGTTCCTTTTCTTTTCAGTTACATTTGTGCAAACCTAAGGAAAGCAAAATGCCATATTCTCCTTATTGTACATTCCAGTGCAAGACAGCTGCACATACGTCTTCATTCACTCAACAAAGCCAGATTTATGGCTGCCTGGTTAACCTACTACCACTGGCACTCCAGATGCTTCTACTGAAAAAACATATTCTCCATCTGGCTGCTTTGAAAACCTGACATTCACCACGAACCCCACCTCTGCAGCTGCTATGAACAATAGACCAGTGTCAGAAGAAGAACAGAAACGGAGGATCAGGGCACTGTTTACCTTCCCCTCATATCCTTATAGCTTCTGAAACAAAACAAAACAAAAAGGCATTGAGGAGGGGGAGAGAAACAATCCACTGGGAAGATCTTGGCATCTCAGTCGGGGATGGCAAGAGGAAGTCTGCAGGAGGCAAAGGGAAAACACTGGGGAGGATTTTGCCAGCAGGAAAGCATTGTGTCCTGTGGGGAGGGGTGGAATTAATTCCTCTTCTTCTGCATACCCTTGCCTAAACCTGTATATCTTGGGCAACACCCATAATCTCAGGGGCTATTTTTGTTATCTTGATCTTGTGTTTCAGTGCCACAGCCAAAAAACATTTTCAATGCTGTTGGTTCTTAAATCCTTTTATCATGGTAGCATCTGCAGTTTGTCCTTAAAAGCAGTGGGTGGGGGTGGAATGCACAGAGAACATTAAAAAAAGGAAGGAAAAATATGTAGTCACCTCATGTCCTTACAAGAAAATAAACTTCATTCTAGCTTAAAGGGTCAAAAATCAAGATTCAGAGTGCTTGCTTCTTATTCCAGCCACCCTATACACATGCACACACAAACTCCTAAGCTCTCCTTCTGAATGTATTAATACCTACACCTTGAACACAATTGGTTCTTCAGTGTTGCCATGGAATTGAAACCTTTACAGGCTCAGATGGCGATGTATTCCAGGGAGCACACTGTTCCTACACTTCCTATCAGAGGTAAAATCACTGCATAACATTAACTCCTTTAGTATCACAAGCTTCTTGTCTGAACATCTTTATACATGTTACCCTCTTCTCTATTCCAACCCAATGAGTAGCATGTGTCATGCTACTAAGTCTGCCGTATCTCCCCAGAAAGTCAGTAAATCTTGTTCTGAACACAATCCAGAAAGATGAAGAGTATATCATTACACAGCTAGAAGGAATACAACTGAGACTGAATGGGCCCTATCACAATTTGTGGAGTTAAGCACTGATAACATGCTAAAATTATACAATTCTGACCACCAGATGATCGTAATTCGATGAGTCAATTCTGTCATTTAACTAATCAGATGGATGGATAATTCCTTGAATAAAACTGGTGAGGATAGGACTCTGTCTAGACCTATTCTATGGCATGAATGACAGCAGCTGAAGCAGCAAGCAGAGTTCTTGAACACCTAGAAGCCGGTCTCTTGGCTCCTAACTTCCCGCAGGTTGGATCAAGGAGGCAGAAAAGGCTTCCTTGCAAAAGAACTCAGTTCCAGCCACTCAGAGACAACCACTCGGAGACAACTTGATAGCATGTAAGAGCAACAAAATATAGCTGCTCTGAATAAATTAGAATTCTACAATTAGAATTGAATGTTAGAGAGTTCTTTGGTTCTCCGAGAAGTCTGTGGTTCCAATGTTTGAGGTTAAAAGGCAATAACTCTCCACTCCTTTGTTATGTCTCGTGAAGAACCCATTCATTGTCCAGGTTTTCCAGTTTGCTGCTACCCAGGATTTTCAGCATGGTCATTGTTCAACACCTATTAAACATGTCATGTTAAGAAAGCATGCAGAATATTTGCAATATTAACATGGCCATCTCTCTTCCTTGTAATTCTTGATGTTGCTTTCTGTTTTTTTTCAGAGTTTGCAAATTCTTGGGCCATGTAAAGGCACCACTGATTAGGAATCCTGTGGTTAATATGCGGGGTGGGGATGAAGAGATTAGATCATCACATAGAGTAATCTCATTTGTCAGTATGTGATGAGGCAGACAATGCTGCTGTCTATCTGAACAACTCATGTCAACCATTCCTTTCTAAGGTGCCATGACACAGTCTTCACCAACCTGGTGCCCTCCAGATGTTTCAGCTTTTTATTATTATTATTATTATTATTATTATTATTATTATTATTTTTTAACTTAACCTTTTAAGCCGCCCTGAGGCTTCGGCGAATGGGGCGGCATAAAAATGTTTTAATAAATAAATAAATAAATAAATAAATAAATAAATAAATAAATAAATAAATAAATGTCAGCCAGCAGAGCCAATGGTCTGGAATGCTGGAAGTTGTACTCCAAACTATCTGGGGAGTGCCAGGTTGGGGAAGGCTGCCATAACAGAAGATTTATCTGATATTCAAAGTGTATGTCTTGCACTGGCCTTTAAGCCCTAGAAGGAGTTTTGACCAGAACAACTAGGAACCAGACTCTGATTCTGTAGCAGATGAGAATCCCCACCTGCATCCTGGGGTTTCTTCTTAGTTTCCCAGAATGTCACTACCAGGACACAAGAAGGACTCAAAAGGTATTCATTTAAGGTCTATTTATCAGGGAAGCTAGCATTCTTGTCAAGTCCTGGACATTTTCCAAAAACCAAGGGTTGTTTTCCAGACATAAAGGGAAAGAGGGAGTCTGATGAGGTATGCCTTCAACTGTGAATTCCATTTTCATGAATAAGATTTTCGCAGCAGCTCCTGCAAGGTTCCAGATCTCCTCCTGTCCCAAGAAGACTAACTAGATATTCTGCTCATGATTTTGTCCCCGTGTCCCCTTCTTTCCTCCTGCCCCGTGTTCAGTCCATGACAGTCTCAAAATTTTACTGGCTTTCTCACTTAGCTGATAGCAGATTTGTGCTGTATGAGCATAAAAGATTGTCATTTACTTCAAAAGTTCTTTCGTATTGTATTTGTTACATTCTCCCAGGATAAACAATTGCCCCATTTTATTCTAACACGGGGAGGTCCAACTTTTTGTACCTCAAGGCCCACATGAGGATTCCAGAACACAACCTGGGGGCAGGGGCGCATGATGAATTACATTTCCATATAGTAAATTAAAGTGTTTGCAATATATTAATTTAATATATATAATTAATATATTTAATTAATGATTAAACATAGGAGAAAACTATTGCTTGATTTTAAGATGATTTTAGGACTAATTGAATGACAGGTCCATGCTTTGTGGGTCTGTGGTCACTGCAGACCACAGCTCAAGCACAATGACCATTCCTCTGGTGTAGCCCATCCCCCTTTTCCCTGTTTCTCCTGCCCCAGCCCCTCCTTCCTTCTTGGATTGGTGCACTGAGCCTCTTGTTCTTAAATCAACAAACTCTCCCCAGCATGACCCGCCCACTCCCACTGACGAACGCATATTGGGCCACCCCATTCTAACAAGTACCATGTGAGACAGGTTAGCCTAAGCCCCCCAATGCACTTCATAGCTAATCACCGATTATGAATTCACATCTAGCAACCCACTGACAGTATACCATTGCTCACTCATTTCTACACTCAATTTCTTTGCACAAAATAGTATTAGTCCATCCTAATACAGCTCCCATATCTGAACAGTCACTGCCTAGCATTTCTAAAAGACTGAGAAATTTTCAAATTCTAAACGTTGATCAGAGCACAAAGATTTAGAGTAGCTAACTCTACTAAACATACACTGAAAGTGAAGTCTGTTCACAAATAAATGTGTTTAGCTCAGTCTGCTATTCTCTAACAACTGTAGCCTATCATTATTCTAAAAGGAAGTTCTTGTTCTTTGTAAAACAAAACAAACAGGATTTCCTACAGAGAATACACATATAAGTTATGCTTAAAGAAACAGAGGCATATGAGCATCACCTGCCTAAAGCATGTTGTTAGGCTGAAGATGTGCCTCCAATTAACCCAGCATCTACTCCAAGAAGTACAAGGGAAGCAACAAGGAGGGCTTTCTTCGTGGCGGCATCCTGTAATGGAACAACCTCCCCTTTACAGACAGCATGTGTCCCCTTTTCAGCACCAGGTTATGCCGAGGCCTTTAAGAATATACTTGAGTCCAGGGTCTTGAAGGGGATTACCCACCCCAGGTACTTTACAAAGTCATTCTTTGTTATTGCTTATTTTAGCAGTTTAAACTCTTTTTTTCTGATTTTATTATGTTTATTGTCTGTTTTATGGTTGTAAACCACCCAGAGAGCTTCAGCTGAGGAACAGTATAGACATTAACAGCAGCAGCAATTTTTAATTTACAAGAACTGTGGACGGCAGGCACCATCCAAGAGGCAGCTCCCCCTTCCCACTCACATAAGTGAGTGCCCCTTATATGATGGTACTCCTTGTGGCACATCATGCATCATTTAAAAACAAATATTTGCTGTGATATCTCATTTTATTCATATGTAAAATAATGCAAAAATTAATCAAATAAAATGCAGAGACTAACTGGGAGACAGTCCCCCAGAACATTTGATTAATTTTCAAAAGGAGCTCTTTAGAATTATTTATATGCTTAAAAGTACACAGATCGATGACTTGAGTGAGTAAACACACAGTAAGAGGTTTTCTATAAATTCCCTTGTTTCTCTAGTTTCCTCAGTGACATATGTGAGGGAGGAAAGCAGCAGGAAGGGCAGACCTTTATTGCCTAGTGACACTGGCTTCTATCAGCCCATGTGCCAAACTTGAGTCCACTATGGAAAATGGATGCATATACAAACATGCATCTCTTTGTAAACATCAGTGTGGTCTATTGTGAAAATATGCCCAGACTTCAAAAGACTTCTAGGGATCAATAGCAATTGTTGGACTTGGGGAAAAGGGTAACCAGTTTAACACAAATATTAAATCATTAATTGCCATATGGCAAAAATTAGCTTTTATTGCCTACATTAGCCCTTTCCTGCCTTGCATACTCCAGATGATTTGGACTTCAGTTCCCATCATCTCTAGTCTGCATGTCCAATGGTCAGGAATCCTGGAAACTGTAATTCAACACATCAGGATGGAACCATATTGGAGAAGGCAGATCTAAAGACGTATCATATCTGTATTACATTATATTCAGTGCCTGATGTTTATTCTTAATTTCTGTCTTGCAAGTTTATAAAGGGGGAAATGCTCTTTCAGACATGGAATAATTTGTAATTTACTGAAGAGGCTATCTCAAAATGAAACTATTCCAGACACATTTTGGTAACAGGAGGAGACAAGTTCTTCTGAGGGCATGATTTTTTAACAACTGCACTTGTGCAGATTGGTTTCCTGTAATCTTGTGCAATGCAATACATGGAAGCTGCCAATTTTTTAAGGGTTTTTTTTCTGCAGGCTTTAGCAGGCAAGGAAAAATTCAAGAGTGTGAGCTTCATGGTTTGTGCCAAATATGTAAGAATACAAAGCGTTTGTCTTTTATATAACTTCTTATCACTAAGACCTGAAATGAACCCTTATTTTAAAAAAAATCCTGCAGCAGGTATGATATTCTGTATACCATCTGCTTAACAACACAGATGGCTGAAAGCAAATAACACAGAATTACGCTCTCTGCAGCTGGCTTCCTATTAAATACAGATTTCTGTTCAAGACCTCTTTCTTTACATGCAATAGACAACAAGCAGTTATTAGTCCTTTTGCCCAAGACATATCCCAACAGTTTCATTCCATATTAATTATAATTTTTTTCAAGCCATAAAACAGAAGATTTAGCCTAGGAAGCACACTTTAGCAGTGAAAGTGTTTGAGACTGCGTTATTTTCTCCATCATATCCATATAACTCTACTCTAAATAAGTCAATGGTTAACAGGCCAATTGTACCCTTCCCCCATCCCCACTATATTCAAGAATTGTGGCAGATAGAATTAGAGTGAAGAATCTGCGTATATATGGATATTTAAGGCACAATCCTAGGATTTAAACAGAAAAAAATCTTAGAACCCTCAGTATGCCAACCGATATGGCTAGCTGGGAGCTGAGGACCTTTTCTGCATAAACATGCATAGGACTGCACCCTTAATCATTATTCATACTAGCCAGGGTTTGTTGTCTTAACTTCAGGTTCAGATTTCAACATATAAAGAACATTTTAAATTTAATTTGTTTATGGTCTGCCAAATTAAGCTTTGCCCGTAAGAATATAAGGAAGCACCAGAGATCCTGCTTTTTACTTTGCAACTAGAAAAGTTAGTGAGACATAAATACTGGGTCCACAGACTCCCATTGTGTTCCAAGGTCAGGTTTGCACAAACCAGTGTGTTCTTTGATCAGGATGCCAACACAGCTTTTGATCTTGGTTTAACATCTTGGTTTAAGGACAAACTATATTTCCTATAATCAGTGGCAAAACTAAAAGGACATTTAGAAACAAGTGGAAAGAGAAGAGGTGGTGCGCTACCCAATGCTTACTGCTGCTGCTCATATGCCACTCATATACTTTAAGTCATGTCATATCAATCTACTCTTTGTCATAACCATGCTTTCACATTTTAGTGTTCTAAACCAATGATTAAGCTATTTATGACACTATGTGAGACCAGTGGTGCTGAAAAATTCAAGTGTACCCCAAGATATAAAAGATTTTTTTTTTTAAGTCTTAAGTCCTAAGGAGGCTGAAACAGCTAAGAGGAGCAGGTCCCTTTGGCTTGTCTGTCAAAGGTTCCTGCGTATTTCCTTACCTGCTATACATGCATAATGAAATGATGCAGTTTTCAGAAATAAACTGTATCTTGTTCTTCTTGGTTGTTGTACAGTTCTGACATTACCCCTACCCTATGCTAAATTATATTGTGACTATCTGAAAAATTTTAAACATATGATAAAGAATTGATATGATTTACTTTCCACATTTTATTTAAAATTTTCTAACTATGCAAAGAGTTTTATTGGAGGGAAATAGAGGAATAAGCAATGTTTGTTTTAATTATAAATAAATTTGGAACTTTCTAGAGCTGAATTCTCTTCTGAACTTAACATTCCATGGTCTCTTCTTTATATTTATTTTTAATTAGAAACATGTGTTCACTAATATGTCCTATTTTGCTCTTTGGGTATTTTGGGTTTTTTTTCTTGTTTTTTGTTTTGCTAACTCTTTAGTACAGATTGAAGAGAAATTGGCTAAGGATAAGAGGGATCTCATCTCAGAACCTGGTGTGGTACAGCAGCTGAAGCCCTGGATGACCACCAGAAGGCCATGGGCCCAAATGTACTCTCAGCTCACTGGGTGACCCTGAACCAGTCACTCCCTTTCAGCTCAGCCTATCTCACAGAGTTCTTGTGAGGATAAATGGGGGAGAGCCATGTATACAGCCTGAAGCTCCTTGATGGAGAGCCAACATATAAATCTCGTAGATAAATCAAGCTCTCAGGCAGTTCGCAATTCAAAGAGAAAGGCAATTATCAAACTGTACAGAAAGACTTCTGAGGGGAAGTACAGGAAGGCAATGATCCTTCACCACCACCACATGCACAAATACCAGAAACCACCTATTCTTACCTGGAGGAATGGTGGCTGGGAATTCTGTTTTATTTTTCTTCTGATTTCACCAAGGTACAGGGCTGCTGTCCAAAGAAGTGGACAGGTGAAATAAATGATACTCTTTAGCAAAACAAAAATGCCACTACGTTGAGATAATGATTCTGTTTCAGAACATTAACAGCAGTTGACCTGAGCACCGATGAAATAGGAATACATACCATGTAGAAATATAACACAAATACTATGTATCAACATCTCCTATGCACTTTGAACAAACTATTTCCCTCAGATGCAGAGTTTAATCTCTAAGAACTGGTGCAAATGCTCAGGAAAAGCTTGCATATATTACACTGTTCATTTCCACCTCAGATGAGATTCACTCACTCCATCACTGTTGTACTGCCTCCAAAATCAAAACTGCTTCAGAATGAGCAGAACCAGCTAGGAATGCTTTTCACAAAATTCATCCATTCAGGGCATTTTTAAATTTAGTTTTAAGCTTCTCTGGAAAGATGCAGTTTGGCTTTAGTGTAAGGGCTTTCCTTAACCACATAGGGACTATGGAAGCCAAGAGCAAATACTCTAGTATTTTAGCCACAGATATTTACCTTTTATTCTGTCTGAAGGCATAGGTAACATGGTTGAAAGGTCACATGCAGGATAGCCCCACACCTGCTTAGCACACAACAGTGAACAAACTGATGTTCTCCAGTTTTTATGCCAATTACGTTGAAATGTTATCATTGTTATTGTATTGCATCTGATGTTTAGAATGTAATACATGCACCCATGGAACCCCACGTGGATGAAGGGCAGTGGATAATTTAAAAAAGAAAAAACTTGAATTCATCTCCTCCCAGGAAGTACAGCTAGTACAGCGAATCATTCATGATAAAATAAAGGTTGAAAATAATTAGACTTAGGCTAAGCAATCCTGTGGATTCTAGACAGCTTTGTTGCTGTTCAGTTGCACAGTTGTGACCGCTCTTCGCAACCCCGTGAGCAATAGCACGCCAGGCCCTCCTGTCCTCGACTGGTTCCCAGAGTTCATCCAAATTCATATTTTAGACAGTCCCTAGGGTGTTATAAGGTTGTTCAGGTTTCCAGCTCTGAGGTCAGTGTCAGCACACAACTAGAGCAGAAAAAACTGCACTGGCTCCTCTTCCAGAGGGGTTTAATGGACAAGGAGTGGGTGGAAAAAAGAAGAAGCAGGTGCTGCCAAGAGATGACATATCCTGGTGGCGCCTTGTCCTTCCCTCCTACTCCAAAGTGCTCCAGTTAAACAGCAGCATTCAACCACCTAGTTCTTTTGCTGAGCAGAAAAAGTGTATTCTGAACAGGAAAAGTGGTGTATTCAGAAGCCCATGGGACTCCCCACAGAATTGTGTCCTGAAGTAAGATAAACTATACCCAAAATGATTCCACTACAATTTCACAAAATAGGTTCCATCTTGCAGTAACAGAATCATAAGACAAAATTTCATTTCATTTCATTTATTATTTATTTCATTTATTTATTTTGGATACCGTACTTTGTCCTCTTAACATTTCATCACAATATATTTGAAGTCTACAAAGTTAGAATTGTGAAGATTATGTTGCTATCCATGTAGATATTACAATAATTTTATTTATTAAGCACAGCCATTTTAATAATGCTGTTTAATGCTGGCACTCTTGGAATGTATGCAGATTTCTTGCAGCACACTCCTATGACTGTCTACTCAGAAGTTAGTTCCATTGGGTCCAAGGGAACTGAATAAATCCAAACAAGTCTCCAAAATCAAGTTACTTCCTTTACATCATCAAATTGTGTTTTGCGATGTTGATGAGCAATCTTATCCAGTTGGCTGCCCATAGCTCTCCAAATCTGGAAGATTGCAAGTATCCAATGAAGACTAGAAGGTATGAAACAAAAATCACCTCTGCTTTTCCTGCCCTGAAAAATCTCAGTCATTTTGCCTAGCTAAGCCTCATGCCCTGAGATGGAAGTAGACAACAAACCACCAGAATACTATGTATACTGGCAGAGATGGAGCTCTCCTCCCTACCTCCCCAAAATCCCCCAAATGCCGTCACTGTGGGGACACCTGCAACCTCAACACTGCTGGTAGTACAGTTCTCGCCACACTGGGGATAAAGGCAGAGAGACACCACTTTGAATTCAGAGACCCAGCTCTGACCTGTTTTTCTGAGCTAAGATCCTACATTCTCCTATGGTCACCTAGACTCTGTTTCACAGCCACAGGACTTTGTCCTATGACAATTTAAATTTAAAATATTAGATCTATTTAAAAAAAACACACACAACCCTTTCATTGTAGAGAAAAAACTTATAGGTATGGCACCATTTGAGTTCATAGAGTTTAACTATTTGATAGATAAGCCAGCTAAAAAAACCGTATGTTTTGAAGATCAAGTTTTATTCATAGACAATTTTCTATGGTCGAATGAGACACAGAGTGCAATAATGCTGAATCTTTTACCACATTACAATATTCAGTTATCTACTAAAATTTCTATTTAATCCAATTAGGCTATGATTGAGACTCTCCTCATAAAGTGAACAAAGGTGACTTAAACATTCGCCTTGATCAACAATCTGGCTTCATTATTAATAACACTTCCCAACTTTGCCAACTCGCAACATTCGTAGCCATTTTTGGCCATATGTTGCATATATGCATACAATTGTCAGCTGAATTCAAGTGCTTTTGGAAGAATTATTTTCAGTTTCTGTACTGACCTGATCTTCCCTTCAAAACTCAACACTGACATACCTTAAAGGCAAAGAGTCTTCTGACCCTTAATAGCTACTGTAGTCTACTTTCCAGCTGGTTTTTCTTTTCAATTTGTAAAAATCTTTCATCCTTTCAGTATATCGCAGGAAATATCTGGAGCTGTGACATATGGTAATATTGCCTAGAACAACCTCTAAATTAATTAAAAGCATACTCTAAAAAACTAATTAATGTATTTTATATATCTTCTCCCCAGTGTTTTTGTTCTAAAATAAGGCTCCTTTCCATAGGATATGTTGAGAACTTGTATCAGTAATACTGAATATTGAACATGGAGATGACATTCATACTTGTGTTTTTCACTGTGCAAAATAGTGAATAATAATGGAGTGGTGATACATCAGTTCTATTGATAAAACTTTTTCTTAGTAGTAAATTTCTATTACTGGTAGCACTACTTTAGAGAACAGAAGATATTTGATTAGCACAATTCAGTATAATCCATGTGATAAAGTATGGAGTCACCCACAAAAGATTATGCCATAATGAACTTATTTGTTTTTAAGATACCACTACATAAATTGGTTATCCTAAGGTACCACAAAACAATTCACATTTCCATTTTTTACTATATGGTTAAAGTACAATAAACATTTTCTGTAGGAAAAATTCTAATCCAAGAAGAGGCACTTCCCCCTTCACAACTGACTGACTTATTACCATGGATATTGTCTCCTAAAAGAGTAATCTGAGTTCTGATATCAGAGGTTCCATTCTGTCCTGTGACACGTCAGCAGGAACCAACAAATAGACATTAGGGGGAGTAGACCAGAGGAAAAATCTCTCCCTCCCATTGCTGGCAATGGGAAGATTTTCAGATGTGTTGCTGAACATGTCTTAATGTTTCCCAGGGACAGGGGCTTTCTGAACAATCCTATGTGATGGTGTCTAGAAACCACAAGATCGTTCTCCAAAGGAATACATCCGGCCCCTTCCATTAAAAATAATTGCTTTTGATGACCAAATGTGTATTGGTTCTATAAAACTTTAACATACTATTAAATTGAATCTGAACTGTCAGATAGTAGCCAGATAAGAGCAGTGAAAAAATTGGGTTCTGCTTCTGAAATACAAATGTAGTAAGTTTTAATGTCTTTTTCTTTCCTAGCCTGCATGTAAGTTACATTTTCTAACAACTGCTCCTCAAAGAGGAATCCCAGACTCTTAATCTTGTCTTTTAATTTCAACAAAGATGCTCAAAAACTTATTAGTTTTCAGAGTTCTGTCTTTATTTTGGATGTTTTCTAAGTGTTATGTCATATCAGTACTATTAAAATGATTCCATAGTCACAAGTGACTCCCAAACAGTGACCATGGCGTGGGTGATCAGCTACGAACAAATGAAGCGTGAACCCAGAGCAACATCTGCAGGATGCCTTCTTTTTCACAAAGAAGCCATCCTGAGGACCCATCACTTGTTTTAGGGTCACTGGTGCCATGGTGGGTTGCCAGGAACAGCTGGAGAGCCACCGAGTCATGGAAGCAAAATCCCTCGCCATGCCTCAGTCTTGCTCATACCACCACGTCCTCCTTCATACCTTCTCAGCTGACAGCTGCCCCTCACATTTCCACAATTTACTTTTTTGGCGTGACATTTGTGTATGTTTCCTGATCCTGATCATTGGCTTATACATCAAAATGTGACAGCCAGCAACAGGCTGGAAGTGGGAGCTCAGGGGAGCTGAAATAGGTGGAGAAAAAGTACCATGCCAGTAGGTGTGGTTATTTAGGGAGTGGGTGTGCTTACTTAGAGTAATGTGAGGCAGTCTTTTCTTTCCTTTTCTTTTTCAAGGTGTTTGCTAGCTAGCAATGTAAGCACTGAAGAAGAAGAGGGAGATACAGGAACCTTTGGCTAAATATCGTTAAGCTGACTTGAACAGTGATGAAAGTCCCTAATTTAAAAAAAAAAAAAAGTTGGCAAGAGTTATTGCATTCCTCAGGGTTCATGAATTTGACAACTACGTTTCCCTTTAAACTGTTTCTCTTGAATAACATGGAGAAGAGCAGTTTGACCCTTCACCAGGCCCACGTAAGATTAGAACAACAGGGGAAATTTGCTTCTCCGTGCAGAATGAAACAGGCGAAAGCAAAGAGAGAGGACGTGCTGTCTGCGAAATATAGTCCCTTCTTGACAAAAAAAAATCCCTCATTCCTTTGCTTTCAACAGCCAGCTTGCTTTCCAAGAGTCAGCCAATAAAATCAAGAAGGAACAGAAGTGATCTCAGCCTCAGCTGGGACAATGTTCAGAAAGGTGCACACTGCAAAAAAAGGAGTAGGCTCCCATCTGTACATTGTCCCAGCTGAGGCTGGTAGTTGTCCCTGCTGCACTTCTGAAAGAGTCCTGTTTGCACAAAAGGGACAACTCAAACAAAGATGGTGCACAAAAATGAACAGAAAATAGTGGGCAAACATAGGCTACCCCCTCTGGAGATAGCTAAAGCTGGCTCTGCATGGGGCGAGGGGAGGGGTAGTAATTAAAGGGACAGCTGCAGTAAGCCAAATTAGTTTGTGATCCAGGCTTTCAATGACAAGACACTTGTTCCTCATCACTGTGTCCCATGAGGAACCACCTGAATGAAAGTGGGAAGAAGGGAGCAAACTACTTAGAATGAATCTGAACATCTTTTGGGCTCAAAAACAACCTACAACCATAGGGGAGAACATGACATCTAAAGAGAAAGTGAGAGGGGGGAAATTATAATTATGTAATTAATGATGTAAAATTAACTATATCCTTTAAACATATTTTGAGTTAAGGTGTTTCTCAAGAAACTAATAAGCAAATCAGTTGAACCTGCTCAACCTCTCAATAGTGCTGTTCAGACCAAACCAGCCTGTTTCTGTCTACCAGAACTTTTGGTTGAGCTGGTCTACTGGGTTGATTTCAGAAAGACCAATAAAGAGAGGTTTTGTACACCAAAACTGAGGGTAGGAGTAGATTCATGGGCCTTCATTCCCTTGGGGTTCCCTTCATTCAAGGGTTTATTAAATATGTCAAGAATAAAAGGTATTGTTTTTCTCAGCTATTCTTATTTTCCCCTGAATATTTGTTGTAGCTGTTTAATCTTCCTTATTGTTTCAATATGCATACATCATAAGAACTGTTTTCTTTTGTAATTCATATAGCTAAATCATAAACACATTGAAAATTCATAGTTAAAATAGATTTTTTAAAAACTGAAAAAATAAAATAAAAATTAGTATAGTTGTACGGCATCTCATGCTACAAAATGTTCGACATACATTATCTCAATCTTTTGTGTGTGTTTTTAAGCAATTTTAGTGAATGCAAGGTTATGGTGTACAGTCCTAAGCATATCAGCCTAATACTTCCAGCTAGCATAGCCGGGCTGGAGAAGGCTGGTTAAGAATGTTGTATCCTTTGCTTTTTCCTTAAAAGAGCTCAAAACTTTTTCTCTCATGTGCCTGGGATCATCCCCCAAAAATGCAGACTAGAAGGAGAAGGTGAGAGAGAGAACTGCAGGCATGGAACATGTCCTGGAGACTTAATCTGTAATGTAGATCGGGACAGGGTAGAAGGTAGATATTCAGATGTTTTGGACTTCAGTCTTCTAGATGATCCTGCAAGCATGACCAATGGTGAGGAATGCTACGAGTTGAAGTCCAAAACTACTGGAGAACTATTTCTTTTCCACTTCTGATCTATATGACAGTGCAGACGCAGCTATGCTAACTCTGTGATACATACAGGCCCACGCACCAATTGGAATTGCCATCTTTTAGGTGAGGGGTAGGTCACCCATGGACATCCATGGTATGAAATGGAATAGGAAGTTCTCAGATGATTTCTAGCTCAAGATACAATTTATCACCAACAGGAACCAAAGCCGAGTTTCAGAAGTAGCACAGCTTTCAGGGAAACATGTACCCAAATGTAACTGTAAGCACTAAGGCTATGAGATTGCAACAGAAATAATTCTTGAGATCACAGGAGTAGGTGTGAGACAGGGAGTAAGGCAACGAAGAAAGGAGAGAGAAACGGGTATCATCACAAAGAAGTGATGTGATCATTAATATGAGCCCAAACATATACATAGATACAACTGGCTCTGCAGAGGCAAAAAAAGAAATCTCTAACTAGATTAGTTCTATATTCAAATGAAATTAGCCAATACAATGCAGGATACATTTGTGCTACTATTTTTACCCACCAGATGCTTCTATAAAGATGGATGGTAGTTAAATTTCTATTTTTCAGTGTTAAGGTTATAAGGCTGTTATAATTCTACAGCCTGATCAACAATTTTCAGCGGTGATATACAAGTTCAGCTTGCATCGTAAAAGGATCTTTGTTATGGGAGGAGAGGGGTATTTTCCATATCTGCATTGCACTGGAGAAAATATGCATGCCTGACTTCAGACTGTGCTCGTAATCAAGCCTAAGACACTTACATCTTTATAATTGGTAAGAAAATGCCCACATTTTTATATGGTGGTCACTCAGTGAAAAGCAGTATTATATTTATCTCACTCTTGCTCCAAAAAACTCAGAGACACAGTCCCCTACATAGTTAGCCACAGCATGGTTTATCTTTAGAGACAGAATGCAATGAAGCGGCTTTACACCATTCTCTAGCTTATGCACACACGAATTTACAAAACACAGGTGTATTCACATTTTTAAATCATCTGTACTTATAACATAAAAGAGAATACCAAAATCATACAAGACTGCATTTACTGGTGTTTATTTCTTCACTAAGAAATACTTCTCAAAAGGGGACGGGACACTTCCAGGAATTCAGGACCCAGCTTCGCCTCCCTCAGATCACACCAGCAGCTGTTCCCCATCACCATTCCAATTAAATTGGCGCTGCAGTGGCAGAAGCAGGGGGAAAACCAACCATCTTGTAACAATATTCATTAGCACAGTGACAGAAGAGGGTCTATTTAGCTTTGTTTAGAAATAAATACTGCCTTTTTGCTGCAGCTGCCGCACCACTCAATTTCAGCAGAAATCCATTGACAGTTATAGACAGGCAGATTTGCTGCTGCATCAGATTTAACGGTGGTGAGAAGCAGTGGGGGCTGCAGAAGTGCAGGAGGACACATACAGTTCAGAGGCCTCTGTTACCCACTCCTGTCATTTGGCAAGGGCACCCAGAGAAGGGCCTCTGAAGGTGATTGTAGGGTTTAGGAAAATATATGTGGTGGAAGATGATCCTTTAAGTAACCTGGCTCCAAAGTATGTAAGGCTTTGAAAGTTAACACCACCACTTCACATGGATTGCTTCTACTCTCAAAGTTTGCTCTTTACTACATATATAATATCAACCATTCCAAAGTATATGACCAACTTTGACAATTCAAGAAACATGCACAAGAATACAACTTTGATGTACAAGAAATGTCACACTTTTAGAGCCCAAACTGCATTAATTCATCCACATACACACAGTGACAATGGAAAGCTGACCTATGCAACTTGTAACAGCCCACCAGCTATTGTATGATGAGCTGCCAAGTGCGGGAGAACACTGTCCCTGCAGCATTTTTCTCAATCCCTAGTAGGCACCATATTAGCCTGGAAGGTTGCATGGAATGGAGCATCCTGGAAGAGGGCATTGCTGGTTGGCTGGAAGCCTGGAAAGGAAATTCCACAATGCAGAGTTTTCCTGCAAGTACACTTTTATCTACTAACAGTGAATATGCTTGTATCTACTAACAGATATGGTGACCTAGTAGCCATGCCTGAGTAGCATGAAAAACAGTCTACAAGATTTCCACAAGTAAATGGAGGTCTGTCACTGTGTGAACAAAGTGCTGGACTGAGTGAATTCCCTAGTCCGATCCAGCAAGGTTTTACTTATGTCCATCTTTAGAAGGGGAAACCTCAGGGAAAGGGGTAAAAACTCTGCTCAGTGAGGGCTGACTGTTGGGGTTCAAGGGAAATGGATCACAAAAGAGGAACAGAATATGCCACGCTGTAGTATTTTGCCGCATGTAGCCCTTCTTGCCTCTAGTTCTCACCTTTGATATTAAAGTCACTCTAAGATAAAAGGTTTCATAGATCTGCAAACTATTGTTAAACATAGTCATCAAGCACAAATTTCAGTGCACCAAAATAAAGGATCATAACAGAAATTTAGATAGAAACTAAAAAGTGAAGGGCCCACTGTTGAGCATTTTTGTTGCCTACCAGATATGCCAAACTTATGGTTGAAAAGGAGAAAAGTTGCAAAGAATATGAAGATGTGGGGCACGGGTAATGTGACCTCAATGTAACACAAGTTGTTGTATCTAACTGAAGGCCTTTTTTAAATCCAGTATTTTAAAATGTTCTTTAAACCACTGACAAATCTCAAGCAAAATTGCCAATCTGGAAGCATTGTTATAAGTCATGCATTACAAGCAGAAATCCAAATATATGTGTGTTTCCAACAAGAATTTCATCTCAAAAAACCATTGTGGTGTATGAGGTTAGGGTGCTGGTCAAAGACTGAGGAAGCCCAGGTTCTAGTCCTTGCTTGTCCATGAAGCTCACTGGATGATGTTGGCACAATCATGTGACTCTCAGGTTAACCTGTCTTGCATAGTTTTTGTGAAGATAAATACATGGATATGTATGCCACCTAGAGCTCTTCGGAAGAAATGCAGGCTATAAATGTAACAAACCAATATAACGAACCTTGAATATATCCTATAAAAAAATTCAGAAACAAAGTAGAGTTCACCTCTGCTTTAAAAAAAAAAATCCCTCCAGGTGTGATGTCTTGATTTGAAAGTACAGATGTTTGCATGTTTTTTAATGTATCCATCTTAGCAAGTCTTCCCAAACTTGGTGCCCTCCTATGCTTTAGAGTACAAAATTCAGCACTCTTAACAGTTGGTCATACTGCCTGGGGCTGAGGGGAGCTGTAGTCCAAAGCACCTGAAAGCTACTAGGTTTGGCAGTGTTGCCCTCAGTCATGCACCCTGTATCTACCTCACATTTAAACAATTACATCATAGCCAAATGGTGTAATTGGAGTTATCTGGCTTTCTAGGTGAAAGGTATAATTCCATTAATCTCTCTCAAAACCTTTGTGATCATTGAGAATATCATTTTTGAATCAGGAATAGTCCTTGTCATATGGATACACACAGTGGCTAGTCTAATGCAATGTTTAAATTGGGATAGGAAACTATTTTGGGTTTTGGAAACATTTGACAATTTAAGAAAATGTCCCAGGAACCACCACAAAATGGCAAAGGGCAAGTAATCTGTCCAAAATACAGAATGCAAGGTAGAGAGGGGGCCTGAGCCCCAAAACACAAACAATTCCTTTGCATTCCTGTTTTTGCACCCAACAGAAACCTATTTCACAGCAATCCCAGCTTCCAGTAATGATCAATCTCCCTCCCTCCCTCCCTCCCTCCCTCTCTTTCTCCCTCTAACAGGAGGGCTAGGGCTCCTTGGTGGATGTCAAGAAAGATCCCCTGGACACCACACTGCCTACCCTTGGTTTGCCTGATCAATAAGAAAACTTACAGCTGATAGAGTATTTTAGTGTGGATCCTTCCTTAATCTCTTCCTCCCTTACTATTTCGCTGCGAAAAGGAATGTAGAATTTAAACTGCAAAAGCACATGGGACTTTTCACAGATGCAAAACAAGAATTGTTGACTGTCAGCCATGTCCCATTGTATTTGCATCCTGCTATTCTTCACAACTCTAGTCGCAGCTTTTTAAAATGTAACTGCATTATCTCAGCTCACACTAAATCATGGCAAGCAGTATCCCAGAAGAGGCCGACAGAGTAATCCTTTACGTGCATTGCGCTGGACTGGAAATACACCAATCATACAGACGGAATGGCTGCGTTTTCCAATGTGGCCTCAGCCTGGAACAAGAGGTAGGAAATACAGAGACCAAAAACTATGTACAAATGGAAAAAAAGGGGGAGACACAAAGTCCCTGGAAGGACCCTAACCAAGGATTCCACCAGCAATGATGCCCACATGCTATGCAGATACAGAAGGAGCCAACCCTCTCAGGCTGAACTAGGGCAGCAGACACCACTCTGCCGTGCTGCCAATATGACAAGAATGCAGAGAACTAGGAAGCAGCCACACGCAAAACTAAAAGAGGCCTGTGGTACTATCCATTAAAGCAGTCAAAAAATTATGATGAGAAAGTCAGCGGTTCGAATTCCTCAGTGGACAAAATACTGTACCTTCTTCCCACTTCTCCAATAGAAGACAGCCAAAGAAGCAGATGGAAGTAACTAGCAATTGTGCAGTCGACAAAGTGGACACAGGAAGCTGCTGGTTGACATCCAACCACAATGATTTCTGATTTCTTTGCAGGCAGGTAACCATCAGTTACTGAAAGTGGTTGGACAACAGATGTGTAGAGACACACAAGCAAATGCACAGATGCTACTAAGGATATTGCTTCAAATACTCCAAGGAGAAGCTTGTTACACACAGCCTGCACCACCGCTGGAAAGGACTGGGACAAGATGCTCCTGAGGGCCCATGGTCCACAGAGGATGAGCCAGAACCCACTAGGGCCGGGATCTGTATGACATGACAGACTGGAAAAGCATCACCAGGAACTGAAGGCAAGCATACAGCAATTGCAGGATAAGGTGCAGGACAGAGGGAGAGAACACAGACACAAGGCTGCCACCCAGATACGCACGCCTGGAGACATAGCAGGCAGCGTGCTGGGGACAAGAGCCACTCCAAAGACATACCCAATTTACCATGTGAGCCTTTCCCATGAGAGTACTGCTGCAGTCAAACAACAGCCACTTCCAGCAGCATCCATGGCAGCAAACATGCCATCGCTAGAACAGTGAAGTCAGCAGGGCAGGGGGAAAGGAGAAAAAAATCCATGTCCTTTCCAGGGGCTTTTTTTTCCTAATCTTGGGAATGGAAAGAGGAAAAGGGCTTTTGTCCCTGTCCTCCCCCCATCCCAGGCTTGTCTCATGAGGTCATTGCCCAAGACATCCCCACAATATGCCTAGCATTGCCTGCAGCAGAGGGCCATGACCCCAAGTCTACCAAGACCCCCATAAGGGTAGCGGTCTGCAGCACACTCCAGACAACCCTGAAGGGGACCTCCACAGTATATCTATCACTGAAAATACAAAAAATCCATGGCCTGCCCACAGACGGACGCTTGTTAAGAGAATGGCATGCTCAAAAATTAATTGTGGGCGTACTGAATATGAAACTATTATAATCATACAGGTTAGGAGTTCTCTTTCTTGCCCTCACTTCCTCTCATGCACCTTTTTCAGAATTATCCACTGGGCAGAAAGGGAAAATTACTCATTTCTAGCCATATTTTGATCATCCTTTTAACTTGCTTAGTTACATTAATCTCCTGAATCAGCTGCTTGGTCTATATTTATCTTCTTTCCATTCTGCGCCTCTAAAAATTCGCTTAAGTCAAGTGTTTACACCCTTTTGCCACTATTAATGCAGATAACTTGCTTGGGGAAGAACCCCTGCCTACAGAGCACTCTCCTACACCCCAGACTTCCAGGGCTTATGGTGTCAGCATACACAGAATACAATGCACATTTTGCACTTTGATTGATTGATTATTTTTATGCTGCCCCCACAGCAGAAGCTTTTGACCAGGAAAAGCAGCAGGTGCACACCTTTGTAAAAGGATCATCCAAGAACACGAATGCGAAACAATTCTTCGCAAAATAACTTTTTCATCAATTGGCCAACATAACGGACCTTTCTAGTGGCCTTATCCACTATCTGGCAGAACAGAAAAACACTTCCTGATTTCTACTTCTGCCATTTGCTCTTCAGCTTCATATAGATAAAGAGTTTATACTGCATTTCAATGATGCTGCAATACATACAAATACTTAACACTGCTGCGTTTAAAGACATTCATGTATTTTAATAGCAGGGATGTTCTATCTGTAACTTTTCTTGCGTGTGACGAGGAATTGAGGGTAGATAGATACAGTGTCCTACATTGAACAGTCACTAATTCATGACAAGGGTGAAGAATAAGAAGCTCATTCCTTTCCTACCTAATCCTCACAAACCCACAAGTTACTTGAAGCCCATTATCTGCCCTATAAAAAAGACCCTATCTGCCATAATGTTTACAGTTCAAGTCCTGCATTCTGCATTCTGGTTACTTGCCAAAACCAAAATTTCATTTAGCTTTCACTCACAAACCGCTTCCCCACATAAGAGCTAATAAATGCATTTGCAGCCAAAATATTAGCATCAAATTCTACACTGCAAAAATATGACTTTCCTTCCTTCCTCCCCTCCTTAAACTGAACTTAATTTGCACCTGCTAATTTCCATGCAGCGCATCCTGTGCGACTAAATAGTTAGTGAAAATTATATTTTTACAGGTTTTTAAGCTAGTAAATAGTAACATATAATTGAGAGGAATTATTTCAGCTTCTTCAGTGGAAAATTCCTAGCATAGATGTAAAAAAGAGCTAGTTTTCAAAAAGACTTGCTTTAATACAGAACAGATAACCTGATCATATCCAGCTGCCACAACAAATCTCTACTACAGGAGCTAAAGCAGCATTCACTGTGAAGCAACACATCCTCAGAATCACCACTGAGCCTCTTGGCAGCTTTTCCAGAAACATGTTGGATAAAGTCAGGCCTCTGTACACAAGTTCTTGCAACAGCATCCAGGTTGACATGTTCTTTTTGAACGTATTTCTCCCCTACACCCCTAAACCCTTCACAGTCCTGCACTGCACAGAAATACCTTGTTAGCTTCAGAGAAGGCTGGCTTAAAAATACAAATGAGTGCCACAGCCCTGCAATAAAGCAAGAGGCTCATAGTGCTATGTCAAAGTGTATAAGAGATTCCCATTTACCCATTCTGGATGTAATTCATAACATATGATGCTGACATAATTAAATGCTTTAACTTGAGTGGGGCTGTTGGACCTGATGGCCTTATTTGTTCCTTCGAAATCTAGTATTCTATGGTTCCACAAAATACATAGCAAATGATTTTCCAGTTCTTGAAATAGGCAGAGCTAGGGCAGATGTACAAGCGTAGATATCACTGAATACTTGCTGGGGGCATACATCCCACAGGCATGACCACACCTTATCTGCAGACTTGCTCCTTCTCTTCCTCTCCTGCTTGTTCACCTGCCTCTCAATCAGGCCCAAGCAACAGTGGTGGTGAGAAGGGATTGTAGTTGCCACTGCCTCTTGGCTTTCAACCTGCCAAGCGAGCGGTACCAGTAATGAGACTGATAATGAGGTACAATAGTAGCTAGTACTGATATCAGTGAGAAGATAGACTCATTGAGGGGAGGGCCCACTGGGCATCTTGCCCAAGGGCCCTCAAAAACCTGGAGGCAGAATTGGCACAAGGCTTTGTACTTAGCTTATAAATCCCATTAAAGTTATATCAAGAGATTCTTACTGCTTCACTGCCAAAAAACCCCCCTCAAGTACATAATTTTTATTAACACCACTAAGCTGATAATTGGCTTTTTAAGTTATAGTCTTGATATCACAGTTAAATCAGCTCTAAGGCATAGCAAGACCAAAAAGCTGTATAGCTGAGCAGAAGTTTAAAAACTGTCTTCATGGCCAAAAGGTATACTTTTATCATATATTTATTTATTTTTACCCAGCATACCAAGCTGGTTTACAAATGAAAACTAGAAAATAAGTTATACACACTCTTGAAAGTTTGATTAGGTGGATAAAAGTGAGAGGAAGTCTGCCATTCTGGTTTTAACCGTTCATGCAAATCATGAAAATGAAGCATCACACAAACAAGCAAAAGACCAGAACAGAACAAAGCAACAAAAGAAAAAGGCATAGCAACTAGAGTGCCATTGACAAAGAAGTACTGTTGTGCTGCCTCTATTCTCCATTTTTGTGTCAGCAGTACAGCGGCAGTGCTTGGGAGACACATCTCTGCAAGACAACTACCCTAAAGAGTACCTTCAAGTCTGGCATAAAATCCAAATGCTAAATTATTTGACTCATTTCATGTATATTCAGCTCTTGGTTACCAATCTTAAGTTTTTCTATCAATTTCTTGCTAACAAATCATTGTAATAAGAGGCAAATTTTTATATTCCAGCCCCCATGCAGAAACCATTCAAAGTCTCTACATGTGTCCGTACGTTCTAGTTTTATGTGACAAACAGTATAGACATATTTTAAAACTAAAATTAACTTTAAAAATTATCTGAGAGCTCCCCATTAGGTAACAGGTTGCCTAGTTTACACACACCCAATCACACAGACTGTTTCCTTTCATGCCCTAAAGGTCAATAGCGATGAGTGGATATCAGCACAGGAATTATCCATGCAACAACCAGGGTAAGGAAGCAGGATCACCTGAAATGAGGAACACTAGCCTTGGAAAGTTGTTGCAGACTTACAAGGATGAGCATAACTTGTGTATATACAACAAACTTGGAAATTAGCAAAGAACTGCAGAATAGCCACATTGGAGTATTGGGAGGCTCTGCCAATTTTCTGCTTTCAACTACCATAACAAAGACAGAGTTTATAATAAAAAGATGCTGACTTCCAACAAAATGCTACGGCTACTTCCTTTCCCTCACTCACGCTTCCTCTCTCACACACAAAGTCACCTCCTAGAGCCCTCTCTCTGTGTATGCATGGCAGCAGCTCCTGCAACCAGCCCTGCTATTGTGGGGAAAGCAACTGATAGAGGAAGGAGAAGAGTCTTCAAAACTATGTCCTTGTTCCACAAGTCTACACAGTTTTCTAAATATTATTATTATTACCTTTTGTTTATCGTTTGCTTAATGACAGAATGATACTATAAACAGGGCTGGGGCCTCCCGCTGAAGGAACCCTTTTCAGCAGAAAAGCTCAAGTGCCCAGTAACTAAGATCACCCCAGATCAGTCACTGTCACCTGATCAGAAGGATCCTAGGTCCTCAGGGGATTTAGCTGCAGGTCCATCCCTGTCATTGGGCTAGCACTCTGCCTCTGAAGCAGAAGCTGAGTAATACTCTGCCCATCCACATCCCAAAGCATCATCTCCTTAAGCAGCAATCCAGAAGGTCTCCTTTAAGAAGGGCTACTTGTGTATAAAGTGACTTCTCTGGCCAGAGAGCTCTAATTTATTACAGCAGAATCCTGGGTAATGCTGAGCAGGCTCTGTCAATATAGACCTTTGGATTTCTGCTTGACCCAGCAAGTGTAAAGTACTGTATCTGGCTGCCTAACTTTGTTTTGACTTTTGCCTGCCATCTTGACCATTTTTGCCTTAGCCTGATCCCTACTGGACTTCAACCTTTGTGTTTAAACATTTTTCTGTTTTGCTATCTTGATTTTTCGATAGTCCCTTCATTCAGGTATGCTTCAGTCAAAGCAAGCCACTCAGGGTGAGAGCAGAAAGACTGTGCTGAAGTTTTCATTTAAAATCAACTGTTTTTATTCAGAATGCACTCACATAACCTTCTCTTTTGCTCTTACATAAACTAGCTATAAAATCTCCCAAAGGGTATGTTTGTCGTAATATACGCATGCCTAATAACTCTTCAGGGAGACCTTAAAAAATAGAGCAAGTGTTAAAAGCAACAGATGACTTCATTTTTTGTGCATGTTTGTTTGTTTAGACATAACTAAGGGTCTTTAGACTTATTATCCGTTGATGCTTTTGAATGTCAGGAAATGTAAAAGCAAGAAAAACTGAACTTACCTCCAAAACTCCAACCTCACTGAACAACTCCTCACTTACTTAAAACTCCCCTGTTCCTAATTCCACAATTAAAATTTTTGAATATGCAATACAATAAACATATTCTAAACATAGTATTTTTCTGAAATAACAGTCATGCCGTTTTCCTTAAGGCCTACTTATAACTAGCAGAAAGTTCCAGAACTACAATGGTAGACAGTAGAATCATGCTTTAAGAAACACAGCATTTCTCATGGGACATAATAACGCTTCCCAAGAGAGTGCCAGAGATCAGTTTCTGCAACACTATGCATCTGATCTTAGGCATCTTGCTATAAAATAATATGGTTACATAATTCTAGGCCAGCACTGTGTATTATGCATACCCTGAGCTGCTCTATTTGGTCTAACAACTATGCAATCAACATATCACTGGCAAGTTTTCTGGAACTATGTATACAAAATTTTAACAGAAGATTGAATGCAGGTCACTAATACCATGTTAAGTTAAAGAGAGGTGGGATAGCAGACAGAGGAAAAATCTCTCTTAATGTGAGGAACACAACCCAAATTTATGTCCACCTCATTGTGCAGCACCAGCCCTGAATTCTAGAATATCTAACCATTCTCATTTAAGATTCTTCGAGACAGCTTCCCCAAAATTAGTTGCAAAGAAAGCATCCTACATCCCTTGCTCAGAAAATGTGCAGTGCGGGTACAATATAATGGAAGTAGAAACCATTCTGCAATATTTGACAGGTCTGCATTTGTCCATATTAAAAGCAAACCATCTTTCAAGGGCAAATACAGAAAATATTCAGCTACGCCAAGTGTTTACATTCAAATTCCAATAACAAATATTTCTCACACCACAACATGAAAGTTCACTACAACAGCAGCCACTAAAAGGGCAGACGAGAAGGATTAAACTGACATATAAAAGATCTATTCTGCTGCAATGCTGTATGGTGTTTATATAAACCCAGATCCTTTCCCAACCGTTAGTTTAACATACATATTTTGGAATTATTATGTTTAATTTCTATCACCTTCAATCAGTTATGGTTTGATAATGGTTTGATAATGAAATGGTTAATCATCAAGAAATGGTTGATCAGCAAAATTCCAGTCAGTCATTTAAAAAAATAAAGTCCAAGGAAAGACCCACCAAGGAAGATCTGTTGTGAACTGTCACAGTTGAAATCATTTGACATTTTTAAAGCCCAGTACCCTTTAATACTTTATACCCAGCTGATAGGCATACATGATATGCCATCTATATTATACAAGTGATATAGTTTGCCCAGGTCAAATTTATCCTAGATTATCTAGATCATGCCAATCACCTCAAAACAATTGAATCTACTGACATGCTTTGTAAAAGAAACCTTGTAATAGAACTATAGTTTTGCTCCCTGGCATTTTTCCAAATAGGGGGTAGGAGAGAAGAAGAAAATGGCCATTTCCCTTACTAATGCACAATAACCACAAGCTGATTGGTTTAGTATGCCAGATGGGAACATCAGCCAGGGCAGTGTGCTAGCCAGGGCTCACTGCAGGAGTGCAGATCTGAAATTAGGTTTTACCCAGCCTCTACCACAGGGCTGGGAAAGGGGGGTGGGGGACAACACTACTTTCTCATAGCAGGAAGAAGGGGAGGCCACAAGTGTTTCCTGTTGTGCAGATGAAACAAGCAAAGACGTCATTGCCTATACACTCCCTTAGGGTGTCAGCAAATCAAGGGCCAAAGTTCACCTATTTCCAATGCATTGGGAAAGGGGAGGGTGTTCTTTCCTTTTTTTGCTTCCTTGTGTACACACAACATACACACACAAATATAACAACCATCGCACAAGAGAGAGAAAGATTTTGCACTTACATAGAAAAACAGAGAAAATGCATTTTGCCAGGGCCCATGTCTCAAAAGTAAGGAGCCTGTCTTGGAAAGTATTAGTTTTGCTCGGTGTACAGCAGAGTTTATGTATGGAACATTCATGATGTCCAGAGAACTCATTGCTGAGTTTGTACTTGCTGTACCTGTTCTGAAGAATGAATAATCTATTTTTGGATACACAGTGGAATAAAAGTTTCATGCCCACATAAGTTTTATCTGCACATCTGGAGTGGGGGGAGACAAAGAGATGGAAATTATGAGACAATATTATGACCATAAGCAATGCCTTTAAAAACATTATCTCTTGAGGTGTGAGGCAAGAAACCATGCACACGTAACCTATGTGGCACTATCTTCTGTTGCACACATGAACATTTGGAAGACAGCAAGAGGTAAGAATAGCAACAGATACATTTCTGGTATGAACAAGGTCATAAAACATCCTTATGATTGCCAAGTGTTTTGACCCTGAAACAATTATATGCCCAACATGAAACTCAACATGAAAGAACCAGCAACTTATTTTTTCCAATGTATTAAAAAAGGAATCCATTATAAAATCATTGGTGAAATTAAAATCCCTAATGGAATTTATTTTTTCTGCCTTTATTAGCCATTGAGTCAAATAGTTGAAATTGTGGTTCATTTGAGGACACTGGTGGCATGAGGCCTACAAGCACTGCATCCTTCATAGATAAAACAGCATATATATCTTTAAAAAAGAGAGTTTAATTATAATATTCTCCAGAATTTTTGAACCACAATTCCCATCTGCCTCAATCAACTGTCAAATGAGCAATTGTCAGAAATGATGGGGATTATAGGCTGAAACAACTGGATGACACCACACTGAGGAAGCTACAATATATGAAAGAGGAAGAGACAAGAATATTATTTCTGTCTGCAACTAGATACTTAACAAAGAACACAGCAATGAAATTTCTAGTGATAGAAATGTTAAAATCCATTACTGTAATGTTACACTTCTTAGCAGCAAAATGTAAAAAGAAGCTGTTGCACAAGTAGCCACGTGCAGAATGTTAATCTTTTGGTAATTATCTCTTGTTGATCTGTGTCACTGGAAGAACTGTATTAAACCATCCCTGGCAAAGTTCTGGAAGTGAAAAACACCATCTGCTTGTCACAGTAAAATACAAGTCTTGAACCTTATAAAATAGTATGCAAACAACTAATACTAATATTGTAATGGCTTATAAGCCACCAGGACCACAGTCTATGTAAGTCAGTCTGTAAAAAAATAAATTAAGCATGCAATAATCATCTTAATTTTTTCCAATGTTATATCAGAACTAAAGTCAGAATGGAGATTTACTTGCACCTAGTTTCAACCATGCATGCACTAGTTACATCTATTATTTGTGTGATCTATGTGGGCCTGCCTTAAGACAGCTTCAGTCTGTAGAGAATTCAGGCACTTAATATTTTATACTGATTACAGTTGCACCAGTTACCATTGTAATTAAGGGTCAAAATGCTGACCATTAAAATATGTTAGACTGGCAGTCACTAGGCCCAAGACCATTTTAGTAGTGCCCTTAATATGTGGAACTCCTTTTGTAATGGATGTGCAGACAGCCTCATGCTTCAAAAAGGCCTTGAAAACCTGGGTGTCATTTGAAATTACATTGTTCAGTCCACAGTTGGCTTTCAGACTTCTGATGGACTGCTTGCTAATTACTGTTCCCATTGTTGATACATTATTTCTCACTGTGGTCATGTTAAAGTATTGGAGTACAATCTGGGAGATCAGGATTCTATTCCCTACTCAACCACAAAGCTCACTGGGTAACTTTGGACCAGTCATGGATTCTCAGCCTAACCTACTTCACAGGGTTGCTGTGAGGGTAGGACTGGGGAGAAAAGAATTATGTAAACCACCTTCAGTTCCTTGAAGGATACAAATATAATGTAATATATAAATAAATATCTGCAACATAATGTTCACTATGAGCCTTGAGAGGATTGGAGGTTGGCAACTACCAGGAGAGCCTTTTCTGTGGTAGCCTCCTACCTTGGAACAGCCTCCCTGCTGCAGTTTGCCTGTCCATCTTTTCAGCACCAGCTTAAGACAGTCCTCTTTGTGAAGGCCTTTAAAGATCTTCCTGGTTATTGAGGGGCCTTTTTCCTTTCATGTTTTTATTGTATTTTGTTGAATTTTAATCCTATTTTAAATTAATTAGTTAACTTTTAAAATGTTGTTTTATGCATTTCGTTGTTTTTATATCTTGTGAACTGCCCAGAGAGCTTTGGTTACAGGCGGTACAGAAATGAAAATAGTAATAGTGACAATGGCTGCTTCATCACAGCTAATTTGGCCAAAAGATGAGAGTACACTTATGTACCTACAGCAAATGGGCTGTTTCACATATTCCACAAGCTCACCCATGCCTATAGTAATTAAATGGAATATAAAACAGACTGCTATCAAATGAATGCCAAAAGCCACTCAGTGAAAAAGAGGATGTGAAGTGTACGGCTGCAATGAAGGCTTAGTCTGGAGAGTATTGCAATTTTGTCACAAATGCACACAACCAATCATTCAGTCAAATGCATCAGTAGGAGGAGGCAAATAGGGGTTTAAATAGGATATCTTTGGACCTTTTAATATCTACACTTAATTGCAAGGAAACATGGTTCACCTGTTTTTGAGCTGGGAACCCTAGCTTTGTATATGCTTGCATGGTTTGCACTTTAAAGATCACTTCAAACTACTAGAGTAAGTAAAACAACTCTTCCCTAAACCCCACTAAGGTTTGCATAGGGCATGACGGGACCAGTGAAATGTGGCTTACCACATTGCAGCTTCTCCAGCCACTCCCAGCTGAACTGAGCGAGGATGTCTTATGCAGACAGGATGGCTGTGGTGACACTGTTATGTGCTTTCTTCATCTTGTTTCTTTGAAAATCAGTGAATGCAAACTTTTGCCTTCAGAGGCGGCTTATCCCACAGACAAAGACTGCAGCAATTACTCTAGGCAGAGTCAATGAAAGAAGTTATATTGTTCAATATTTTGCATTTGGAATTATGTTTATGTTCATCTCCCTGATATGTACATATCAAAACAAAACTAGCAAATTTCTTTCAAGCTTACAATACTTACAGATTTTCATTCATGGAAACAGTAAGATAATTTATGAAAAGTAAAGGTGGAGTCACCTGCTTTCTTTATTTTCTATGTCTCCCAATACCCAAAGGTCTCTGGGCAGTTCACAGCAATTCACAAATACAAAACACAAATATAATAAAGTACTGCCTAAAATAGCTTCATAGCTGCTGTCTCATGAATTCAACTATAGCCTAAGCAACAATATTTACATTTTGCAAGGGTGCAAACATTTTTCCTGAAAATGACCACATAATATAAAAGAAATACAGTACTTACAAAAGACCCAGCTACTGTTATAGAGTTCACATGGAGAAGTCCACTTGATCACTGCATCCTAAGAAATATTTTGAGTCATGCTCAATCTTCTTATTGCTACAGGAGAGAAGTTGTACCATCTAATCTGGAGTTCAGGATTTTCTGACCAAAAGACAATGGCCCAGATTGCATGCCACAATCTGGAAAATTCTGGTTTTTCATGACTGAGCAGGCACGCTGGTGCACACTGCCTAATTGCTCCTCCTTGGGTTCTCCTACTAACGGGCTTGTTCATCATGGTCTTCCATTTGTTCACCACTCCTATTTGCAGGGATGCCAAGCGAAAGCAATCAGGTGGTGTGCACAAGCACACTGCTCAGTCCCAAAAAACTAGGGTGCCTCTAGCTTATGCAAACAGGGTGGTTCCACTGATGGTATGAAAAGTGCTCAACCTGTGATAGAGGGGGTTGCCCTCCATGAAAGGAGTGGATCCATAGCTTGGGGAGTCTCCTGGAGTCAGCGCTGCTCATAGATTGGCCTTTGCATGAGAGGTCACAACTCTCAATTCAGAGAACTGAATTTAACAAGATGCATCCAATGGTATGCATCTTGCATCCAGTAATTTTCAGAACCATTCCCATGTACCAAGCCATGCCCTGAGTTTTTAAGAACTAAGCTATATAACCAGGATGGCCAGATTTGTTCAACAGAAGAGCCACACATGGTAAATGTCAGATGTTCAAGAGCTGCAAGAGGGCACCCATGGGCAGTGGTGGTGACTGTCAAGCAGCAAAGGCCCCTGCGGGCAGCGACAGCAAAGAGCAAGCAGGCACCCACAGACACCTGCAGCGGTGGGCAGCAAGCCATAAAATAAACTCAAACAGCTGCATGCAGCTCCCAAGCCTCAGTTTGTTTGTTTGTTTGTTTGTTTATATTTAGGAGACTTCTATGCCGCCCCATTCGCCGAAGCCTCAAGGCGGCTCACTACCATAAATAAACTTCAATAGAATAATTAACAATATAAATTAAGTCGCCCTGGCCAAAGAATAAAATAAATAAATAATATTAACAATTAAAATAACATTTGAATAAAAAGGTCTTCGCCTGGCGCCGAAAAACAAATAACCACGGCGCCAGGCGGACCTCTCTGGGGAGCGCATTCCATAGATTGGGCGCCACCATAGAGAAAGCCCTCCTCCGAGTACTCACCCTCCTAATTTCCTTCATGGAGGGTTCCCAGAGAAGGGCCTCTCCCGCAGATCTCAAGGGGCGGGCAGGCATATATGGACGTAAGCGCTCCTTCAGGTAACCAGGACCCAAGCCGTTAAGGGTTTTATAGGTCATCACCAACACCTTGAATTGGGCCCGGACTTCAATGGAAAGCCAGTGAAACTGACGGAGAACTGGAGTCATGTGAACATAACGCCCAGTCCCCGTCAGCAGCCTGGCAGTTCTATTTTGAACCAATTGAAGTATCCGGACCGTCTTCAAGGGTAGCCCCACGTAGAGTGCGTTACAGAAGTCAAGTCGGGAAGTCACCAACACGTGTGTCACTGTCACCAGGCAGTCGTACTCCAGGTAGGGGCACAGCTGATGGATCAGCCGAAGCTGAAAGAAAGTGCTCCTCGCCACCGCTGTCACCTGCTATAGCTCCCGTTGGCCAGGGGTGGCCAAACAGGAGTTTGGCCACCCCTGCTATATAAGAGGGCAGGTTTGTGAGACATCCATATCCTTAGATGCAAGGAGCCCCAATGATGAAGCATCTTAGCTCCAGTGCCAGCCCACAAGTGAGTTAAACCACCCAGAGATAAGGTAAATGCTATTTACTGATCTCTTTGTACATCTAAATTAATTACTCCAAGCAATCATTCCAAACTCATAGATTATTGACTGAAGCCAAGACAAAGGCACAGCAGATGGGTAGCCCCTTGCAAACTTATAGATGGGAGCGAAATTCCAGTGGGGAAGCCCAGCAGGAACATACTATAGCCTTGCTTAAATAGTGAGTTCATATTTAAAACAAATCTTGACTTAGAAAGGGGAAGGAGGGCAACACCAGCCTACAGCTGGGAGCTAAAGTCACAGGGAGAACCCCAGCAAGAACCTACAGCTCTTGCAGCCTTACTCAAGCAGAGAATCCATGTTTAAATTAAACCCAGGCTTAGAAAGAGGAAGGAAAAGAGCCACTTTGCAGCCTCGCTAGTGGAAGAGACTGCTTATAAACATAATGTAAAGGCAAGCTTCAGTTTGGACCCAGGGGTGCCCAGGTGTTTTGGGCTTTAGAGAAGCTCACACAATAAAACTCAGAAATACAGTAACAGCAACTTTGAAAATCTAAGTTATCACTTAGATTTAAAACACACACAAAGAAACTCAGCCTTCCAAACCACATCCCTTCACAAATCAACTACCCTTGGTCTTTTGTCCCGGCCAGCAACCCGTTCATGCTCTCCATTGAATAGAGCTTCTCCACTCCCAGGAGAACAATGAACTATTAACATACATTCCCAATCACTGCTGCCATAGAAAATGGGGTTTTCAAGAAAGGAAGACATCATTCTGAAGAAGAGGAAAAATAGCCTGTACAAGCAACCCATTCTTTGCAAGGTAAGCATTTATCCTCTTACATTAAGAAGGGGGTGGGAGGCTTCTGGTGGTGGGAAAGTCAATCATCAGACACCTAGCTGGATTTGTAATGTGCATGTGGGCTACATGGTAAACCGTGGGGAAAGCCAACAGGAGCTAAAGAGCTTCCTGTTTGAATTAAATAGTCCCTAGGGGATGAAAAAGAAAAAAGTTTACGATTGCCCAAATGTAGGAGCAGAAGCAAATAAGAAACAAGCTTATAGCAAGACATAATAACCAGTCAGAGAGGTCTAAGTGCCAAAACCTAAGTGGGGCATGCTTAGAGAGGGACACCTTGTTGGCTACCCACTACCTCCATTATCTAAGGCAGAACACCTGGATAAACCAATTGCTGAGGAGCCTGAGCAGGCAGAACCCTTGAACCCATCCTGTTTGAAGGATCCTGTGGGCAGATGGTTTGCCACTGTGTTAATGGAATGCTAGACTGGATGGACCTTTGGTCTGTTCCAGCAGGACTCTTCTTATGATCTTAGGAGACCTTTACCTGAGAAAACTGTACACCTACCTTCCTTTAACTTATGTTGTCCACATTGACATTTAAAAGATCAAATACTCTTAGATAGCTTGTACAGCTATAGCTGAAGTGACATAATGGGTTGTGCATGTCTTTCCTAAAACAATTTCATATCTATCACTTGTAATATAGAGGGTCTACCATTTCTAGGGCCAAGTGTTTCTGTACCTATACAAAATTTCTCTGGGAACTGTGTTGGAGGGGAGTGCATTGTACATAATTAGTTTATGGAATTTGCTGCCAAACTACATAATGGTGCCTAGTATCCTAGACAGCTTTAGAATGGGGTTATAAAAATACATGGAGGTTGTCTAACAATGGCTACTACTCAGGATGTCTCTATGCAATCTCTAGGTCCAGAGGTCATATGCCACTTAATTTGAGGGTCTGGGAAGCAATAACTAGAGAGGGCTATTGCCTTTAAGTTCTCTTTATGGGATTCTCAGAGGTATCTCATAAGCTACTAGACACAGGCCTTTGGTCTGATCCAGTAGACTTCTTACAGTTATGTACACAAATGCCACCTATTCAGTGCCAGTTGTACAAAATAATTTCATGTATTAAATTGTTAGATGCAATTATCAAACTGCACAAGCAAGCACATGGTAAAAAGGGTGTTGAAAAACTTGTCCCTTCACTTCCATAGAGCAACCCATGGTGATTCCCCACATTCTCAGTACAACCAAGAAAGGGGGGAATTGTGTAAATATGCCCCAAAACAGCAATTATGCAGACTAACACACATTAAAACAGTACTCTAGCTTGCATGTGTCACCTTTTCCATGTACAAAGTTTCTGGAAATAAATTTTCCTTTCTATATTATTACTCTGCTGTGGGTAACAATATAAGAGTTTGAGAAGATCCAAAACTGGATCTACAGAGCTATGTACAGCAGGAGCCCTGATTTTAAAATAAAAATTCTCAAGGTAACAGGAAAAGATTGTATACTGAGGTAACTAAGGTGTGTAGTAAAAATTAATCTTCTATCGATGGAATTGTTAAAAAAGAAATACGTACAGTACATAATGTTTGCTACTCAGAACCTATCCCCCACAGATATGGGGGTCCTGCTGTATAGACACCATCTTTGAGCATGTCAGCTGGAGCTAACACATTTCCCCATGGATTTACACCACCATTTCTTCCAACCAAAAAGCAAACTAGAGTAAGAGATAAGGAAATGTGTAATAATCAGGGCTTTTTTGTCATAGAACGCACTGGAACAGCGTTCTGGCACCTTTTTTTGACGGATTTTTCCAAGTGATTGTGAATTGCCCTGTTGGGCGTAGCAGATCGGCGGCAAAAATCATTAACATAGTGCCTGCGGGCTGCTTGTGTGTCGGCACTGCTTGTGAGGGCGCTGCTTGGCTTGGGACGCTGCTCGGCTTGGAATCGGTTGTGTGGTCGCACGCTGAGTGCTTACTGCCAGTGGCGACCATTGTGTAAAAGTGTGACCCCAAAATGTGAGTTCCGGCACCTTTTTTTTTTTTTTTTACAAAAAAAAGCACTGGTAATAATTGTCCAACAAAACATTAATATTTACATGGAAATCAGTCCTTGCAGATTAATGTGGAATCCCCAGTGGAAATCTAAAGAAAAATACTTTTTAAAATCAGTAAATATTGCATATTTCTAACATTCTATTCCATCTGTTCCAACCAAAAAACCCATTAGAGAAAAACCACAGAAGATGCATCTACGAAAAACCACTGCATAAGACCCAAAAACAGTGCTGACCTAGAAGCTAGCACAGTTATATACCAGTTAATATAGCAAAAAGCCAGAATCAACATAATCAACTGCAAGGATTTATTGCTTTCTAAACAAACTGAAATGAAATTCACATTGACACTTCATTGAAAGCACCTTTTCGAAACCAGTTTGGAACATAGAATTACCAAAATGCATACCACAGTAAATGCCATACTGCTTTTCTTGGTTCTCAGTAATGGGATGACTTGTGATGACTTTTCTCTTTTAGGATACCATATTCCCTTAATTTATCAACTGCACTGGATTCTATAGTGCCTGGATATACTTCTTTAAAAAATACTGTTCTAGACAAATAGTCCTTCCATTTTATGTGTTTGACAGATTTTTTAAAAATTCTACATATTGGTAGCAGTCAAACATCTATGAATGCTGCATTACAGAAGTGAAAGAACACTTACATTTCTGAAATTGTTTGGCAATGCATAAGTCATTCCTAGACCAGGTGGAAATATTCTAATTGCTGAAATATTATATAATAAGCAAGTCTGTTGCTTTCAAGCTAGTTGTACACATATCTCTAGATGTGTAATGAGGACAGTATTAAAAAGAGTGCCTCTAACTTCCAGTAACTAGTTCTTCAGGTTCTGATTTTTATCAGATAATCAGGTTGCTCAACAATGCACTGTATTAACTAACCTCTTTTGCCCAAGGTTATAATATTTTCATGCATTCCAGGATATTTATATCTATTGTTATTTGGTTACAATAGAATTATCACTCATTCTTTCTTCCCACAGTGCCCCCAAGGCATGCAGTGAAAAATGTGAAAGTGCAGATGAACACCCAATTATTGTGGGCATTTTCTCTATTTCACATTACTACTTATTAGGCTTAATTGCTGGGTATATGAGATTCCATTATATTGTAATGTTATGTCAGAATCTGACAGCTTCGGCAGGAGCCCTTAGTTTCTTGCTTTAACTTTTGCCAGTTAACAATACGATTTCACTTTATTTTTATAGACCCTTAATATTGCTTGTATTCAATAATGGGATGGATGAAAGCGAAAATGCTGAAATTAAACTAAGACACAGTGGAGGTGCATTTCTCAGTAGAAAGTCTACCTTGTGGGGTCTATTTCAACCTGTTCTGTATAGCACTGAGCTCCCAGTGAAGGATCAGATGAGTTTTTTGGAAATACTCTTTATTCCTACACTGTCCCTGGATCTTCAGGTGGTGGCAACAGTAAGAAGTACATCTGCACGGGTATGGGACTCCAACTCTTAACTTTCCTGAATCAGTTTGACTTGAAACAGGTATCCATAGCTGAGTTACATCACATTTAGACTACTATAATGCACTTCTATCTAGAGCTATCTATGAAGAGTGTCCGGAAAACAGAATTAGTGCCAAGTGCAGCAGCCAGTCTGTTAACCAGGATACAATATTGGTAACATATTACATCTGTCCTGAAAGATCTATACTGGCTATCAATTCCTTTTCCAGCTCAATTCAAGTTGCTGGTCTTAAAACCCAAATGGCTTAGGATATTGCTATCTAAGGGGCCACATGCCCCACTAGGAACCTGTCCAAGTAGCAAGGTCTGCAGGAGAGACCTGTTTGCAGGGACACATAAGAGCTTTCTCTGAACGTACTCCACCAAGAACTCAATAGGTCAATACGTCTGGAAAACACCAGATCACAGGAAGGTGCTCTATTGTATAATATCCATGAGGCCTTTTTAAGTCGTATTTCTTAGTTTACATTAAAACCAAGTCCAAGCATTGTTTTCACTTAAGAAATGCTTATTACATAACATCTATGTACCATCTTTCAAGTGTTTCAAACACATTATATTTTAGAAATCCTTAAAACGTTATAAGGGAGCTAATATCATCAGGCAATGGGGGTGGGGGTGCAGAGGAAATAATGCAGTACATATGGTCGCACTGTAAACACAATCTGAATTAGGCATTTCCTGGACTGGGGATTTAACCACTGCTCAACACTGGCAAGTGTTGCCAACTTCTAATTTAGATTTCTAGTATTCTAGGGTAGTGTGCAAACTGCAATGAAATATGTGAAATTGTTCACATACTCATAAAGTATTATCATTCTTTATACAACTGTCACCCCAAAAAGGCGGGGGATGATTTGTAGAGGCAGGAAATTTCTTGAGACACAAGGTAAGATTTATTCCAAAATCCAGAAAACAGAATGCAAGCTTGCGGGTGCCAAAAGGGGACAAAGAAAATGAGAAGAGCCATAGCCTTTATACAACCAGCAATCACTAGATAACTCATTGTTCCATGACTGGTCAGAAGATGCTGTGATTTGCACATGCTAAGTTAGCAGTATTCTGTGATTGGTCAGAAAATGCCGCAGCTTGCACATGATCAGTGATTGATTCTCTTTGCTACAGAGGTGGTCTGGAGGGATGGGCAGTTCTCAGGATTCTTGGCTCCCACAACTACAGATGGCAAATGTGGGTGCTATGACACAATCATTCTTCCACATTTTTCTGGACAACAGAGACTGCTTTTGCATCAGTTCTGTTTATCATAGGCCACTTAACACAGAAAATCTTTCCTAATTGTACCCTAAAGATTACATTTACAAATAGCTGTCCTCTCTAACAACAATATTATACATTTCATTTATTTGTAGTCCATAGAAGCATAAATGCCAACCTACACTAAAGAAGAGGAAGACTTAATGTGAATAAAGTATATGTTCTATATTATTGCAGCAGAGCTGCAAGAATATGGCCTTACTGAATAGTGCAACATTTATTACATTTTTTGCAAAAATATCAGTCCTTATTGTGCATTATCTGAACAGACAAGTCATCTTTTTCCAGTGGAGAAGCTAGATCAGATGCCATCTTTGTCAAAAAGACATAGTTTAACACCTTTTAAAGTCTGTTGAGTTGATTCTGCCTAGGTAGCAGAACTGTAATTAAAACTATCACCATATTGCCAAGGTGCTAATAGCAGCATCTAGCGCACGCACACACAAACACGCACACATGGACAGAAGGAGGGGTGGGGGGAAGGGAGAGAATCTCATGAAGACACAGAGGACAGCTCATCCATTGTATAAATCTGAAGTAAACATTTGGGTTGCATACTACACACATTTTTTGTGTAATTTCACAAACATTTATTCTATTCTATAAAAAATTGACATACAAAGTTGATTCCATGTTTCTGAAAGCTATGTTCTCTAGCGCTAAAAATGTTTACCTCAAAATGCAAGCCAGCAAAGATTTATTTCCCAAGTACAATAGCTTGATTTACATGTCTAAACATTATTGGCACAAACTGGGTCTTCTCTAGATATGTATGACAAATATGTACAGCAATTTGAACAACAGTCTCAGATATAAATCCCAATGCATAGAATACTCAGATATAAATCTATGCATAGGATAGCAACCTGAATGCTGCTCATTAAGGATTGATGTTGTAAAGCACTTAGGAGTATTTGCTATGAGTTAAATTTCAACTAATCTTTAGGCAAACTGGCCTCAGTAATGTATCTTAGTAATGTATCTGTAATAATGTTGTTGTTTTTATTAATACTATCTTACATAATTATAGGAATAAAAATAAAGCAGCATAATTGAATGCTAGGGAAAGAACTATATAAAACAATACTTTGGTTTGAATCCAAAGATATCTTGCGCAAGCTGAAAAGCACTCCCAAGTGTATAAGGCCAAATTCTGCCAATTCCCTGCCCCATTAGAGACCCCAGTCACATCCCAAACAGTTCAGAAGATTCTTTAACTCTCAGAAGTAGCTTTGGAGGGCAGCAGGGAGAGGAGCAGAAACACGAAAGCCCTATTGCATGAGCAGCATTCAACTCATGCTTCTTGGTATAAAAGGCAGCAACTACTTCACCATCAAACACTTGTTGCCCATATTCAGAAACCTGGAAGAAGGAGAAGGTGCAATTTGTGACCGAGGCATGTCTGAAATAGAAGGAACCATAACATTTTGTGAAGGAAAGCGCAAGCAATATAGAAAGCAGAACCAGATTACAGAGGCCCATATAAAAGTGGTTTCACTATATATAATTTCCAATCTAGTAGTTTAACCAGAAGACATTTAAACTGTTAAAGTACATTCAAAGGAATAAACACACATATTTATGATTCTTCTCACACCATGACACTAAATGACTTTTCCATACCATTGACCTGAAACATATGGGGACCTTCTGTGCTCCAACTCACACACTTGTAAATAATCAGTGTCTATTTATTCCTCCTTTGGATTGCCAGCTACAATCCACTTGGTTGACAAAGTACCATGTGATCCAAATTGTCCTCCACTATTATAGCCTGTCTTATGGACTTGAACTATTGAGTAGGATCAAGTGACACACTGCAAATATATTACAGCAAACCTGTGCTGAAGCAAACGTAAACAGAAATGCTCTTAGGGCACAATCCTATGAATGCTTAGACAGAAAAAGGTCAACAATACCCAGCCAACCCTAGCCAGCACAGACCGCACCCTTAAGAACTTTGTATAACACAACTTAAGATTCTTCAGCAAAATTGTTAGCTTTCACATAATATAAAACATGAATTGTTCATACAGAAAAGATAGCAAAAACAAAGAACCTCTTAAATATCCACTCAGCATGCACCAACCCCAAAGAGGAAACAGAAGCTAGATAGCAAAGACTTTCAATTGTCCCAACCAAAATATTCCACAACAAGTCTGCGATGCACTTGTTGTGAAGGACAGATGGATCTGTTTCCAATTAGTAAATGGAATTAGCACTGCCTTGTTACGGTCATTTGCCATTCCTGCAAATTGTTGATTCAAGAGGGGGTCAAAAGATTTGTTTCCAGTTCCTTGAGTGGGGGAGGCCTGGTATTTGGGTTAGTCTCAATCTCCAAATGTTTCCAGTGGTCAAGAGCAAATGGTGGGACTCTGAATCAGTGCAGACGCTTTGCACAGAAGCTGCCATGAAAAATTCCCTTATAGCAACAACACCAGATAGATCCGTAACACTCAACTGCTGCACATCATGGATATTGTATGGCAAATCTCCACACCAATGCAATAATCAACCAGAGGCAGCAAAGATTGGCATGGAGGTTGTACAGGCAACAAATCAACCAGTGTATTGAGCAAACGCCATGGGCAACGTTTCATATGGTAGGTCAAGCAAACGAACCTATGCTTTAATAGCACAGTAGAACTATGCTTAGCTATGCTTCAGTCTCTGGTTTGGCGCATAGACTGATACAGAGACTGATACAGTCATACATATATCCCTCACCCCTGCAAAGTAAGATTTCATTTCCTTTTGCCTTTGTTAGCTCCATCTGGCTCAACTTTTCTTCTTCTTGCCTTCTAAGTTCAAGATATTTGGGCCTGATCTTGCCCTTGACTTATCAGGAAAGGATGACTAGGAACCATTACACTTGTCTGGAACAATCCCCTCTCTGAATATATATGCCAGGACGATAAAATGGACCATTCATAAATAAATACACCCACCTTAGAAAATTAAAACTCAGAACATATCAGTCGGGATACTTCTCAATCTTACTGGAAAATAACAAGGAAATTAATAAGCAAACACAGATGCTATTATGTGAGCACAAGCAACTTTCATTCTTATGGAGTCCTTTCTCATCAGCTCTGGATTTCTTTAAAGCTTTGCACCAATGTTCTTACATGTGAAAAATACATGACGAGGTCATAAATGAAAGCAATACCCACTATGGTTAAATTATTTCAATTCCATTTATATTAGGCTGCTATTCTGAATCTAAACAGAAGTTTCATGGAAATTAATGCATACAAAGAACTAACAATAGGATAATATACTGTATTGTTGTATTTTTAATTTAATATTTATATTTTTAATTTATATTATAATTATTTTAACTTAGTGATGTGAGCCGCCCCGAGGCTTCGGTGAATGGGGCGACATAAAAATGTTTTAATAAATAAATAAAATAAATAACCTTTATATTAAAACAGCTTGTTGATATCCAAAAAATAGAGTATTAATGTTGTATAAAACTGAATTTAAAAGAGAGAACAGAATCGAAAGAAATAATTATTTCAGTTTCCCTGGGAAATTAATTACAATATATGTTTTCCCTGAATTGTTATCCTTCTGGATATTCACTTACATGTCAGGTTCTTACTACATGAAAATACCCTGGGTTCATGTATATAGAAACAGATGTCTATTTTTTCCTTACTATGGTCATATTTCTGAACACACATTTCTTGACATTTCTGTCAAGAGTAATAGATCTACTGTGAATGACCATCGCAAGATGCCATTAACATTCCTCACACTTTTACAAGACTGCTGTACTTTTAACATCTTTGCAGAAGAGGGAATTTTGACAGATGCCTTTCTGCGGTGATATAAGAAAAGCTAAACATTCTGAAATTTCTTCTTCTATACAGTAATGGTAGAGGAGCCTTGTCTACCTTTGCCACCACTAAATACTTCTCACTTGAAATAAATTACAATAATTTGATCTAATTATTCCATCAGTAAAAAAGAACATTTCTCATGTATTATGGTGCTGTGACATGTGTGTTTCAGTTTGAATATATAAGCCTGGCTATGCTAAAGCTTTCAGACTCTGCTAGAGAGTTAGGATACATCTTGCATGCAACAGATGCTTCTTGTTGATGAATGAATAGAAGTGGCCCATGCCCAAAAAGCTTATTCCCTATTTTGCCAAGCTAAGTAATCCTAACACTTAACACTTTTGGAGTGTCCAAAGTGTATCATATACATTATCAGTAATCCTTAAAAGCAGCCTACAAAGTAGGTGCCCATATTGGAAAAGGGTTGCAAACTAAAACTGTGTGTGATTAACAAGTTGCCTTAAACTACCAAATGTGTTCATAAGAGGTTAGTTTGAAGTGGGGTTCCTTCTGGTCAACAGTTTAGCTTACCACTGCAATGCACTAACTCTCTGCAACAGTAATTCCTCAGACCGGGGGTTACGCACATTAATATGCATTACTGCATAACCAACTGGCTGGTGAAGGAACATTTAGCTACCAGCTAAATACATGTTTGAGCCCAGACTACTGCAGATGTCTCTTCCTAACTTTCCTCCACATTTTCAGCCCACATTGTCCTCTATAGCATGTCTACACCACAGTGCTACAGAAACTTCAACTGGCAAAATGCCTGTTAGAATATAGATGTAATAATCACTGGGCTCCTGAGTACCCTTGTTCACATTCCTAGCCCTACATTATCTTCTTTACTGCCTTCCAACCAATAATGCACAATCCTTCATATCTTTCACCCCCTTTGTGTCATTACTGTCTTCGGTTCCTTCTCTGCCCTGCTATTTTTGAGTTTATATTGTTCAAAACTGTTTAACACCTTTTCTCTAGCACTTCGAATAGCATGCAGGTACTGCTGAAAGTTTCTTCAGAGCCAACTACCTAACTCAGTTCTTTTTGCCTTGATATTCTGCCAGCTGTTCCCTTTTACCTGTTCACGACCTAGCTTTCCTTCCACTGCCTCTCTCTGCTATCTATTTGAAACCCTATTAGTTGTCCCCTTCCTCCTCTATAACCAGAACCTCTTCCCAGGCCTCAGTCAGCCCCTAAAGTCAGTTAAACTGTTTTTCCCTCCCTCATAGAAGATAGACAGCACTGTTTATTTTTCAGAACAGCTGGAATATTCAGTATCATCAACTGTCTCAGCCAATCAGAGACTTTGCTGCTACAAGCACAATATAATATAGAATACCCTAATGAAATGGGAGCCTTCAAAACAGGAGTAAGCAATCCCATTTTGTCAGTTATAACTTGCTCCCAATAGCTGGCTGGTATCTTGTGGAAAGCTGCTGATTCACAGCAACTCACTATGCAGTGTAGGCACTTTTCCCTCCATCACAACTGTTTATGTCCATCTGTGGTAGCACGGAGAACAACCCCTCATACATATGGTAGACTATGGCACATAAATGACTCGCCATGTGAAAGATATGCAGAGCAATTTGAAGTAATTTCCATAATATGTAAAACAACTAATAGTATCCAAGATGTTTAGACTGAAAGAGCATTTGCATTATTCAGCAATAAATAAGAAGAAAAAGCCTACTTCTTGCTTTTACAACTGAGTAACAGGCAGCAGTATTCCCAATACGGTTCCATTTCCATACTAGTATTATTAAAAAACAAATTATTTCCTTCATATTCGTAATACCTTCTCTGCCACATAACTGTTCTTGAGATATCAGCCACAGAATAGATTGGTTTAAATTACCAGGATAACATGGCTGATTTAAGAAAAATGTCCAGTTAGCATGTTTTCTAAACAAGCATGCATGCTAATAGGTTGCTATAACAAATAAATCATATATTTTCAACTAAATAGAGACTTTATATTAGGAACAGAATCCAAAAACTTTGCCTTTGCAGCTACAGTTTGTATTTGCTTAGGAAAGCACTTGTCAAACTAGGAATTCGTATTAGACTTTCTGTATATAAATCCACTACGCAAGATCACTTAGTAAAAAATAAGGATGCAACAGTAAAGCCACTAAGTCCTGTTTAACTCAGTGGGACTCACCAGCCCTTGCTTCTGGAAAATTTTGGTTACTTACAGTGTGTGTATCCCTGTGTTACCTTTATGCATGCATAGCACTGTAAGTTCACAGAATTTTCCAGAAGCAAGGGCTGGGAGTACTGGGCAGAAAAGTATTTCTCAAGGACATGAAAATTATCCATGGTGGGTTTTCATGTCTAAATCAGGAAAGCCTGCCACCTTTGGCCTAATTTCACGCTGGTGGAGGGAGACCAAAGGAAGATAAAGAGGATGGGAAAGAAAAGTCAGAGGAAGCCAAAACAGACAGCATCATGGAAAGAAGTGGGGGAAACCCTCTGCAAATGATCCCTTAAGATCTCTGACAACAGCAATATGTCCCCTCCTCAGCAGCCTTCTAGGTACAAGAGAGAGGAGAGGAGGAGTGGGAGAGAAGGTCTTTTTTGACTGTGGCCCCATCCACCACTGGTATGCAGCCCCTGACAATTTGCCTTCAGAGGAATAGAGCCCTGCTCAAAAGAAGGCTCCCTGTCAGTCTAAATACCCACTTGCACATTAATAATTACTCCTGAAACAACTACCTGACAACAACCCACCCTCAGTCTTGAGTATGGGTTGTTGTGCTGTGCGAACCCATCCATGTTAACAAGCTCATATTTTTTAACACACAGTTCACAACCCAACAACAAACCATGTTGGTTGTTTGTGATGAACAAACCATGTGGCTGTATTCAGTAAACACAACTACCTACACTTCAATGACAACCCATGATTCAATAAGAACGAATCAATATTGTGTGTGGGTTGTTTTGCTGTGTTCACACAGTCACTGAGGGTACCATACTGCCTGATGTATTATGGTTTGTTTATCTGTTTAATTATATCACCAAATAGCTGAAGCTTTCCCTTCCTACTCTTCTCCTCTTCTGGCATGGCTGTGAAGATTTCTAGTGCTTGCTTCTATTTTTAATTACATAGTTCACTGTAATATTCAAATCCTAAACTGTGATTGAAACAGCCCAGCTTGATAACCCAAGCTTTGAGGGATCACTTGTTCCAAACAAATGGCAATGCAGGTATTCCCACAATTTCATAGATTATCTCTCTCTCAGTGCCATATTCTGGGACAGGTCCATCCTTAGCATGAGGCACTGTAGGCAAGCTGGTCGCAGAGAACACACGCACACCACTGCTTTGCCTCAACTGAAGCAGATGCTGGTGGAAGTGTTCTAAAATTTAATTGCTTTGCAAGACTGTAAAATATTGTGAATTATGATATAGAACACAGCTAAAATACAAAGATTGTATATTTTAACCGGTGTTTCTGCAATCTAAGCACTGATATATTTATTTCTCCCACTAATGGAGAAAGGATTCTGGGAAAACTGAAGTTAAATAACAATTTGCCCCTTTACTTTTATACAAAGTATATCCTGCATTCACACTTACTATAAATAAAATACATATGTCTGGTCAAGCATACCATGCAATAACAGTTCTTTTGCTATTACAGAAGGTATTTCTAAAATTGTAAAGCCAAAGTTTATTTTGATTTTAAAAAACAAGCTAGTATTGATTCAAAATTAGCAAAATGCACCATTTCAAAATCTTGCTTTTTCTTGCCATAAAGGTCACATTAGACTACTAGTAGATAGTCTAACCAATGATCCGGTATAAGACATTCAAGCAGACACATGCTCCATTACTCAGCAAGGACAGTACGAATGCATATGTTTCTTGTGTTTTGTCTTCATAGTAACAAGGACTATAAACAGATCTCACACATGTGAAAATACAGTAATCTAAAAATCGTTTAGGGCGTTTTTTTTGCGCGGTTGCCACACAGTTTGGCTTAATTATTAGGAAAGCATTTATTTCAGATTTGTTTTTTCTGGCCAAGTTGCTTTTGGTCATTTATACTAATTATGGAAATGGGAATGTTTATGTCACTTTAGATTTAGGGTTTTCATAAGTCAGACGTCAAGCCTACAGCTGAGCAGATTACATCCAGTCAATATTCTATGTACTCCGTGCCTGATCTTCCTTACTTCATCACTTTCTTAACTACCCTCACTTACATGGACTGTTTGCATAACTTGTTTGTTTATACATGTATTTAAAGGCCACCTATAACTGCCAAGGCCTTCCTGTTTAAACCATGGTGGTTAATATGTTGACTGAATTCAGCACAGGTCATTTTACATGGCACCCACACTTGGTTTATGAACCACCCCAACTAACCTTAGCGTAATAGGGTTGTAATAGGGCTTAATAAACCCATCATGGCTTATTGTGTTGTCCAAACTCAGACAACAAAAAAAGCCATGATCAAGATATCCCCTCCCAAAATCAAATCAAATCAAATCAAATCAAATCAAATCAAACAGAATGAAAGGCTTGCCACTCTGGCCAAAGCAACCATCTTTTCCAGCTCCCCCAAATGCCAAAGCACCAAGGAAAGGCTTCACTACTCCCTGCTAGCAGTGTTAGGGGATGCTTCAAAACTTGAGAAGACCACCCTGTGAGGAGGCCATCTTGTTCCTTTAAACTGCAAGCCACACAGTCATGCACGCGCACACAGCACTCTCCGGTGTGTCCCTCAGCTACTTCCTGAGATGCTATTTGCTCAGGGGAAATTGTAAACCCGAGAGGACACTTGGGACTTCCTAGAACCTTTTGTGTGTGTGTGGGGGGGGGGGAGCAGGGATCTTGCTTGGAAGCCAGGGCAGACTTGAGGCAGTATCCCCCAAAACATTCCTTTTCATAGGTTCTTGGAGTGTCAGAGATGTGTGTGTGGGGAGGGGGGCGGTTTCTGCCTCTGTATTATCCACATTTGTGGAAGTGAGGGCAATCCAGGGCACATCAGCATCCCCAAGATGTTGGGGCCCCTGCTGTGCCTGCTTATCTGTCAAGCACACAAAAATTTTGACCAACATGCATTTTAAATGTATTGCGTGAACCCGGCCACTACTTCCCAGACTCACAGACAGCACACATCCTCTTTTGCTGTTGGCATGGGAGTCCCTTCTCACCTGGTTTTCATATAACCCTAAACTATTCTAGAGCAATTAAACATTATATCTGTATAGATTTGCATGTTTTAAACAGGAAAAATGCTATACTTTATTTACATATTATGCATGTGTATATCACAATATGTGAAAGGAGACACAGCTTCTTTGAATGATAGTGCCTGCCACCTAATTAAAGAAGTACAACTTTTTAGTTGATCAAAAGGTCCTTAGGGTGCAATCCTAAACTGGTCTACCAGCTATAGGGCTTTCTCTCGCTAAACATGCATCGGATTATACCCTTAATCAATCAACTCTTTCCGCCCTTTTGTAGACCCTTCAGCTCAACTGCCTTTCTGTCCCTCTTTACCTTGACAGCATGCTCCTGATCTTTTCCCTGAAATTACATCCCAGACTTTTACAGATTCAGACTGTTTCACCTTTGCAATCCTCAGCCTGCTTGCTCCCCTCACATCCCTGCTTCAGCAGCCAAACAGTGCAGCCAACAGCACATGCAGTTCCTCCTAGTCTTAGGTCATTGTGAGGTCTTCCTTAAACATATCGGCAGTTTGCTTCCAATAATGAAGCTGCGCTGCTTTATCAGCAGTCTAGCAACAAACCTTCCCACCCAACAGAAACAGAAAGAACACAAAAGAACAACGTACAGCTGACATAGCCAGCATGATGTAGCTTGAGTGATAGCTTGAATGTGGGAAAGCCAGATTTAAATCCATGTTTAGCAATGAAACTCATGGGGCATCCTTCTGTAACCCATAATCTCTGTTTCACCTACTATTCATTGGTGCAGCTAGATAATTTAGACCTTGGACTTAATAGCTTTACAGGAGATCCCTTTGGATGTTCATACATATTTACTTCAGTGATACATTCAACTTAAGTTTTATTTCCACCACACACACATGTACCATTCCACACTTTATATCTGCTTCTACAGTTAGGTTACAGCATAAAGGCAAATAAAAGATAGTTTGCCATCCCTGAAAGAAAAAATAAATACTTTGAGCATACTTAAAACTCACTTTTTAAAGTGAGTTTCACTATCACGCCCATGAAAATAAAAGGATACTTCCTTTGGTGCCCTACTTCTAAATGCATTTACTTAGGAGTGGCCACCATTTTGTAGTAGAAACAGGTATCTTTTTAACATTAAAGCAATACATTTGTAACCTTGTACATGCTCAGTTCCAACAGTAAATTATTTTTATAAGAAGGAATATCAAAAGGGTGCTGTGGAGATCAGAGTCAGCACAGTTGCCCCAGTAGACTCATGCCAGGCCAGATGCCAAAGCTGGCCTGCCTAATACCACCCCATTGCTCTCCAGGTGGTCATTCAGAAGGGGCTGGATTTGAGACTGCTATCCTGCCCTCACTGTCCTGCTGGGGCTACTGTGAAGCTCAAGTGTTATTCTGAAGTTCTTGCAAGAAGAGTGTAAAGTTAATTCAGTGGATGAATATGGAGGCTTCTTTATCTAGCAAGCAGGAAAAGATAGGTGGTTCCTCCCTCACCCACTTGCTATGAACAACAGTAATTTTCAGGCAATATTTGCACATGCTGCCACCATTTCTGTGTCCCATATTTTCAAATACCTATAAGGATTCTACACAAGGTCGCTTAGAACAACCTCTGGCACACCCATATAAACTATGTGGGTACAATGGCAAAGCAAGAAGCAGCAGCAGCAGCAGCAGAACTGGTACAGTGATCTTTTCTGAGCACCAAGAGATAGTTTCCCCCACCATACTGCTAGTATGCATTATACCCAACTGACTGTTCAAAGGTAAGATTGCCCAGGAAGATCGCAGAATACGTTTAAGTACAATTTAATTCTCAGTTGTGCACGTGTAGGTTGTGTGTGTAGACTGTTTGTGCATGTGGAGACTGACTCCAATAGGGAAGCCACAGACTTGAATTTGGAAGAGCTGAGCAGAATTGTCATGGATAATTCTGGAGGGCTTTCATTCATACAGTTGGTTGCCATAAGACTTGACGGCACATAGCAACAGCAATGGTTGCTTAGGAAAGCTCATTCTTTATAAAGTTTAAACCCACAGTATCAACACTGTCGTGATAATATTTGTAATCTCATTGTGATCATATGAATGAAAGAGGTAAAGCCAAGCTAAACCAAGCGTTATACCTTTAAAACTGCACTAGAAATACTGCACTGTAATGAAATATCCCAGTCCTGAGAGCCAGTGAGGCATCAGGTAGAGTGCAACTTGGGAGAGCTGAGTACTAGTCCCCACTCAGCTATGAGACTCACTGGATCACTTTGAAGCACATAAGCTGCCTTAGGTTCTTCAGAGGAAAAAGGGTGGGATATGAAGATAATGTTTTAAAGGTTTTAAAATTTCTCAGTAAAAACCTTTACCACAGAGGCATAGAGCACACCTGCCTTCTTATTTCTCAATGTTCATGTGGAAATGCCTATCATCGATAATAAAAGGTCATTTAAAATAAAAACTAGAACTCAGAAAACACATTTGGAAGTTATGACAGAGCCAGAATGCATGACACTGACCAGATGATTAAAAGAACTTTAAATACAAAGGTAATATCACCTTCATTATCAATATATGAATGCATCTGATACTACAGTTTTATGAAGCTGAAAACCTGATAAATGTTGACAATAGCTTGGTCAACATTTCACCTGAGTAATATATTTGACAACTGGTCCACTTTATCTTTACTGTAGTAAAGGAAGAATTTCCTTTCATTAACAGAAACCATTATTTTACCAATGTCAAGGCCCCACAAACAGTAACAATATAAACTTTTTGTTGACGGCAGACATTAGACAAAGTGAAATTCTATATACATTTACCCTGGAATGTAGATTTAAACAACAAAATAAGGGTAACAGTGTACCAGATCCTGCAAACTTTTGCACAGACAACATTTTGTTTACCTTAAAACAGAAACAAATGTGAATATCAACTGTACTCCTCCCTTGCAAGTTACCAGATATAATCCTAAATATGTTTAGACTGCAACAATAGTCCTATGAATGTCCTGCATCATATCTGGAGCATTTCGGAAGTTGGAAGATTTTTTTTCTGGCTAACACATGGAGAAAATGGTACACTTTATTTACCATACTGACACTAAGGTTCTAAAAACACGATCCTATGCAGGTTTTGACAGAAAAAAAGGCCAACACATCCCAGCATGCTCCAATGGAATGCTGGGAGTTTAAGAATTTTTTTCCAGGCTAAACATGCATCGGTTTTGGCCCTTATTTGCAAATCCATAAAAAACAAATTAAAACTTTAAGTTGCAACCCAGGTTTATCAATTTTGTAAGGAATAAGACACCAATTAATTCCTGTTACTTTACAAAACCTCTATAATCACATAGGAAACAACCAAATTCTAATAGCAATAGGATTTTTCCCAGTTAAATTACTATCTCCAGCTTTCTCTGCCAGATATACATTTCTGGGGGAAAAAATCAAATAGATGAATTAGATCTTCTTCCCCCATGCCCACTGAACACTACAGACTTTTTAAAAGATTGCATTAAAGATAAATAAAAACATAGTAGTGATATAATTTGAATGTTTAATTGAAAAGAGAATATATACAATTTAAAAGAAGCAGCGACATGATTCCTGTAGCACATGGGAAGAGTGGAAAAACACAAATATACAAATCTTAAATTAGGCCTCTAATTTTAATACTAAACAATTTTGCATATTTTCATTAGATCTATAATAAACAGAATAGCTATCATCTCCTCTATAGTTCATCCCTCTTCCATGCAGAAAATAGTAACATTTATTGCACCTGAGAAACCTTGCAAGAAGAGAAACATATATAGGAGCCTAAAGATTATAGGCATGTTTACCTGAAAAATAAACCTGGGGCCCACCCTACAGGAGGGATTTCCTCCTCACATTTTAATTTTCCATCATTTCAAAATACAATTCTAAGGGGAATCTGCAAGAACAGGCTCTGTCCATTCCTTCTTCTCCAGTTCCCCCAAAGGCGATATCAAGTAGTTCTTTCCAGCGCCTCTCTCAGGATCCATCTCCCACCCCTCACATTTCAATGGAGATGTTTTGAGGGCAGGAGATCATGTGGAGCAAGCATGGATGTGCGCGTTACATAATATCTAAACATCCATATGCACACCTATTATATAAGAAATACATTTCTCTGCAATGAAATAGTAGGGCGCGAGTGGAAGTAAGGGGTGGGGGGAGAGCGGAGAGAAAGATTTCGTTCTAAAGCCCTGAAGGGAGCCACTGTGCAGAAGCCGAGGGGAGAGAGGGAGCTCATCACATCTGCTTTCGCAGCAGCAGCAGCAGCAGCAGGCAGAGCCCCTTGTTAACCCCCTTCCTGTGGCTTTTACACGTCATGGAACATTCCCGGAACGGGCCAACGTTCCACCCACTTCAGGGAACAGACATAAAGGCGCAACACACAGAGATATCCTTCTCCTCACCCTGTCCGCCCTCCTCCTCCTCCTCCTCCTCCTCCTCCCCATGAACGCTCATTCTTCCCCCTCCCGCACAGCTGCCGCCGCCGCCGCCGCCGCCGCTACAAGCTTCCTCCTCAGCCCTCGCCAGGGGCTCCCACATGCCACCCCCTCCCCACAAGCCGCAAAGAGGGACGGGGCCAGCTCAGGCGGCTGCCAAGTCACCCTGAGCCCTGGAGCCAATGACTGGAATTCCTTCCGACGGCAACCCCTCCACCGCCCTTGGATGCAGCCCCTCCGCGAGGCAGGCAGGCAGGCAGGCGGGCGGGCCTGAGCGCACGGGTCTCTGAGTGTGCTAGCGCGCGCGCGCGCGCCTGTGCGAGTGAAAGAGAGAGAGCCAGAGAGAGAGAGCCCAGCGCGAGAGCGGGTCTGTCCTCCCCTTCACCTCCCCGCCAGCTACCTTGAAATGGGCAGAGCGGTGCCTCAGCCGAGCAGCAACAGAAGCCGCCGCGTCCCCTCCTCGGAGCTCGCGCTCTCCCCCCCCACCTTCCTCCGCCTCCTCAGCTGCTCATTAGTAACCATGCACATACTTCTTCCCCACAGGAGGAGATTACGCAAGGCAGCCTGCTCCTAATCTGCATACACTTACATGCTGGGTATTCCCCACATTCCCTAGCAGTAGGCCACTAGCGAAGACTTTCCCCTTTGCGCGCGCGCGCACACACACACACGAGAAAAGATACCGGCGGAGGGAGGAGAAGAGAAGGGAAGGGGGGGCAGGATTTTCTGCTGTTGGGGGGAAGGGAAAGGGAGGCGGTTCCTGACTAAGGTTGCCAGATCTGAACTTCTATACACAAAGCAAAAGAGAGAGAGAGTCACACGCTGGCTGGGACCCGAGGCGGCTTTTCTTTCCACGGCATTTTACAGAGCTCCGAGATGGCTCTGCAACTGGGGGCTACCATTAGTCAACCCACGTTGCACCTCCGGACAGAGGGAACATCCCTTCGTTGGAGGGGAGGGGGAATTGCGACAAACCTTGTTCCCAGCGCCCAAGTGAAAACGGGCTTGACGACGACAACATAAATCCCCTCTTCTCTCTCAGACACACTTTTGAATGGTCCAGCGGGAGGAGGGGAATAATACCACACGAAACACACACAAGTCATCCTTGACCACTCCCTTTTCACATACATACATGCATGCACACGCACCCGGGAAATCTCAACCTCCCCCAAGAATTGCCCCGAAATGCAGCAAGTTGCTGCATGTTATTAAACGGGTCTCCTTCCAACATAGACGCGCAACTCAGCAAGCACTTGCTTTCCTATTCCCGAAAACAGACGATCCACCAATGAAACAGTCTCTTCCCCTCCAGTCATCAACATCAAGACCACCTCAAAGGACTGTCAGTTGCTTCCTCACCACCAGCAGCTCTCAATCGGGAGGGGGGATATAAAAAAGGAGGGACGGGGAGGCAGCCGTCTTTGCAGCAGAAGCTCACCTGGGAGTCACCAAGGAGGAAAACCCTCGAACTGGCGCCGATGTTGTCGTTGACTGGACCGTGTGTGATTTCTTGTTGTTCCCTTACTAAGCGCGGGGCTGTGGTGAGGTGCCTTGCAGGATTGCTTTATATAGCGGCCGATAGAGATATTCCTACAGCCAAAGGGCGTCTGATTCGTGTGTTTCTGTTCAGATGGATCATCCTCTTGCTTTGCGCTTTCGCTTTTGCCCCTTCTCTCTCTCTCTCTCTGGTTAATTCGATTACAAAACAAAAAAAATCTACACACGCTTGTCTCTAGATTAAAGGACAGGCCGAGAAGCCGCAGTTGTCGAGTGTCTGTGTGTGTGCGTGTGTGTGTTTTTCCTCTCCTCTGGATGATAGGAGCCTCTGATCTGCAGACAGACTGGGTTATTCCTGGCACCACTTCCCAGAACAGAAGTTACAAGGGGAGAGCGAGCGAGGGGAGAGCTCAGTCAGTGATGTCATCGGATCCCCCAGCGCGTCCCAGGGAGGGAGGGAAGTAGGCTGAACCAGAAGATCCAGTTCGAGAGAGCCACGGAGGGTTCGTATGCGCGCGCGCGCGTGTGTGTGTTTGACAGACGGAGTGTGTATGAGAGGCGCACCGTGCAAGGCGGGGAGAGGAAGGGGGCGGGGCCTCTCCGAGCGCCGCGAGTCTCTCTCCTCGGTCAGGGGAGATCTCGCTTCCTCTTCCCTCCCCCTCCAGAGGGAACTCCCCGGAGAGCCGGTCTCAACTTGCCATGCAAAAGTTGTGCGTCTTCCCAGCTTGAGAATTTCCTTTAAGGATGTGGGTGGGATCCTCTTTCCCGCTGCCCCCTTTCTCCTCCTCCCCCTGCCCTCCTCCCCCCTTTGGGTTCTTTCCTTTCCCGTTCTCCACCTCCCCCGCCTGGCCAAGGTCACATTATCTGTCGGAAGAAGAGCGAAATGAAAAAGGAAGAAAACAAAACCAAACAAAAGCCGCGCTGACGGCATTCCTGCGGCATTTTTGAAGCTCGTCTTTTGCAGCTGCCCCGAGTGTCAGCCTCTGATTTTACGAATCGCTGGAATTCAGTGATCCGTTTCCCTCTCCTCAAGTTTTCTTGCTGTTTGAGGGACCGCGCTGCTTTTGTTCGCTTGTCTTACACAGTTCTTAGCATGTGATAAAAATCGGTAAAATAAAATATCATCTGATAACCTTTGAGCAGGTCCATATCGGAATCCGGTATGCGTTTCCAGAAGGAAATTATTCTGTTGGGGTTTTCTGCTTTCTTTGGCCGTGATTACGAACTGTTTTCATTTGGCTGTCTGAGTATCTGAAAAAAAACAATCCCTGTTTGAAAAAATATAATCGGAGAATGGGTTTGATTAAAGAACAATCCTTTAAAAAGTCTCAGTCGTGTCGCTGTTTGATAAAATCGTCTGGGTGACGTTCACCGAGGAAGCAAATGTAAGACGGCGCACATGTGATAAACTGGTAATCAGCGGATCTCAAGGGGCTGCTACGGCAGTCAATCAAAACAGGATGATATTTAGAGTTTCTTGTCAGCCTGCACGGGGCGACCTGTGAGCCAATCAACGTTTGCAGCGTTTTACATCCGCTGGGCTCGCCACTAGTCCTAACGCAGAGTCGGTGTGCGCGGTGGAATACGGCGAGGTCGGGCTTAGCGCGAGACTCTTGAGCTGGCAGAACTGGTGTGTTCCGGCCACGCGCACGTACACCGGCCAAGAGCAGCTTCCCCGCATATGCCACAACACGCAGAAGATCTGATGCACTTGGGGGTGGATCCCTGAGGCTTGGGCGTGAGGTTCACGGGAAAGTGGTAGACAACAGGGTGTCCAGATGACATTGGCTTCTCTGTGACTTTTATTCTGTGCATGAGGAAGAGTGATAGCGGTGTAAAAGTCTTACCTGGAAGTACCCTCAGTTGTTGCCACTTTGGTGTAAAAAAGACAAAACCAAGCCTAGATCGAAGAGCCTTGCAGCTTTTCTATGGTTCCCCTACCCCAAAGAACCCCCCCCCCAAAAAAAACCCAGGCAATGCACAATTTATCCTTCTCTGTGTAACTTTAGTAGTCCAGTGTTGGATCAGAGGTATAGTGCAGTCCAAAGACATAGCTGCAATGTGGTAGTGAATTTGAGAGGTAACTCCATATGAAAATCACAAGTCAATGTTTTTCTATCACTGCTGCATTACAAAACACTGGGTTAGAGACTTGTTTGTTAATTATATTATGGAGCTGTGCAATATGCACTGTTGATTCAACTCTTACTACCTATTTTGAGACTCCTGTATGAAACTAACAGGAAATGTATACTGTAATATTTGAATTGGAAGCCCTGCTAGTTCTTTTATTTCTGGGAAATTTTCAGCTTCTTACCGTTTTTACACATCCTGCCAAAGTTTGGAGTTTACTTCTGTAGAGTTGTAATTTAAAGCCACCACCTCAAATTAGAGTTTAGGCATACTGCCACAAGCTTGGACTGGTAGTTCCAAAGAATTGCAGTCTGTTTGTTCATACCAAAAGCATTTCCTGGACACAGGAAATGCAGTCTCCTCAGGGATTGGTCCTGGATGCCTATAATAATAGCAAGTATCCAAATTTTCTGTGAATGGGTGTGTGGAAAGTTGCAGTTCTGGGGAACACCCTCCGGGAACTGTAACTTCAGGCAGCAGCCATTTTGAGATCCTTTATATTCAGAATTGCGCAGGGTTAAAGCAAGTTTGTTTGTTCCACACTTCACTCCCCTGTGGCATCATTTTATACCGTATGATGTAATATATGTTACATGGCATTAGAAATGCAAGTGAAACAAAAATGGCCCAACTAAATCTTCCAGAAAATGTGGGTGTTTAAAGGAAACTCTGATGAGAACTGGAGTAGATGTGAACAAATATCTGAGTTGCACTGCATTTCAAGTGTTAGCTTGCAAATGCCTGGATGTTTGTGTTGTCATCAGGACTGCTTCATAAAAAGTCACAGTTAAACTTTAATGTAATTGTCCCTGTCTGTACTACATTTCCCTGTGCCCTTTCTGCTTACAGCTTCCCTTCCAATACAAGCTAGGATAGCACTTTATGCATCAGAAGAAGTAGACCCTAGTGCACAATGCTTATATCTGAGATCTTCAACACAGTGCTCATGGACATCATTTTTGTCCAGGGGCACTTTCTTTGGTATCTATCATTCTCCCTATTCCACTGCTGATTTTTTAAAAATGTAAGTTGTTTTTACTTTAAAAAAACACTGCTTAAAAACTGGAAAATTGGCATGCTGCCTGTATGGGCCCTTTGAGCATTCTTAGAAAAAATAAAGTGATAAGCTGGGTATGTCTTAGAGGACTAGAGAGGTCACAGATCAGTGTGTGAATCCACATTTTGCCTGTTGTAGAAGGGTGAGGCAGGTAGGTAGGCATGGTCCTCTGTTAAACAATGTGTGTATGTGTGATTTAAAGAGTGTGTGTGTTCCTCTGAGGATCACCACTTTACTTTCTGTGAAATGGGTATTTTGATGTACTTTGCAAAAGCAAGTACAGTGGTACCTCAGCTCACGAACACCTCAGTTCACGATCAAATTGGGTCACAAACAGAAATTTCAAAAAAAAATTGCCTCAGTTCATGAATTCCACATTGGGTGATGACCCAATGTATCAGTTTGATACACTCTCAGAATTCCAAAGGCACCACAGAGAACCCTGGCTTACGCTGCAATAGATCTGTAAGTCTTTAAAGTTTTTCCATTTTAAGTAAAGCACATAAGGAGGATGAGAGACTGCAGCCAACAAAATTATGCCAAGAAAAAAATAAGTATTTTAAAGTTTTGCTCCTTTGATGGCAATGTAGATACACATTCAAGTTTTGGTCAATAATTTGAAATATTACACATAAAAGCCCCAAATTCTTTATTTGCACTTAAGAGTGAAAAAGAACACAAGGACCCTTATTCAAAACTGCACAAATCAATTAGAGGTATATAAAAGGATGTTAAAGATTACATAAAATGTGACACAAAATCATAGTAGTAAAATCCAGACTACCATAAAGTATTAAACCCTGAAGTGGACTGGGGAAAAGAAGTGGCCAAAAAGCACTAAGGAGGGATGTGGAGCAATAGAAAAACACAAGGGATGGTATCTAGTGGCAGTAAACAACAAGGACCATTGTGCTTATGCGGCTGACGTAGTGCTTTTGTAAGCAATCTCCAGTGCAATGCAGAAAGCATAAATGACATGATGGGTTTTGCCATTAGATAACAGCCATTGATTTTAGAAAAAAATGAAAATACTGTAAACTTCTCAAAACTTAAGACAGACAATGTTGAAGGAAAGGGAAGCCTGAGTATTAAATAAAATAGAGAAAGAGACCCAATTAGAAAGAAGTTCCACAGAGGTATGCTGATCTCACCAAAACCTCTGATGGTGGTGTTCTTCTCAGAGCCTATGTCATAGAGTCGTGATGAAACTGATATTGCTGTACATCTTATAAGGTGCAAACCTCAGGACTGAACCTGAAGGTATTTCTAATAACTAATGTCAGTGACAGAGCTTGGGCTACATGTTTCCTTGGACCGTTACAAGCATGGGTGCCTATGCTACCAGCCCACCTTGAGACCCTTATGGATCTAGATGGCTTCCTGACATTTTAAATACAAACTGAATGCAATCAAACTCTGGCTAGATCACATCTAATCTTCTATGACAGCGGGAGAAAACCTTCATAGACCTCTGGTTGTGAAGGCTTGGAAGCTCAGCTGGCTACAATGTCCAAGAATGCATTTTATCAGTTTAGGGTGATTTGAGGGAAATTAAGTGGCAAAGTGCACAAGAAAATCAGTTGCCCCTGCCTCTGGAACGGATTATCATCATGAGTTCATCCAGCTGTATCACTACAACTCGTTAGCAATACTTACTTGTTTTTTCCACCTGTTTCCTGATTGTGCTCCTTTTTTACACATAGTGCAATATGCAGTGCTGTGCAGAAATATTTGCTCCCTTTGATTTTTCTCTATTTTGTTGTTATAACTCAGAATTAATTGGCACTGCTATCACTTGATGTACACAAGAGACTCAACACTGTGAAGATGCAGAATATTTTTTATTGTGGCACAGAAGTTAAATTAACAAAAACAAATGAACACTTGTTGCTTACATAACTATTTACCCCATTTTTTGTGCCATGCCTCAATGAACCTACAATCTCCAGAAGATGCATACTGTAGTTGGAGTCCACCGACATGCAGATCTAGTACTACCTGATCTCCACTTAAATAGACCTGTTCCTGGAAGGCCCCAGAGCTTGTTGGAGAGCATATCTAAACAAACAGTATCATGAAGATGAGCTATCAAAACAATTCTGAGATGAACTTGTGCAGATGAAGTAGTCAAGGTTGGGCTATAAAAACATCCCAAACTACGAACATCTCCTGCAGCACTGTTAAATCCATTATTAAAAAGTTGAAAGAACATGGTTGACACATGAGTCTGCCTAGAAAAGGGTGTCCATGTAAACTCAGTAACCTGGTAAGGAGAGCATTAATCAGAGAAGTAGCCAAGAGGTCAGTGGTAACTCTGAAGGAGGTAGAGAGATCTGCAGCAGAGATGGGATAAATTGTCCATGGAACAGCTATCACCTGGACACTCTGCAAAGCCGGGCTTTATGAATAATGGTGAGAAGAAGGAAGCAAAACCATATCAAAGTTTATATGGAGTTAGCAAAAAGGTCTGTGAGAGTCATAGCAAACGTGTGGGAAATCGGTTCTCTGGTCTGATGGGATAAACACTGAACTTTTGGACCTTGCTGCAGAAAGCTGTGTGGTACAAAGCCAAGAGTGAAGGTGGCATAAGCATCATTTTGTGGGGATGTTTTTCTTCTACAAGAATAAGGAAATTGATCAGGGAAAAGAGCAAGCTGGATAAAGCCCAACATGCTGTAGTGTTAGAGTGTTGGACTGAGATCCAGGAGATCTGGATTCTAGTCTCACTCAGCCACAAAGCTCACTGAGTGAGCTTGAGCCAGTTACTGGCTCTGTGCCTAACCTTTCCCACAGGGTTGTAAGGATGAGATTGAGAGAAGGATTGTGTAAACCATCGAAGGGAAAAAAGAGAGATAAATTGTAGAGGGAAGCTTGTTTCTGCCTACAAGGGACCTGAGACTGGGACAGATGATCACTTTCCAGTAAGACAATGACCAAAAGCAACATTGGATTAGTTTAAAACAAGAACCTGAATGTATTAGAAAGCTGACACAATAATCAGATTGAGAACTTGTGGCAAAACTTGAAAGTTGCTGATCACCAACCACCCCCATCCAACTTGGCAGTGCTGGAGCAGTTTTGCAGGAAGAATGGGCAAGCATTGTAGGATCCAGATGGATAAAGCTGACAGAGACCTACCCAAGAAGACTCTCAGCTGTAATTGCTGCCAAAGGTGCTTCTACCAAGCACTGACAAAGTCCCTGTTCATTTTTGTTTACTTAACTTTATTGCCACAATATAAATTATTTTGCACCTTAACAGTGTTGTGTATCTTGTGTACATCAAGCAGCAACAATGCCAATGACATCCATTTCAGTTCCAGGTTGTAACAACAAAATGTGGAAAAATCAAAGGGGCTGAATATTTCTGCAAGGCACTGTTACCTGGATGAGACAGACAAATGGATTTGAACAATTTGCATGTGGAGCGCTTTATATAAATGTGCCATAACGATTCTGAGGATATTTGAGCCACTCCCCATTCTCCAGTTCTGGGATGATCCAATTACATTATTAGAATCTTCTTAAATAAGGTGAAGGGTGAAGGAACTTGGCAAAGAAGAATTAAGATGAAGAGACATGCTACAGTGCTTGCATAGCAATGGCTTCATCAAATAATTTGCACGATGAGCTGTGCTGCTCTTCTGGTGCTTTGCATTCCAAAAGCAAGTTTTCTTGTGAAAAAATCTATAAAAATTAAGTTAGTTATACACAGGACTAACCTATGCTACATGAATCTGTGTTATTATTAGACAGTAATATAGCAGTGGTGAAAATGGCATCTAGCACAATAGTCAACGAATAGAGTCCTTGGGTATTGAATTTTTAATGGAGAAAATAATTTTAAGGTCCCTAGATTCTGAAAAAGTTGAATTTAAGGAGCATGTGTTTTACTTGTCAGATTGTTGCATGAGAGCTGCTTGAAAAAAAACTGCCAAACCATTGTAGAAAATGATTTTCAAAAAGCACCAAGTCATTAAGAACACTTCAAATTTAGGGTAAATGGATCTCCTGGGTGCCACCAGTAGATTGTATTGAATATTCATTTTCCATAGATTCTCTATGGGGAAAAAAGACCATTTAGAAATGTACTGGTGAAAAAAATGCAGACAATGGGTTTGGGAAGAATGATATACATGGTAGCAAAAGGACATGGTGAAGTCACCCAGATTTTATGCTTGATAGGGAAAGTAGGAAAAGGTATGGAAAGAATTGCAGGCAATGTTATAAACGCTTCATAAGAAATGTGAGATGGTGCTTTCTGTAATGCTGGGATTTTTCTAATTAATTTCTACTAAACCTGTGTAGCTATCTTTATATTCAAATACAAGTACCACTTGGCACTTGAATTTGGGTATAAGTGCAGCCTAATCGAATTTATTCAAGTGGAATTTATTCAACTTCAAATGGAATTTGTAGAAACAAAATAAACACACTAAAACTAAGTGTAAATGTAATATGAATATAAGGAGAGCCCTGGCAGACCCTAGCATTCTGTTTTCACCATGGACAACCAGAGTCCTCTGTAAAGTTTATAAACAAGGCGCAAAGGCAACAATACCCCCTATAGCTTGCCTCATCCTTGCAATAGACATTCAGAACTTGCTTGTGGTCCATTAATTGCCCATGCATACTTCCAGACAAAGGTTCCTAACACAAGTGATCGAAAGAGGTTATGGATCTATTCCATCTTTCTGTCCTTTACAGATTAGCTGTGGAAAGAAAATAGGTAGAAGGTGTGAGGCAGCATGCAAGGGCCGTAAATGGAAGCTGGTAGTGCCTAGGCCTCCAGTAAAAATCTATGAAGGAGGCAAGGTGACTGTACATAGAAACTTAGAAACAGAGCGAGTCAGAAGTGGTCTCCCAGGCCATCTAGTCTGACCCCGGCTCCTGCTGGCTCCACTCATGACATGCCTGTACAATGCAAGCCTCATCTGGAATCAACAATATTGAGATTGCCATTCATAATAACAAGAAGGGCACACAGCCTTTTTAAAAAGAATTAAGGATTGTGCTGTTAGGTTTTCCGAGGGGTTTCCTACTTATACCAAACCAGCTTTCTCCAACCTGGTGCCTTCCAGAGGTGTGGGACGAGAACTCTCAGATATCCAAGCCAGCAGGGGCTAGGAATTAAAGCAGTTGTAGCTCAATATATCTGGATTTGGGAAATATTTAATAAACCAAGAGTATGGGAGAGGGGAGCAATCTTAAGCCCTTCCCACACCACCTGGCTCCAACAGCAGCAGAAAGAAAATGGTTCAGAAGAACAGAGGAGGAAGTGGGGCAGGAGAAGGGACATGTTCTGCTCCCCCACTTTGCCCATCTGATTCATAATTGAATAGGTCACCATAGTTCAGTAGAGAGGCATGTGTCTGGTTTGGTCCTCCCTGTTGTCCTAATCATCAGTGTTTCTGAGGAATAATCAGGTATATCTGAAATGATGTCCCTGGACAGACTTGGCTTATTTGATATTCTGCACTGTCCTTACCATAAGAGCAACAATTAATTTGTGCCAGGCATGATGGCCCACCCAAGAGGCATGAATGTTTTTTTCTTCTTCAGCTTATTATTTTATATATGTGCATGTGTGTATGTGGTTTCATTTTTTTTGTTGCATATTCTAAATTTTGACCTGTAATTGAAACATCTCAAAATGTTGTTTATAATGGGATCTGCTATCGTTCATACATCAAAATTGTCAGAGGCAGACAAATATATACTTAATCATCCCATTCTAGCAGTAACAATTTGTGAGTGGAAATGAATTTCCACACCAAGATTATTTACTGTGCAAGTGTAAAAGATGGCTGTGATGTGAGGGTAGGTTGGAGAATCTGTGCTGCTTTCTATGGGCAATCTGGTATTAGGCATGGCCAAAGCAAGGTGGAGTGTGTGAACATCCTTTCCAACCATCATCAAGCAGTCTGGTTGCTTGAGTAGTGTTGGCTTGAAGAGACTGCTCTTTGCTGCTGCTTTTTTCTTTTCTTTTTTTAAATGTAGGTTGCAAGTTGTACATTGTCTAACACTTGTTCTGAACACATGACTTGAAAGTAAAACCTGTGAGCCTGAGCCCCAAGTGTGTAGATCAGGGAATTAGAAATATTCACACTTTTCCAAGTGTTTATAGTTGTGTAGCTTCCATAGAATAAAAAAGAAAAAAAGCCAAGATTCATTTTCTTAAGGGAGCAAGACATTGTGTGAGCAGGTAGCGATTACTTAAAAAGTGTAATGGTTTTATCAAATTTTCAAATGTGGGTGATCGATCTAACATATTAGTCTACCTTTTTGTTGTTTCCCTTGATTTTTGGCATATAATACTTGTTGACACAAATTCAGTTTAAGTTGGCCAACTCCCTTCTTTCTTTTTCTCCTGTTTGGATTGCTGTTCACAGTCACGATATGACATACATTTTTATTCTTTGGTCATGTGCAACTGTTTCTTCCACTCCAGGTTGTGCAGGGCATAGTGTAGAACTCACCCGCTTTCCCTAAATCTTTTCAGAAATTCAAAAGAACATAGAAACCTGCATTTGTAAGTCAAAGGGGACCCGATTTGTCTTTTTTTTTTTTTTTGGTCTAGGAATGAAATTAACAGCAATTATAGTGTGTGAAGCAGATAATCTTATCACCTATATCCTTTTCCAGACAAAATGCACCAAAGCAAAGAGTATTCATATAACTAGTGTGAATATTTGCTTCCCTGTGGGGTCCATCTGGAATACTTCATATATTTTATGCAATTCTTTATATCTAAGTTTTAACCATCTTTATCCCCAAAGGCTTTGATGGTGCCGTTCTTGCTGCAAACATGAAACAAAATAAGTGATAATTTGAAAAGATTAGAATTTGTTTTCCTGGGAGTTTTGAATGGGCAAATGCAGTATGCTTATGAAAAACATACAGACCAAATTACTGGGTTTGGTATGATCAGTTAAAAACTGCGGACTTCCCTCCATTTGAAGATTTCTGGATAGAATCAAAGTAATTCTGGGCTTCTCTACATGATGCCTTTACTGTGCACTCATGATTCCTCACCCTGGTAGTTTGCAGGTTCTTTACATGATGTCATGATCCCTCAGGACCTCCAGATACTCTCTGAGCATTTCCATAGCTCTTTTTGGAGCCAGGATAATGAACTATTACAGGGCTAGCACACCATAAAACAATACAAAATGGTTGTGTGTGTGTTTGTAATTCCACCATACCGCAACACCATCTTGTGGTTGTTTGATGGGAGTTATAAAAAGGCAGAGAAAGAAAAACCGAGGAAAAATGGGTAAACAATACAGTGGTACCTTGGTTCATGAATGTAATCCATTCCAGGACTCTGGTCATGACCCAAATTGGCCACGAGCCAAGTCAAATTTCCCCATAAGGGTCAATTCTGCAACTATTTCTTTTACTCACAAAAATTTGAAGCAAAGTGACAACAACAAAGATCGCAGCCATCTCCCTCCCCCCAGCGATTGTGCTGGGGGTGGGGGGAGACAGGCACAATCACGGGTGTGCTGGGGGGGGAGGTGGGTGTGGGCGCCGTTGGGAAAATTTGGATAAATCCTGTCTGAAAAGCATTACTTCTGTGTGCTTTTGCATTGTGGGATCAAATCCTGTACTCCTTCTCAAAACCAAGCTAAGTCACTGTTTAAAATGGCATTGGAATTCAGTTTACCAGGAAGTATCTTCCTAGCCCAGAGGGCTTCATGTGCTCTGGTCATTCAGAATGTCTAGAGTCTAGATAAGGGTCTAAGTTCATGAATAGTTTCTCAGTAGCTTGAATTTACATGTCTAAGCAGACCTGGAGATGGGTTCAAGTTACTCAACTAAAGTGTGAATACACTGCAATTAGAAATATTGTAATCTCATTGTCTCTGTATGATTGACTGACATTCCTTTATCTGTTCTGTATGTGATGACCTCAGAACCATATTGCAATGTCTGAATTCTGTCATCAATTGCCCTGTACCTGTGACTGACTGGGAGAGTATAAATGCCCTGTAATGGTGTTGAAGCTTTGCAGCAGAGTTTACGTCTGCCTGCCCGGTAATGTATTATCGTGAGTACGGACCTGCGGGAAACCTGGGTAATGCAATAAAGTCAAGATGGTCTGGACGCTTGATCTTTCCCACAAACCCGAGTTTTATTTCCTCTTCTCAAATTGAGATTCCGGGATTCTGTCAGTGCGCTCAGGCAGGGAACATGGGCGCAATTGCAGCCATCTCCTCCCCCAGCACAAATGCCGCCATCTCCCCCTCCCAGCACAACCGCTATTGCGCTGGTGCAGGGACGGCGGGCGCACTCGCGATCGTCACCTGATGTGGAGTTTGTGACCTGCTGCAAAATGTTTATGAATTTCTGTTCATGATCTGATTTGGTCGTGAACTGAGGCGTTTGTGAGCCAAGGTACCACTGTATTTCAATCCCACAAAGAATCTGGAAGCAGAAGTTTCTATAAAATTGCAGGCTAAAGCAGGATAAAAACCCTAATGTAGAGAAGCCTCAAACTGGTGAAGGGGCATGTGTTTCCCTCAACCACACAAATTATGTTATGCATGGCAGAGATGCCAAGTTGCCCAAGTATCTGATCTACATGTTTCTGTTTCTTTATTAAAGGGCATACAGATTGGGCCTTCATCCATGTTGACAACTCATATCAAGCTTGATGGAGGAAGGAAGGGGTATGCCTAGTGCTCCATCATATGAAGAATCTCATCAGACCAGTGAGTGTCTGAAGCAGATGTTATACATGTGATCCTGATAGTACCACACATGTATTTCCATGTGTAAAAGTTAATATCCATAAAAAGGATTTATACATCTCCACAGGCTGAGGAGTTCTGGCATTCCTACAGATTTTGGCATAATTAGGGAATGCATCTAAGTTCTGACACAACTAGGGATTGTATAGAAGTCTACATACTTCAAGAAAGTTAATCTTGCAGTGGTGACATATCTTAAAGTAAGATGAGATTTCTGTGATGTACTACGCAGGAAACTGCTTCTGAAGATTGCCCAGAAACTTCAGGATGAGGCAGCTAGGTGATTAGTTTTGACTCCCTAGAATTATGGCTTTCAAAAAATTGATTATCCCTGCCTCTAGAGAAGCATGGTGCTTTCTATAGCGGTGCCTGGGTCAAGATCACTGAGCACTTAATGTGAATGTGTGGCAATCAGTAGGTACTAGTTTGCAGAGGACTTGACTTTGGTCCCCATGTTTTGATAGCTTTTCTTTATGAGCATGGAAATGCAGACATGGTGACAATAAACAGTGTCTAAATTTCCAGAGGACCTCAGCATTTTTTGAGGTCATACTTGGTGTTGATTGCCTTGGGAAATCTGGCCGATTTCAGTGCTAAGTATTTGCTAATCTGGCCTCAGTGTCCTGCTGTGAAACTGTAGTTCTTTAGGTAGCAGAAGTTAGTCAGCGTCTTATCCAGCACTGCAATTATGCAATTGACAAAGAAGGAAGCCTTTGGCAAAACTGCTGAATTGGTAGCCATGCTGGGTGACCCTTTCTGTGCTTGATTTCTCTTCAGTTGCTTACCTACAAATGTTTTGCTGCAGCAATGCCATTGCTTAATTTCCATATTGGCCATATCTGCTTTTTTTCTGGCGGTTGCAGTGGATAGGTTTCTTGAAATCTCCCTTTTGTGTGTGGATGGAGATGTTTTGGCTACAAAAAAGACTGGCATTCTGAGAATAATTTTACTGTTGTTATATGAGAAATTAACCATAGCTCAAGAATGATGTTATGTGGAAGGAAGTGCCATAGCTCAGCAATGGAGCACATGCATTGTATGAAAAAGACCCCAGGTTCACATCCAAGAATCTCTAGTTAATCAGGTAACAGGTGATGGGGGAGACCTCCAACCAAGGGCACAGCCAGTCAGAGCAGAGAGCACTGGTCTGGAAGGCAAAAGTTCTGACCTCATGTTAGGCAGTTTCCTATGATCCTAATAGAAAAGAGCTTGAGATTTTAATATGGGAAATCCAAGATCAGTCATGTTTCTGCAGAGTTTTGAAGGATCTTGCATGACATTAAGTGAATCATTATCACTTAGCTTATGGATGGAGAACCCCCCCCCCCCCCGGTCGGAAGGCCAAACTGAATTTTGGAAATACCCTCCGTGGTCACACAGTGGTGGTGCCAGAGGCAAAAAGGGGAAGGCCAAAAGGACCCAAAATGTAGGCCCACTTTGCTTAAAGCTCTCACTACCAGTAACAACATCTTAGTAGAGGCATTTCAAATGCTAAGAATGGAATGGGGAGGGGGGGAACCCTGCACAAAAGCCAGGAAATCACAAAACAGTCAGTAATTCCAGAAAAGGCGCATTGCCATGTGGGAAACCCCAGAGGCCAGATCAGGACCCTGGGATGGCTGGATTTGGTTCATGGGCTTGAGGTTCTTCTGCCCTGCCTTAGCTGATACATTTGCACAACATTGCTGTGGGGGTAAATTACTGCTTGTGTCCAGGAGGAAGGATCCACCCCTTCTGTGCTGAAGGGTGGGCAAAGGAAATCTGGATAGGATTGCATCTTTATTGATGCCTAGGTATTTTATAATATAAATAATATATTTGTGCTGAGTTTCTGCCTTAGACAACATGAATGGGTTATTAATATTCTTCTGTTCATGCACTTCTCCGATCTGCTTAGCTTCAACAATGCTTCAGTATCAGGTGTTCTCCAGACCATGGGCTTTTGTTTGAATTCCTTTAGTTTTGTCCTGTGTATGTCACATTGGTCCAGGCCAGTGTCCCAGCAATAGAAAGAGCAGAAATAGCAACATTGGGGTAAAGCTTGTGACACAGTGAAGTAGAGATTTCTAAAGTACACCTAAATACAAGTCATTATATGAGCATTCCCTAGCAACAGTGATACATGCTCTGGTAACTTCCCGCTTGGATTACTACAATGTGCTCTATGTGGGGCTGCCCTTGAAAATGGTCCGAATACTGCAACTGGTACAGAACAGAGCTGCCAGGCTGCTGATGGGGACCAGCCGTTACTCTCACGTAATGTCGGTCCTCTACCAGCTCCACTGGCTTCCAGTTGAAGTCCGGGCCCAATTCAAGGTGCTGGTTTTGACCTATAAAGCCCTAAACAGCTTGGGACCAGGATACCTGAAGGAACGTCTCCTTCCTTATATGCCCTCACGCCCCTTAAGATCTATGGGAGAAGCCCTACTCTAAGAGAGGTAAAAAGGTCATCAACTTGGAATAGGGTCTTCTCTGCTGTGGTGCCCAGACTCTGGAATGTACTCCCCAGAGAGGTACGCCTGGCGCCAAGTTTATACTCTTTTCGGTGCAAGGCCAAAACCTTTTTATTTAAACAGCATTTTAAAATTTAATAGTTTTTAAATGTAGTTGCTCTGTTTGTTTTGTGATTTATTGTTTTTTTCTGTTTTATTATTTATTGAAATTGTTGTTTTAATTGTCTTTTTAAATATTGTAAGCCGTCCTGAGATCTTGTATACTAGAACGACATACAAAAGCTTTTAATAAATAAATTAATTAATAATGACCTTTGTCCTTAATTGATGGAAATTGATTTTAAGAGAAATTTACACATCTCAGTATCTTCTCAGTCCATCCTAATCATGAAAATCATTATGTTACAGTTATAAAAGTATACCATTGTTAAGCCCTTACCCCCTCCCCTCCTTTTTCTCTCTTTCCATATTCCTGCCAACAGGATCTGTTTTTGCTGGCATGTCTCTGCACTGATAAAAATGAAGCAAACTAAGAATGATAAGGGAAGCTTATTCACTTTCAATAAAGCCTGATACGATAAGTGTGAGAGGCAGGTGGCATAAGCATGAAAACAAAGATGGAGCCGATGCACTTGAGGGAATCAATCTGCTACATTAATGGCTAATGGCATGCTCCGTATGTATTCATTATTTATCACCCAGAGAAATACATACCGTCTAGACTGTAGAGGTGCTTTCATAGGAAAAAGGCAGTGATTACAGAGAACAGAAAAGCAGAATTGAACTTAATAAATGAAACTGAAATGAGTGAGTTGTAGCTAACTCAATCTGGCATATAAATTCTGACTGGAAGTTTCCACTTATAGTCTTTAATTTAAATGTCAATATATACTTTGCTGTGAAAATTAACTTATTACATTTTATTATGACAACAACTGGTTTCATCCCAGAGGTTTGGAGATAATGCAATATTGCCTCTGCTTCAAATACTGTATGAAACCCTCAAGATGTACTGATAGACACCTCAGTGTTAGTAAAATGCCTGTCCTTTGAATAGTTCAGTGCTTCAGCTGAGCTGTACATGAGTGAAGGGGTTGGTATTCATATATCCATACTTAGGACATACATTCTGAGAAAAGTTTCCATAAAATTATGTGTACAAGGATGTTTTTTGGTATCAAGGAAGATAGAAGTCTGTGTTTGGGGAGTAATCCTATGCATGTTTACAGTGAAAAAAGACCTACAAATCCCAGAATGCCCCAGCCAGCATAAGTGGGAATTCTAAGTCTTTTTTCGGTCTAGATAGGCATTGTATTGCCCCTTTATTTGGTTTCTCTTGTATTCAGCTTTGAAGTACCTGTCAAGGGAAGAATCTTCCTAGTTATTTGTGAAATCAAGCACCTGTTTGCTTAAGCCTTCTGGATGAGACTTGTCCTTGTCTCCCCTACCAACTTCCCTGGGTTCCAGTGCATTGCTTTATTTCTGCTTCTGCGGGAAGTAGCATGTGTCTGCTAGAGCCTGCGGAAGAGCAGGTGGTGGTGGTCGATGCTGGAAGGAAAGGAGGGCTGGAGCTCCAGAAGATATAAATGGCTTGGCAACACTACAATGTGCCTAACAGAGCAGCAGCGTGCCAAGAGAGGAGGGATTATGATTGTGAAATCATAACTGTCACAATTTCATACTCTGCTTTCTATGGGAAGCAGGAGCAGTGTGACCGCAACATGTGTCTTTAGCTTTTTATAAGCTATCTTTGTTATATTACTAGGTTTTTTTTTCAGGATGAAGGCAGAGGGAAGAGGCTAACTGGTATGTCTTCAATAATTCCACATAGTCTAGAATATCAAAAGCCTCCTCAAAGTCTGGCATGAGCTATATGTTGGAGAGTCTTATAAGACAGGTAGGTAAAACAGATATATGAGATCTTAATCAATTATTTAAAAAAAAGTAAATTCCACCCTGAGGAAATCTATGGGATTGAACAGTTTAATAAATTGCATTCATGGGTCATCCAATAACATAACCAAAAAGTGAATTGTATCAATCATTTGTTGTCATCTGCAGAAAGTACATGGAAGTGCCCATTGCAATAAAATGTTGGCCTATTTCAATATACATATTAAAATGTTACATATTAAGTTAATTAAAATTTACCGCCTTTCTGCCATGAGAGAGGGAGAGAGAGTGGTGTAGTGGTTATGAGTGCAGGACTGGGACTGAGGAAATCTGGATTCTAGTCCCTGCTCAGCCAAGCCATGGAGCTAACTGGGTGATTTGGGCCAGTCTCAGACTCTCAACCCAACATACTTCACAGGATTGTTGTTGTGGGAATAAGATTGAGAGGAGGAAAAGAATTGTATAAGCTGCTTTGAATGCTTAAAAAAAAGAAAAATCCATGCTATAAATCTAATAAATCCCTTAGAATGTTCTCCAATGCAAAACATAGTAAAACATTTTAACAATATTGAAATTCTGGTGTGAAACTATGGCCCCAATCTTGGGGCTCTTTTGGTCTAGTGTTAGGACTTCAACTCTGCCCCTTGCATGACTTTATTCATTGAAAGCCAAAGTCATCCCTTCTCATCATAATAGGAATTTTTTGTGAAGTAGCTGAGTGCTGGATTTAAGTTATTACAGTAGCCAACGTTCAGATTATTCCCCATATGTGCTTGTACACTCAGGACAAAAAATAAATAAAATAGAATTGGTTCTGAAATATCTAGAACACTTGGGGCACTCTCACTTAGAAATTCCACGGAACTAGGAAAGTTATATATGATTCATGACCCAATTCAAAGGTACAGAAGGACTCAGGCTTCAGGCACCAAAAGAGATAGGAATATACAACACTGGGCCATGTCCTGGACCTGGGTGATAGTATAAAGCATCTGAATTGGTCAGATGTGGCCAAACCAACAGGAACCTGGCCTCATCCTGTTGTTGCAGCAAAGCAGTTCCAGCAGTTTTTGGTTCCTGTTTCCATCTCCTTTTCAGTACCAATTTCCATACACCCTTATTTGGGTATGGCCTGACAAGGTCTTGCACTCTTAGGTGATCTCACTGTTCTCAGAGTACACCTGGTGGTTAGTGACCAACAGCCTGTAACGGTACTGTACAGACCATTATATTTATGATGATTATTCACAGCTTCTTCCATGTCTTGAAGCCTTTGTGGGGGCTTCTGTATTTAGCTTTTTCATAGTCCTCTTCCCACGCTTACCTCTGGGTCCCACATTTCTCGTCACCAGATGTTAGTCACACTAATACAGAAATCCTTGAGTCTTGCTTAAACAATAGGTCACAGAAAGGCCTGAAATGACTCACAATACCAAGTTGTTGTTTTTTTCTCCTGAAAGAAACATTTAATATATAGTCCCTTAAGAGCAATTCCCATGCTTGGTAGTTCTAAAAATTTTGAATGGGTGACAGGTTGCCATCAACACTTTGTGAAGTGCGAGGCTTGGATATGGACCACCCAAGTTCCTGATGATCAAAATACAATGCAGAAACAGTGTTCTTGTGCCTTTAGGACTTAGGTAGAAACAGGTATTCCCACTCCCTTTTCACAAAAACACACACACACCCCAATGTACTGAAAATTTAATACAGAAATACATTGCAGGATGACATTAAAAATAATTATAGAGGCACATTAATAAAAATATATTGTAACTGCTTCTTGATATACTCTGCTCTCTTGTAGGTGACAGATTTACATGAGAATTACTAAATTAATTGGGAATTACTCCCAGAGTTCAAGAAAGCTTGGGAATTTGGAATTTGCAAAACATCATTTTGTAGTTGTTGTGTTTTAATTCTGTTATATGAGTCTTTCAATCCTTTTTTGAGAAAGGCAACTGAGAGGTGATGCTGATGCTGATGATGCTGATGATATTATGCAAGTATGAGCAAAAGCAGCACCTGCTGAAATTACTCTTCTAATCCCTATTATGCTGGAGACAGATTATCACTGTTTTAGAAAAGTGGAGGTAGAATGAAAGGGGCATTGTAAATCATGATATGAAGATTCATTTTGCAGCCACCTCTGATAAACAGGTTTTGCAGTGTTTTGTTGTGTTAAATCTGCACAACTTGCTTGATCACAGTTAACATGGAGCAAATTAAATGAGCGTGCACACCAGAGTAATTATGTGCTTGCAAATATCTGCCCTCCTTTATGTTTTGTCACTCTACCCAATTCCTCTTCCCTTTTCAATCTTGCAACAGTTTTGGTGGGTGACTGGCAGATGAATCAGTGACTTTTGACGACACAGGACTGACATGTAGATTCCAAGCAATTTCTATTTTTATTTAAACATCATTTCAATTGTTAAAACATATGATCTGGCCTGGGCAACTTCTTCTTCCTTCTCTTTCTCCTCCTATATTTTTATTTTATACTGATAATTTTAATTTTGTATTTGTAAATCAATGTATTTTTTTGTATTTTTATATTTAATGGTAATTTATTATGTACTATTGTATTTCAATGTATTTTATCATGTTGTAAGCCGCCCCGAGGTTTCGGCAAGGGGCGGCATAGAAATGTTATTATAATAATAATAATAATAATAATAATAATAATATAGAGATGTATGCACACTTGTTTACGTGCACATGTGTGTGTGTGTCATACAAATGCATGTGCACACACACTATTTTCAAAACTTTGCCACCATATTCCTTCAATATTTCTGGGGAACTATTTTAGAATAAAATACTGCAGTGTACACATAGATGTTTCAATAGAAAGTTTGTGTTTTGAGCAGACTTAATACTCTATCAAATCATGCAACTAGAATCCTGCACAATTAGATTACAGATTTGTAAAAGCTATTTACTTGCACTCTTCCTAGGATGCTGGGCTTCTTCTTACCAAGAGACCATATAACTCCCAGACTATTTGTAGACACGGATTCTGAATGGGTGCACAGGATATCACTATGTTGCCTTTCTGTAATTTGATCCCACATTCTGCTGGATGCAGTCTTGTCACCTGATCTATTAAAACAAACAAAATACCTTCTTACAGTACACTGTGCAATCTGATGCAATGATGTCTGAAAAAAGATACTAGAGATCATAGAAACTTCAAATACAATCGTATTCTTCCTTTTTTTTAAAAAAAAGGCAGATGCTAGAGGCTAATCAAATAAAATACAATGATTACTAATGCAAAGCAAAATTTGTTTTTGACAATAGTTAAAAGTCAAAGAAATGTTTGCCAAATGTTACAATTAAAATGAAACATATGCACCTTCCTTAACTGACCTAAAACAAACAAAAACATCCTAGCTAGATTTCATGAATGAACCAGAAAAGAAAGTTTGAAATTAGGCATCATGCCTGTTACAAAAAGTGATGAAGAAAAATGAAAATATGCAGTATCAAATGTTCTAAAGAAATGTATTATTTATTTATAGTAGGTCTGTACTTAATGACTTCTCAAGGTGGCAGGGTCTTGCACACCCACCTGAGCATTATAGGAAAGTGCTACAGGATGGGTGGTGGGATTATGAAGATCAAAAAAGGCTTAACACTGCAAGTATTTGTCGTAAAAAAACCTGTCAAAATATTAGTACTTATTCCATGCGTATTAAAAACGAAGTGTTTCCGTAGACTTGAGGCTTATTCCCAAGAGAGGGAAGACACATTAGGTTGCTCATCAGTCACTTCCAGTGGCCTCGTGGGCCCAACAAGCACCACGCGCCACATAGAGGCGCCTGTCGGGACGCGAACAGAACACGGAAGTCCGGCTTTGAAACCAATAGCATTCTGTCCCTTTGATTATAGAGACAGGAAAAGTGGAGAGTCAGCAAGGCAATCCAATTAGTTGGAGGTGGAACTATTGTGTTCTTTTTCCTATTCACAGAATGGAAGCCACCCCAAAAACAATGGGGAGCTCCAGGATGTTCCCAGAGCTTCAGTTGGGTAGCAACGGGTCCTTCAGAAAAAAGGATCGCCCTAAAAGCTCCTAATAAGCCAATCTCTATTTCTTGTAGGAAATGTTTGGTGTATGCATGCGCTCAGTTCACGTGTGTGTGGCTTGCGGCAGAGAGCGAGAGGCAGCCCTGCAACATAGCACTAGGATAATAATGCAGGCTGGGATTGGTGTCGGGGCTGGAGCTGAAGCTAGTTCGGATAAGCAGCTCACCATCTCGCCGTTCTGATTGCACCAAGTTAACGCGGTTGCATGACATTTTCCCCCACCCCAAGTCTCGCGCTTCACTGCACACAGAAGCGTTCTGCTCCGTTGGCTCACATGCAGCCAGGTGAAGTTTTAAACGGTTAAGAACTTCCAAATTAAAAAAAAAAAGACCTTTACGTAAAGACATTAATTATGAAGAGCACGACGACCTCCCCTCTATACCCCGCTTTACTGTTCCCTTCTCTTGTGAGAATTGGGGTGAGCAGGGAAGAGAGGTACACCTGCGCTGCCAGTCGCAGCTATGCTACAACTTCACCTTTCTTACTGCACAGCTCTTATCACTACTCTGCTCCCTACGAGGGGAGACGAGACACGGCGTTCAATGTGACCCCAGAATTTTCGTGAGGTGCGTACCTCTATACATTATAAGTCTATGCCTTCGCTCCCACTCTTTCTCCTGCGGCTTGGAAGACGCCGATGTGCGGCTGGACGCACGACTCTAGACACACGTGAGAAGGCGTCCAAGCGCGTCCCTGCCGGTTCTTTCGGCATTCGGAGACCCTCCCCCCCCCGCCGCCTCTAGTTACGAAGGGGTCGTCATGGCGCTCGTGCCCTGTCAGGTGCTGAGGGTCGCCATCCTCCTCTCCTATTTCTCAATCCTGTGCAACTACAAGGCCATTGACATGCCCGCGCACCAGACCTACGGAGGTAGCTGGAAATTTCTGACATTCATTGACCTGGTGAGTTGGCCTTCTGCGCTGCCCGCTCCCTGCCTGCCCCCGCCGCGCCGGCTCTCTGAGGATGCGCCTCTTCCTGCGGAGCGCGCGCCGAGGGGCGGACGGGCAGGCGCGGAGGTCGCGGGTCCCCGCCGTCTCGAGCCGCGCGGCTGTCCGCGCGCGCTGCCGCCGCCGCCGCTCGCCCCGGCTTCACCCGCGCGGTCACCTCCTGGCCGACCTTGGCGGGGCGGGGCGGGGCCGGGCAGCCTCCTTTTGGGACGAGGGCGCAAACGGACGGCGTGGGCCACGCTGAGCGCTGAAGGAAGGGAAGGGAAGGGAAGGGACTGGGAAGGAAAACTTGGCTATGAGGAGTGGGAAAAGAGACCCCCGCAAGCACGAATGCTCCCTCCAAAGGGGGGTGCATTTTGTTATTTTAGAAACTGCACGAATAGGTGAGAAAGCAAGGGAATGTGGCGGGGGCGCGCTGTATCCGCATTATTCCATTTTAAGCATCGATCCAAGCTGCTTTTCAAGATTATTTCCCAGTTTAATTCTTGGAGAAAGATCATAGAAAGGGCCATTCAAGCCATTGAGGCCTGCCCACTGCTAGATGCAGGAGTCCAGTTTAAAGCAACCCTGGCACATGGTTGTCAGTCTCTGCTTAACTATCTCTGGTGTCAGAGAGTTTGTGTCCTGGAACCTTAGGTGTCTGTAGAACAAGTTGTGGTCGTCGTCTTTTGTGTGAAAACCCTTTGGATACTTGGGAAGTGCTATCATAACTCTTTTCAAGGCTAAACATAATCAGTTCCTTCCATTCCTTAGAATAATTAGTTCATACCAGCCTGCTAAGCTTTTCTTTCTCTTCTCTGTACTTGCTCCAATTTATCTGACTCTTTAAAGTATGGTGTCTAGAACTGGACATGATATTTGAAATGAGGTTTGACAGAAAGTGGAACTCTTCCATCCCATTATATATTTTTAAACTGTACGTATATCGGTGCAACCTAAAATTGACTTTGCCTTTTTTGTTGCCATATCACACTGCTGATTCATATTCAGCTTGTGATCTACACCTCCAAGATCTGTTTCATGTGTTCTTTTGCTAAAGCAGGTATCCCCCATCTTATACCAAAGATACACAGTATCAAATTGAAGACATTAAAGTTTCAATTCTAATGTAACTTGCATTATTATATATATTTAACTTTTACTGTTGGTCCTTCAAATAGGTCTTGGGAGAAAATAGTTTGTCAAAAATTTTTTTTTCCAATTTAAAATGGCTATTCATGCACCCTTTTCATACACACAAGAACAGCCTTGCCCAACCTGATGTCCTCCATATGTGTTGACCTGTAAGCTCCATCAACCCCATCCGGTATGGCTGGGAGTGATAGGACTTGTGGCCTGATCCTCCTAGAAAATACTAGGTTTGTGAAGACTCTCCATCATATACATTGGCAGCAATGAGATATCCCTTGGCCAGTCTACACTGAGATGGAGCTTTGTTAAGAACACTGGACTGGGACTCAGGAGTTTGGCTTCTAGCCATGAATGTCACTAGGTGACTTTGAACAAGCCACTGACTCTCAGCCTAACCAAGACACTGTATAGAATTATAAGATAATTCAGAATCCCAGCACTTCAAGGCCCGAGTTTGGACTCCAAATTTAGAGCACCCAACTTTGCAGCTTGCACAGTTTTTTCTGAGCCAGTGTTGGGGGACATCCTGGGGGACCTGGAGAGAAGTGAGGTGCCCCCCACTGAGGAATCTTGACGGCACTGAGGAATCTTGACGGTGCCAGCGGCTCCTCTCCTCGTGAGCCAGCATCAGGCACTTAGATGGCCAAGGTATTGGAGGTCAGGAAGAACACCAGGGTGATCCTCATTTCCACACTCCTTCCATCTTGGAAACCTGTAAGCCTATGAGTTTGGGCAGCCACCTGGGATGGCACTTTTACTGTTGCCAGTTACTGGAGCAGCTACTGTGCAGTTAAAGAAATTTATGTGAGTACAATTACACATTGTAAACTTTATTTTTCAGTGCCAATAAGAAACGTACTTAAAATATTTTTAAATAAAGAGAGCCTTTAAAACTATTTAGTCCTAAGTATAAGTACAGCCATTTCAATTTTGGGAATGAAAACATGTAACATTCTTGTCAACAATAAATATTTTTAAAAGATTGGTTTTTGTGCAGGTGATTTACAGCAGGGGTGTGCAACCTATTTGGCCCTGAGGGCTTTTGGGGGTTCCTTGTGGGTGGGTGTACCACATACGTGTTCATGAACACACACATTTACATACAATGACACATGTGCACTTGTCTAATGCACATTGTGATTTGTCTTGATTGAATCCTGATAGTTAAAAACCTTTAGTTTAAGACATGTAGGCAATTTGTACTGCACTTTCCTGGGGGTACACTGTCAGGGCTGTGGTTCACAGGTGTCCTTCTCACATCCACGTCCTCCCTTACTCATGCCCAGTTACTTCCCCCTTCGCCCACATACATATACAATTTAACTTCCCTCTGTTGCCATGTAATAAGAGAAAAGAAAAAAAACCTAGGAATAGGCTGCATGGTTCCTGCCATAGAAGCTTCATTCTTAACATGTTCCTTGAGCATCCTAGGAAAGATGCAGGAACTTTTGAGTACTGCTTCCTAGGAATGGCATTTTGTGTTAGAAACTAGAGAACCATTCTAAGCATTCTTTCTTTTTCTGCTGCAGCAGATGTGAGAAGGAGTTCTCTGTGGGATCCACATTTGTACGCCTTATTTACAGGAGACCATTGCTTTCTAAAAAACTTCAAATGAACTCCAGATTCATTGTATATTTCTTGTAACCTTTGAATTAATATTTGAATGATGCTCCATGTGAAATTAATATATCATTACATATAGTAGAAAATAACATGAATCCTGTGACTTCTAGAGGCTACTAATGACATCGGCCTATAGCAAGCTTTGCCCTGGTTGTGCTTGCTTTTGCAGTTTTATATCTCGTGAGTTTTCTGGATAGGTTATTTTCTGAAGGATATGTAACAATTCTTGGAAATGAATCTGATGTTGAGAATTTCTGATTTTAAGGGTGAATATGATTGTGTTACTGAGTATGTCCGTTTCTGCTGTGTAGTGCCCAATGAACTGTTGCTGTTTAACAGTGAGTTGAAAATGTAATCAGTTCTTCCTAGTTTGAGTTATACCAGTAATGAATATTTGCACTGTTGATTCCTTTCATTTAAAAGTCAATAGGGAAATCATTTTGCATTCTAATAGACATTAGTATTTGTATAATTGTAACCTTTTCCTGGCTACATGACATTGAAAATATAAGAGCAGAGCTACCTCTCTTTCCTATAAGCAAGAGTATCTCTGTTGATTGAGCAGGAGTTCAGTCAGATTTTAAGATAGTTGTCTTACGGATGGATCATGTACCTTTTCTTAGCTTGCTTAAATTTAGTATTTGGTCATTTATTAAATAAAGCATGTCATGTTATATGATTTGGAGAAAGAATATCACAGTTGAAAGACATTTTTTACTGAATTAGGGACCATTATATTAATTCATTTTGGTTTGAAATAATAACAATTTAAGAGGTGTCTTTAAACAATATTATATGTAAAAAGGTCTTGAAATAGCTGATTGCAACTGCATGTGTCTTTTTATCTTTACCATTCCTCTTCATGGCTGTTCAGAAATGGTTAGCTTTATTTCTTAGGTTGATTTCATGTGAATAGGGATACTCCGGATTTCATGCTTTCCTTTTGTTACCTGTTTACTTCAGCTTTATGTATAGCAGTATATTTCTCACTTCTCCTTACAGTTATGTGCACTGAAGCTTCATGGAGATACCCAAATTTCCTTTCTACTGTCTTTCTAGAAAGGGAGCAGTCTTAGGGAAAGATCCAGCATGGCACACATGAACTGCTGTTCTTGCAACAGGACTTACTCTTCCTCCTTTTCCTGCAAGTGCCCCAAGTCTTTTGTGGAAGGTCACCAGTGATGAGAAGACACTACTGGATTTCATGCTTAGACCTCATACTCATACCCACACTATTGTAGGATAAGCTTCCTTATCCTGGGAAACAGGTATCATCCTATCAAGGGTAAAGCAGAATAATCTCACATCAGGTAGAGCTGCATGGCAGAATGGTTGACTGCATGGATTCATTTCTTCTGTAGTAACATTGTTGAATCCTGGAAAGCTATTCTCTAGTAATAACCCTTTAAATATTATTTAATTTTTCTGATAAGCATTTTCAGAATGGGGTATGGACTTCTTTAAGAGGAAAATTAGGGTGGGCAAAGAGCAAGTATGCGATATATAAAACAGACATATACAGTCAACAGACTTTCTTTAAATAATAGTCTGTCCCCTTTTTCAACATTGAATCCTCTCATCAGGAATTGATAAGAGATTTCCTAAACGAAAGATGAGAAATAAAAGCTTTATTAAACCAAGAAGACTTACTGAACTCAAACAGTTGTTAACTGAGTGTTATGGTTACCAACTCTTTTGGGGGTTGTAAACTCTTAACCGCTGTTTGAGAAGCAGAATCTGAGCAAGGCATGCTTTTCCCATCATTGTATCTTCATGCTAAGAAATGCTTAACACATCTTGAATTTTTGTTTGTTGTACAGGAAGCATTTCAGAAAAAATAACTGGGAGTCTTAGTGACGGTAGACCTTAGTTTGCAATTGATTGTTTGGATATGTTTTGAATTCCTGAACACTAGACAGGAAACAGTTTGTGTGCTTTTCTTTTAATGATCCTTAGGGATATCCAGATGGTAATTACTAATAAGATATATATTTTGCCATCCCTTTTCAATAACTTTAGATAAACAAATATTTTAGATAAGGAAGTTTGGCAGGCATCCTTCCAGTAAACTGACTATTGCGTGTAAAATTCCTCCTGTCCACCCTACCCTCTGTCTGAATTTAACTTTTGCCACTAATTTCCAGACTTTGTGCACAAGGACAGGCTCTAGCTTTGGCACCTGTCAGGCACCCATTTAAGCTCTGTGATGCATTTTAATGCAATCTAGCAATATGTGAGCAGTAGGTTATTTAGAATTAGAGGCTGACCCCCAACCTTTCATGTGTAGTCTGTAATAGGACAGTAATCTTTTTCAGCATTTGCAGATATCTTCAAGAATTCAGACTGGGCATGTAGGTGACCATGGAGGCTTTGTGCTGGTATTTTACTCTTCACATCAGTTGTTTGCATCAGAACTTAATATAATCCCATTGGGAAAAGCATACTTCAAAGGGAAAAAACCTATTTAACAAAAAACACTTTTTTGCTTTCTCTTTACTTTTACTGAAACTATTATAATGTATTGGCAGCCAAGGTTTATTTATACATGTTTTGGGAAGAAGAAAAAATACATGAAGGAATTTCCTGACTGATCTTTTTCTGTCTGTGTAATGTCTAGTATGTTGTGTTTTTAACAGGGGAGACCAATTTTGTATAAATGCCATTTGCAGTATTTGTATGCTTTGCAATGCTAGAACTAATCAAGATAGAACTGTCCCTTCTCAATTGGCACCTTTCTTTCATCATCACTTTAACTCTAAAGTTAGATCATGTATATATTATTATTCATTTGTATACTGCCTCAAAGCCAAAGCTTTCTGGGTAATTTACAACAATTCATAGAATACAATGAAATACAGTAAAAATGCAGATGCAATGAAAACAACTTAATGTTTCGGTATACAAAAAGAACAAATTGATACAACTAGGCATGCTGAAAAACAGCTGACATAATCCAACTATGCCATTAAGGGCCATTAAATGTATTTGCATAGAGGACTGTGCTAACCTGGCATGAAAGTTGGTGCCAAGCAGGTTAGTGGGGAGATCATTCTATAATTGAGGGGCAGGAATATTTGCTTCAACATTCTTTTATATCCTAGATCTAAGTTAATTACCGTTGATGAATGTTAATCATTTGAAACAAGAACCATGAAGTATAAAATTGCCATAACCAGCAACTTTCAAAGTACATGTAGATGAATTGATGTTAGCTTGGGTTAGTCTGTTGGATCACTGAGGCATATAAGATGATATGCAAAAAGAACTTGTGAACCTTTCCTCTTTCTCATGCTGACCAGGCTGCAAAAGTACTCCTATGTGGGACTTGTATACATTGGTAGGGAACAGGCATCAGTGCAAGAACATCATTTATGCTTTGTCATTGGAGTTGAGGCTCTGAAGTCGCTATGGCAAGAGATACTAGCTTAGAGCCATTAATTCTAGTGAACTGCAGGTCATGGTAATATAAGTATATACATTTTTACTGTAAACTCTTTTTGCACATTGGGTTTGTATAATTGCTCATCATGAAAGAACCCTAGATTATTTGGCTTCATGTTTCCCCCAAAAGCAACACAGCTTAAAACATTTGACCATGGTATTTTGATTTCATCTGCAAAAGGGATTTACTAATTTTAACAGCTCTTTTGGAAATTGTCTTTGAAAAGGAATTGGTTGGTTTTGGCCAGTTGCCTTGTCCAGCGTGGCAGTGGCATACTGTGTCTGCATGACTTTCACAAACCTGGAAACGCTTTGTTCCTCAGCATTATTTCCATGAAATTGCCAGTGGTATCTGCATCCTAAAATGAGTTACACTGGCCAGATCCTGCTAGAAAATATGTTACTGTTGAAGTGCTTGGAAATTGGCGTATTCTAAGTTTTCCTAGACCCAATTTAAATAAATCACCAGGATACAGAATTTAGTTCAAGAGTTCTGAAAGAATGGTTTTAGATGGAAGGAATGCTTAAGGGAGATTATAAGGCATCGTTTGAATTAAAGGTATTTTACATTTCCAGTCAAACTGTTGGTTGGTTGCCCTCTAAACATAACGCAGGGCACAGAATAGGTATGCTTGAATCACCCTGCAAATAAGCCACAATGCGTTGTTTGTTTGCTGAACAACCCACAGTGCACCTGACAGTTGACTGGTCTTACCACTGGTTATTGTCCACCTCCCTCCCTCTTAGTCCTCCAGCTGGCTCTTTCATATTCCCTACTCCCTTTTGTGGCAGGATCCTTTTGTTTCCTCCTTCCTGTTTTGATCAGTGCCCCTTTTGTTCATCACCTTTTTTTCTGGAGCCTCAAATCAGGGTGATACCCATTTTCATCCTCTGAGAATTGCACGACTGTGTTGTTTGTAGTTTTTCCTAGTCAATATCATTGTCCATTGCAGCTGTCAAAGGGAATGGAAAAGTAGAGTAGGTGATGGACAAGGCAAGGTGGACTAGTTTGCATGCAGTTGGAAGAAGTGGATTGCCAAGTTGTTAGATGAAAATCACTGATAAATGGGGGAAAGTGGCAAAAGAAAGTGCACCAAAAGCAAGGCAGTTGGGCTCACACACACACACACAGTATTTTAAGCATCTCAGTTTTAAGTGTTGAACTGTTCTCAGTACTTCCCATCTTGCAATCCCTTCCCAAAATCTGTAGGCAATCAGCATATTGATTTCCCAGCCCCACCTTGCCTGGTCACCTTTCTCAGCTTCTTTTCAGAGCATTCACTGTGGTTGTTACAGTTTCCTTACAGTTCTAAAGAAACAAATGCAGAAATACACACAAATTTAATGGCAGGGAAGTAAATGAAGGGGAAATTTGTGCACCTGCACTAACAGCAGTCAATGCAGGTGAACAAATTTCCTCCTTCTTTACCACTCAGCCATTTAATTTCCATACATTTGTGTCTTTATAAAGAACTGTCAGGGTACTGCTGTAGTTGTAGTTGTAGCAGTAACTACTGTATACCAAAAGGGAGCCACAATAAGAGGAGAGAGGGTGAAGCTCTTTCTTTCTGGAATAGCTGCAGAGTTGGTGCTGAAAAGGCAAGTGTTGAAAAGCTGAAGGACACTGAGAAGGGTCAGTTCAACATTTCAACATTGCCAAGGGGGAGATATTTCACCCCTCCTTTTAGGACACTTATTCTTTTGGCTCTCTCATCCCATTTTTTTTTTTTTTTTACTTCTGACTTCCACTACTGGGTTTTTCCTTTTACTGTTATTTCTCCCCAAGTTCTTTGCAACTTTGCTCAAATTAGCTCCTAGGCACTCTTATCTTGTCAATAGATATACTGGACAGTCATTAGTACACACTTGCATTAGTACACACAGACCAACAAAATTATAATAAAATTATGACCCCAGTTGCAGACATTTTGAGGCATCAAAAGAAAACAAAACAGGTAACAAGAGATGGGCATTCAAAAGTGCTATTTCAGCATTGGTAAAAGGGCAGTTACTCTCAAAAAACAAGCAGCACAGGCATTTTGCTGATTTTGACAAGCAGCCCTAGCCAAATGTAACAATCTATGATAAAATTGGTCTCCTGAATTTAGATAACACCCATCATGTGCATGAATAACATTACAGCAGGCCATGGGCTTTCTGCATGGCATGTTCCAGAGAAATGAGCAACCCTATCACAAATGTTCTGGGTTTGGCTGACATGATACCCCACCATGGCTGTGTGCCATGGTGGTTGGTTATGTTGCGTGAACCCAACCACTGCTAAACTCCCATAACTATTGGCTGAACAGCTGTGCTAGCAGAGAAAGTCTATTAATATTCTAATTGCTAAAGGATGGTGTTGTTAAAAATAGAGTATTGGTAAAATGCAAGTTTCTGTGAGAGGAATGGGAGACCTATTTATCTGGAAACCATGACAAAAACACACTCACAGGATTAGCTTCAATGAAGATCATTGCATAGGCCATTTGGCCAAGGGCTAAAAGAATGAGTAAAGGGGGAACCAGGAAGAAGGAACCATTAGGGAAAGAGCAAAATGGCTGAAGATAAAGGATATTGGGCAGGGGTCCTGAAACTTTTTGAACAGGGGCCCAGTTGAAAGGTGTCAGCAATGGGCGCGGGGGGGGGGGCTGCACGCACATGCGGCAAGGCAGGGGTGTGCGTCCGCAGGGATCGTTTTCTCTGAGCGAGTCCAAAACAATCTTGAGAGTAAGCCGGTGCCTCGCCGTGCATGTGGCGAGCTATGGTGGGCCAGATCCAGCCTGTGGGCCATAGTTTGAGGACCCATGATACAGGACTTCTCTACACAAGGTATTTATTATGTGCTGATGATTCCTAGTTTGTGGGTGGAGTACATCACAGGGCCTTTCTCTTGCTTTCTAACCATTTCTGTGGCTTATTTAGAGTCAGGAAATTGTGCTGTTATTTGGAAATTCTTCGATGAGATGCTCATGTATTTTTGCAATTCTGCTGCTTACAGCACCATGTGGTGCAGTGAAACATGTAGCAAGGCAGAGAGAGCACACCAGCACTAACCTTTGCCAGCCCCTGTCCCCATAAAGTGTAAAGGTGCTAATGTTAATCCCACAAAGAATCTGGAGGCAGAAGCCTCAATAAAATGGCAGATTTAAAACCTCACGTACGGAAGCCCATAGTAAGCAGTAGGTATATGTGACAGAAGAATATGTTGAAGTTTGGTGCACCAACTGCAAGTTTTGATGATTCAGCACTTTGGAAAATAACCTAATTAAGTTTGCACTGACTCGGGGCTGTTCAGTTTGACTCCTATACTGAACGTTAGTTGAAATTCCGAAATATGAAAGCTTATAACTCCATTGATGTATTGTAGGGAAGCTGGAAATACTCTGTCAGTGCTGGATAGAATTTACAGGCAGCCAGACAAGATGGAGGAACAAGAACAAGGTTTGTAGCTTAAGGATGCTCCTGGACCTTGAGCTCTCCCTGGTCTCCCAGGTGGACTTGATGGCCAGGAGCACCTTTTTTCAGCTTTGGCAGATCTTCCAGCTATGTTTTTACTTAGATGAGCAGAGACTTGCCAGGGTGATCTACTTGCTGGTAACCTCTCACCCAGATTACTGCAATGTGCTCTGGGTGGGTGGGGGCTTCATTTGAAAACAGCCTGGACACTACAACTAATAGAGAACAGGGTAGTGCTGCTGCTTATGAGGATCAACTGGTGTGAACACATTATGCCAGTTCTCCATCAGCTGCATTGGCTCCCTGTTCCAGCCCAGCCCCTTTTCAAAGTGTTGTCTTTGTCATATAAAGCGCTAAATGGCTTGGGACCAGGGTACCTGAGGGTGTACCATATATTCCTGCACATCCACTTAGATCCTCCTCTGAAGTCCACCTTCAGATACCCTCCAAGTGAGATCAAGGAGGAAAGGGCTAGAAGAGAGGCATTTTCTGCAAGTGACCCCCCTGACCCTGGAATTTGCTCCCTGAGGACATATGGTTGGTGTTGACTTTGCTTTCCTTTAGATGCCAGATAAAAATGTTTTTGTTCAAACAAGCTTTTGATTATTTTATATTTTGTTATTGATTATTTAATTTTTGCTGTTAATTTATTGGTTGTATTTGGTCATGCTGTATAGCATTTTATATAATTGTTTATTATGTGAGATGGTTTAATAATTTACTAATTTTATTGTTTTCATCTGTTTTTTTCAAATTTATTGATGGTATTGATATGCTGCTTTCAGCATTTGTAAGCCACCCAGAGAACCATCAGGTTATGGGGTGGCATAGAAGTGGAATTAAATAACAAATAAATTAGTCCCATCAGAGAGGGTCATATTTGCCAGATTTTGGACAGATGTGTACAGAGTGGTTGTGTTACTTACCTTTAAAGTTTAAAAAATGCAACTGCCAATAATTTTTTATTATTTGGCAGAACTGGAAGAAATGTATGGGCCTGTTTGTGTTTCCTAAAGGAATCAAAGCTGCAAAGTTTCAGATAACTTTTCTTCAAAAGCAACTTTTTGTTGCAAGATATAAAAAGAAAATGAAGAACAAAGGAAGTGCTTCACCACACATAAACCCTATCATCTTTGTGCACCATTGTTCTGAAAAATGACAGAGATGAAGCCTTAGAAACCTGCAAAGTTTTAGAAAGAGGGACAGAGTGGTTTCTGTGGAAAAAGAAATCTTACGTTTGGTGGTTGGGAGAATGAGTTGCTTCCTCTTACCTCCTGTTTGTTTGCGGGGGGGGGGCGTTATAGGAAATTCCGCATTTTATAGAAGTTTCCCTAGAGTTGTACATTTTCAAAGAGATATTTGCAAGAGCTTGAGAGTTAGGAGGCCTGGAAATCTGTTGGAGGCTTTAAGAAATTGATGAATTACTACCTAAATTCTACAGAAAGATGCAAAAACAACAACAAAGACTACAAAAGTAAAGAAAAATAAAATATAAGACTATAAAACAAAGATTTCTCCCAGCAGAACAAAGTCTGAGAGAAGGGTATAACTGAGAAGGGAAAAGGAAATTATTTTGCAATCACTAAAGAGACAGAAGAAGCCACTCTACCCCACTCACAACCCAACATAGAACCTCAGACTTCCATCTTTCCTAGTACTTATTACAGTATTTCAGATACTGTAATAAATATTTGCTTGCTACAGAGCAGCTTAGCAACTGAGAGAAGGAAATGAAGAGAAACTATTTTATCAGATTCATTCCTTCTCCAAAAGCACAGTGATTGGAAAATCCCTACTAAATTGTGCCTATGATTAGGAGGTGACTTAGGAAGTCTGTCATTCAAATGCATTCCATCTCTCCTAGAACTTTCTCACCTGCTCACAAACAGGTAGGCAAAGGCTGAGAGCCAGTGTGGTGTAGTGGTTAAGAGCCTGGGACAGGGACTCATACGATCTGGGTTCTAGTCCCCACTCAGCCATGGAGCCAACTGGGTGACTCTGGGCCAGTCACAGACTCTCAGCCCAACCTACCTCACAGGGTTGTTGTTGTGGGGATAAGATGGAGGAGGAGATGTAAGCTGCCTTGAGCCCTTTGTAGGAAAAAGGCAGGATAAATATCGCAATATAAATATAAATATAAATAAAGGCTGGGGGCTTGGCAGCTGGCTTGAACCTCTTCTGCAAGTAGTAGAAGCGAATTGAAAGGCCAGAATGGCATACCTGCAGCAAGATATTTGTATTTCCTTTTCATCAAATCCAGGTGAGCCGTGGCTGTTCTCAGTCAGTTCCTGGTATGGTAATGGACTGGATGAGTGACTTGATCTAGGCAAACTGGAGGCACTTGAGGTTTACCTGCCTAGATTAATGATAGTCAATTTTTTCTGGAGTTGGTTGCATTTATGAATCAAGTTTGTAGGTTGAGGATGTGTCTGGATCTTGTATCGCCACTAGAGACACGTGAACTCAGTGGCATGGAGCGCTTTTTATCATCTCAGACTAACACCAACTACATCTTTACTTAGACCAGCATAGCCTAGCTACATTTATCCATGCACTGGTAATCTCTCAGTTGGATTACCTTTCAACCTTATTTTCCAAGAGTTTATTTTCCCAGGAATTTTGTTTCAGTCTGTTTTAAATCCTGTACTGTATGCTAAATCCTCTTACTGTTGCTAGGTTTCCATTTCTATTTTATACCATAGTTTAAACCATTTAACTTTTATACTGTTTTTACATTATTTTTAAATAATTGTGTACCACCCAGAAAGTTTCAGCTGTTGGATGTGGCAAGATTGAAATAATTAATTAGACATTGTGTTTGCCGCTGGCAGCACAGGGCTGGACCACAGGGTGCAGGTCTGGGCCTCCACAGTCCGGAAGGGCTCTGAAACAACTTCCTCCAATCAAAAGAAAGCCCCTTGCCAGCCAGTTGCAAGAGGCCCCAGCACCACCATGCAATACCTTATGTGAAACACTTTTTCCTTTCTTCACTTTGAGTAGCAGTGAACTGACCCAAACAGATGCGATCTTTGCAGAGCCATTAAGCACACAGAAATTCCATACAGCCACCTTGCCTGGCTTGCTGCTTCAGGGCTTTTATCAGGTGATGAAGATGGGAATGAGGAGGAACAGCCACCAACTCCACCAGGGAAGAAGAGAAGACAAGAGAAGAGAAAAAGGGGAGGCCTGGTTCAGTGGCAGCAAGGGACCAGTAACTTTTTAATGTTATTGTAATTAGTTTAAATGGAATTTTATTTTTATTTGTAATTGTTGTAGTTACGTTTCATCAAGTCTTCTCTGACTTACGGTAACCCTATGAATGAATACCCTGCACAATGTCCTCTCCTTCACTTCCTTGCTCAGCTCTTGTAAACTAAAGGCTATGGCTTCCTTTATTATTAAAGGTCATTATTTGCAATATGCCTTGGAAAAATTACTTTTGAAGGATGGCATATATCTTTTATAAGTAATTAATTGAAGGTAACAAAGGCTAAACTGGAATAAGTGGGTGAATAAATTTCACACATCCATTTGAATCTTCAACCACAAATGTCTAATCCTATTGGATATTTAAGTAAAGCTTTGGTAAGATGCAGGTTTTTGTATAAACCTGTTTTGAGGGGCAATTGGATTTCCTCTGCATCATTTTCCCATTTACATCAATTTGATGAACTAACTATTCCCTATTAATAAATGTTTTTAATGTATTTATTGTTGTCAGAGGGAGGTTTTTTCAAGTCCTTGAGCATACTTACTAGTATAACTGGCCCTATGTAAATTTGTATAGGACTGAACTATTTGTAGAGGACTGTACTTTTTACTAGAGAATACCATGAGTTTCTCATTTCTTAGGTTACAGTTCTGCACACAATTGCACAGACTTGCATGGAACAGGTAGACACAGATGTTCTTCCTAATAAAGTGCTATTCAGGACACCTCATGTGAATATAGGTAACACATGAGGAGAGGGGGTGTGCTGGTTCTGCCTTCCATGTGCTTAGGAATGCTGGAAAAATCAGTTCTGGATCATGTGGGGAGCCTTTACAGAGACAGGATACTCTCCTCTTTAGAGGAAGTCCTTCATAAGTAGAAGATGACAGATGTGACAACTCAAGGGCCAGCATGTTTCCTCTCCTAGCACTGTATATACACACTTTAGAAATGCCTGAGTGAAGCTGAAGTTTGCATAGAATTGCAGTCTTAGCATGAAAGAAGCTCATAATTTATCCCCAAGCATGATCTCAACAGAGCATGCTTCTCTCTCTCTCTCTCTCTCTCTCTCTCTCTCTCTCTCTCTCTCTCTCTCTCTCTCTCTCTCT
>NW_025335268.1:42161508-42219125 GCF_004798865.1 Varanus komodoensis | reverse complement strand
CTCTCTCTCTCACACACACACACACACACACACACACACACACACACACTTTTAGATACTCTTTTTAGATAGGACAGCCTTTCTCAAACTTTATATCTTGGAGGAACTCTTAAAATGCTTCTCCTGTCTCAGGGAACCTCTGCATAAAAATTATTATAAATCTAGATCCCAGATTTAAAGTAAATGAAGGTCAAAAATTGATCTATGTACAGCACGAATATTTGTTGATGAATTTGAATAGTACAGTTACTGAAAACCATAAAATAAAGCAATATGAACAAAAATATTGGTCCAGACAATGTTAATTTTGAAAGCAAAATAAATGAAATTGACTTCTTTACTGTGAAACTGTGCTAATTTTTTGCTGCACAAATACTTAATTCTGAGTTGAAGTTTGGGCATCTAGTTACCAAAGGGTAATTTTGAAGCATCTGCCAAAGTTTAAGAAACCCTCAGTCCAATCTGTGCCCATACACTCAGAAGTACCACATTTAATCTTAGTATATTGTTGTTATTTATTGTATCAATGTGACATAGTACCCTGCCACCCCTCCTTGAAAACTGCTTTGTAGATTAAGAGGGAAGGGCCCCTCTAGCCCAGCCTGACCTGCCTGTGGAAGGGTCTACCAGCCAGGAACAAAGGCAGCAGCCTGCTCTTCTTTGTCCCAGCACCATACCCCAGAGATAGACCACCTCTGCCCATTGGAATTTCACCAGTGGACCATCACTTCCTCCTGCTACACACCAACTAGGGTCTGTTTCTCACTCCTTCGTCACAGTGGCCAGCACCCATCTATAAATCGCGGGGGGGGGGTGTGATGAAAGGAGGGTGTGAAATAAGGACATTTATTGGCTGTTTAATGCTGGGCACACAGAATCACCACCACACCACTCCCCATGAGCCTGAGACAGATGCACTTCCCACCATGGTTCCTTCCCTTGTGGGCAGGGACTCTCCACTTCCTAGGCAACTGGGGTGAACAGAAGGGTTCTTAATTAATGTGTCTGTTTATTTTATAAACATACACACGCCTGAATCTGAAATCACAATATCTTGCAGAATGCCCATTGACCTTTCAGGGAACCCCAGTTGAGAAGCACTGCTATAGGGGGACATAACTTATGTATAAGGATGTGGTTAAGGCTTCATTGGTGTCCATGCTGATCCATTCCAATGGGTCAGATCCAGATTTGTGCTTAGTAGAGTGCCTTTTATGCTAGAAGGAACAGGACGGTGGATTTTGCTTTCCTGCTTGCATCATCCTGTGAAAAGCTGCTTGGGCGGTTTGGGAACCCTCTGGAATCACTTGGAAGATGGTGTTCAGGCCATCAAGAGGAAGAGGGATTTAGTGCAAATCAACACTCTTCCTCTAGACAGTGATGGTGAACCTTTTGGAGGCTGAGTGCCCAAACTACAACCCCAAACCCACTTATTTATCACAAAGTGCCAACACTGCAATAAAACCTGAATACTGAGGTTTTAGTTTAGAAAAAAACTCATGCATTATCATCTTTTGTCTTAAAAGAAAAACAACAACAACAGAGCTTTCAATGATATAAACAGCTTTTTATTGAAAGGTAAAAGTTTGCATTTGGCATGCTTTTGCACAATTAATGTGATCTTTGCTGACAATTTGTCAAACATTGGCTCATACTTCGTTTCAATTTTTCATAAGAAAACTCAAAGCTAAAATCGTGTGTTAAAACAAATGTATTAAAACTCACAGCTAGTCCAAGCAAATCTCTCTCTCTCTCTCTCTCTCTCTCTCTCTCTCCCTCTCTCTCTCTCTCTCTCTCTCTCTCTCTCTCTCTCCTTGGCAGTGCACTGACTGGCCATGCGCTGCTACTCCTTTCCAAGCATGCACGTGGCCCCATGTGCACTGTTATCCGATGCTCAGATGCTGGGGAGACTTGGTTCACATGCTGACAGAGAGGGCTCTGCATGCCCACTGCAGCACGCATGCCATATGTTTGCCACCATAACTCTAGAGGGAATACTGTGCTGGAAGGAGCCATTCCATCTGTGAAGAGGCAGGTCTGGATTCAGCCTCATGTGCACAATTGTGCCCTTGTAGAGTTGGATCATACCCACAGTTTTAACTTTCCTCTTGTGGACGATTAGTTAAAATGTTTGAGAAGATTGCTTAAATATTATGGCTGTACCCAGATGTGTCTGTCCAGCAGTAGAACAGACTTTGCTGGTGGAATAGTTCTCCCTTCCCACCAAATTACATTGGTGTGTTAGGTGACTCTCTGGAGGAAATTTGGAGGAACTGCAGTTTGGGGGAGCAAAGGAAGGGAAAATGTTCTATAGTGTTTTATGTCCTCTCATGCCATGGAATCCCATTAATTTCAGATATGTGAACATGAAAATTTAGGCAAAATCACCATTTTTCTCCAAAATAGCACTCTGGTTTAACCACACTAGCCGAAAGTCTGATATTTAGCATAGCACTATCAATGAAGGGCAGCAGCGGCTTTGTGTGTAGAAAAAGAAGAAAAGAAAACTGTATATTGCTTATCCTAGAATAATGAATCAGCCCAACCATCAGAATGATCCCTTTGCTGTCTTGGTTTTACACCTTTTTCTGTGCTGGAGGGAATCTCTATAAATTTGCCCTTGGATAAATTAGCAACCATATGAAGAAACATATTGGCCAATAATTATTTAATGCTTATTTGAATAATTAAAACAAATTAGAGGTTAATGTTTGAAAGTCTTGTTGACCCAGATTTACTAACTGTAACTATGGATGCTGCAATCAGAGATGTGCATGCATAGTCAACAACTTAATAGTATAAATGTTATGTTTCTGTATGTGTCTAGAGGTCAATGCTGACAGTGTAAATTAAACAGAAAGCTTGTTCCAAAGTCTGATGACAAGGCCGCAGCCTTCTGTAGCTAATAACAGCATGCAGATAGGCTGCCCTCATTGCACTCATGGAACACCCAGGTTTGCTGCTGTGCTGTTGCAAGATTTTGAACAGTGGCTTATTTGTGTGGAGTCTGGCCAAAAATAAATACTTGTCTCATAAATCTGTGTTATCAAGGACTGTGATTTTATATAGTTAGCCATTCTGTTAGGAATTAGGTTCCTAAATAGGTGTTCTTGGCTTGAATTCTGTTTCTAGATTACTATATAGTGTTCCAATGCTAAATTGAGAAGTGTATGCGCCATCCTGACCAGTTGCCTAAGGGCTGCCTCTCAACAGCACTGTTGAAGCTTACTGTGCCCAACACCTGACTTGCAGGTAATTGTAAATAAAATACATACATGTGAGCTGCCCGCTGCCGTTGTGAGTGCAACACGACCTGCAAATTCTGCCTGAAGTGATGACTTCATGGTTTGGTAGTCCCTATCCTACCACTTTTCTGTTCCTCTGTTCATATATCTCCTAATTCAAAAAAAGGCAGTGCTTTTTGAAAAAGTAACATGCATAGCCCAGATTTATAATCTCATTTTTGTTTATGTTGATCATCTCATCATCATTTGCATATTGATTCTGGATTAAACCCAGCAGGAAGAATGTGAAGCTCAAGCCTGTATAAGATGCAAAACTTGATAAGAAAAGTTTTGATAACAAAACTTAAATTTGCACTCTCCATGGCCAATGTATAGGGCAAGGGAAAATAAAGCAACAAATTAGTTAGATATGAATTCTTTCCTGTAACATAGTTGAAATGAAAATAAAAGTGGTGTAGAAGGGGAAATCTCTAATTCCATATTAAATTTTTATTCATCAGATCACCTGATTTTGGAAAGCAAAGAGCTTGTAGTTATTTTAATTACAGTATCTGCCAAGAGAGTTAAATGCTACCAAGACCTTAAAAAATGGGTGCATGCTTCAGAAAAAGGTTTTAAATATTTTCCTGATATTTCTCAATACAAGGGATTAATTTTCATAGAAACATCTAAGAAATGCTAGGATTTCTTTTATTTTAATCACCCAGGAAATAGAGCAATTCTAAGCATCAGATCTGCCTGCTGCTGATGGTTTGGATTGGGCAGAAGCTCCCTCCTGCAGCACAGAAGAGCTCTGCTGGTGTAAAGCTACTGCAAGTGTCAACCTCCATTTTAAGTGAAGGGAGGAGAGGACTTCCCTCCCTTCACTCAATCCAAATCTGCTCTAATCCTTGGAAGGATCCTAGGATTTAATCCCTACTGCAGCCTTGAGCTGCTGTAGTTAATCCAACACTACCACTACCTTGGGAATTTCAAAACAAAACAGCAACCACAGCTGACTCCAAGGAGGAAATGAAAGCTAACTATAAACTTAAATTTTAATTCAGAATGAAGGTAAGTACTACTTCCTTCTAGGTAATTAGGACCACTACCCATTTCATGGGACTATTGATTATATCCAAACATGAACCTTCTTTGATCACTAATGTAAGCTTTTTATAGTGGAAGTTCATACTTCTCTGAGTACCTGGCCACAGCCATTGAAATTAATAAAATTAATTGAAATTAATCCAGTGATACCTGACTAGATTGTTTTTTGAGCTTATTCACTTGTAGCACTTTTGTTAAAGTGACATGGCTGATACAACTAATTTTAATATTTAAACCAAGGATGCAGAATGCATTGTCCTCCAGATGTTGTTGGACTGTATCTCCCATTCTCTTTCACTGTTGGCTATGCTGGCTAGGGTTGATGGAAGTTACAGTCCAATAACATCTGGGGGGGCTACACACTCCCTACCTCTCTACTTTAAACATTTAGAAGATTAGTCATGATGGGCTTTCAGGGAGTCTTTAACATTGGCCTGGTAATAAACTGAAGTGCACAACACATCACTTGGAAAGCTCCAGTGGAGAGCACTGCAGCAATTCAGCAGTTATAGAGAAGGGCTCTTTCCTTTACAGACTGGCCTCTAAAATGGACTCTTCCCCATATTCTGTTAAGTTCACTTTGAGTGTTCTATCACTGTACTCCTGTTGTTGCTTCTCCATCATTGCTCCCTGATGAATCAGGGGGCAGAAGATGCACCTTCTTCTACTGGATAAAGCTCAGAAGCAACTGTGCTTGCTGCCCAATCATTTCTGTATTCCACAGTGTGCAAGACAGTCAAATATTTTGCCTGTAAATGTGACAGCAAACACTTGAATTGTTCTTAAGATAGTTCTAGTGATGCTTTGATTATTAATTGATCCACTGCAATCAAGCACTGCAGCATATTTTCTCCAAAGGTCTAAGTGTGTTATCAGTGTGATCCACTTAAGCCTTTCTGTAGCATTTTCTAGCCACTGGAAGAAAGATTAAAGTTTACTAGAAAGAACAAGCTATATTTAACAACTCACATATGTAATCATTTTGCATGTTAATGGATTTCAACCACTGCTCATGTAGCTATTTTTAAAAATCACTTTCCTTTTATTCCAGCACCAAATGCCAAACTATATGCTATGTTGGTTTTGTTTTTATTTATTTCTGCTTGATAATTTCATCTCTATACCACCCAATATCTGAGTGTTTAAAATTATAAATCACAAATACAAGATAATAAGCTCACAGTCTAAAATTTTTAAATTGCAACATTTATTTATATTCAGTTTGAAAAACTAGAGCAGCTACAGTGCAACAATAGAGCTGATAAAAACAACTGACATGAATTCCCAAAATGATGACAGTGTTGGCCTAAGGTTGGGCCTCTGTGAGGAGAGGATTCTGTAACTGGGGGGCCATCAGTGAGATGGCCCTAACCGTTGTTGCCACCTTACAAACCACATTCTTCCAGCTAGGTTTAATCCAGAATCAATATGCAAATGAAGATGATGAGATGATCAACATAAACAAAAATGAGATTATAAATCTGGGCTATGCATGTTACCTTTTCAAAAAGCACTGCCTTTTTTTGAATTAGGACAAATTCCTTTAAGGAGGGCAACCCCATACAAAACAGAATGAACATCTGTCTGGTTAGAAGCACATCCACTACCAGCAATTCAGTCTTGTCTGAATTGCACTTCCATTTGCTCCTGTCCAGTCCACTGTTGCAAGCAGGCATTAATCCAATTCATTAATCCAGTATATCCGTAGCCTCACCTGATGAAGATGAGAAGGTGAAATACAGCTGTTTGTCATCAGCATGCCATTGACAGCATGGTCCAAAATGCTGGATGTCCCCAGTCAGTTTTCTGTGTTAAATAGCATGGGGGCAACCCCCGCCCCAACAGAACCCCATTCTGGAGAATCCATCAGGCCAAGCAGTATCCCCCAAAAACCACTTTCTGGAGCTTACCATCCAACAAGGAGTGGAATCCCTGCAATGCAGTATCCCCCATTCTTGGCTCAAAACATTTGCACCAGAAGGACAGTATGATCTGGGAGTAGTGAAAGTGCTGAGAGAGACTGAGGAAAATCAACCAGGTCACATTCCCCTGAGTTTCTCTTACACACGTTGTCATGTTGGGTGACCAAGCTGTTTCTGTGCCAATCCTGACTGAAATGGTGGTCTGATTGCCAACATCATTTCAACATTTGGTTCATCTGGTCACTTCTGTTTTGTAGTATAGTTGGAGACCATCCATACCCAAAGCTGCTGTTGGGCTCTCAACAGCAGACAGCTTCCCTTTCTAGCAGGCTTTATCTAACTATTACTCTGATTGTATTTGAAATTAAACTAAATGATCTTGATGGTGCTTCCCTAGAAACATTCTTCTTTATACCTGTAGCAGAAGATAAGAGAAGCTCTTCTCCATCCCCATTGCTGAATGAAACATACCCAATAACCAAGCTCAGCCCCTGCAGCCATGACAGCAGATTAATCATCACAATTCACCCAAACACCAGATCACATTAAAAGTGTTTATTAACACAGTAGAAGAGGGAGAGTGGGACTGGGCTACAGAAAAGAAAGGGGAACGAGCGTGTGGGTAGCAGCAATAATACAAAGCATCAGGAACATCTAATGTCCCCATCCCAAGCACCTGGACTCATTGCACCATGAGAATAAAAAAAATAAAATAAAGCTAGCTATGAGTTACCTAACATAGCCCCCCTTGTTGTGAAGATTTCAGCAGCTGGTCACAGAGTAACACCTTTCACTAGGTCAGGATCCAGCAGGAGTCTCCAGAGTAATGCAATTATGCCAGCCAGCCAACCAATGCATGGGGTCTCATCCTTTTCAGCTGCCAGCAGTTCTCACCATTAACAGCCTTAGCCAGATGTCCCTGGGCCCATCTTCGGCAAAATGCCTAGAAGCGTGAATCACTCCCTTATCCCTGACATCTGGAATGACTCCTAAACCAAATAATTTCTAATTAGCCCTTCCCTGCCTCCCAAGGCCTTTGCTACAACGCCTTCTTCCTCTTCCTTCAGTTCTATTAAAATGTTGTGCCTTATCCTGATAGAAAAATCCTACCTACATGGAAGGAATGTGTATAGCACAGGGCTGCTGAACCTCAGGTTCAAGGGTGAGATTTGACCTGGCTGAGGTTCCATTCTGGCCTTCCAGTGTCCCCATGCTGGTCATACCCTTATACCGTGCCTTCACCCCTTTTCCCCCAAGCACCACTCAGTTGATGATTTCCTGCTTCTATGCAGTCCTTCCCCCCCCCCCCCCCCCATTCCAGAAGGCTGAAATATTTGTCCTAGTGCTTAGTTACTGGCAGCAAGAGCTTTAAGCTCAAATACTGGTATTTTGGGCCCCACCTCTCTTGCCTTTGGTTATGACCTTTTTATCTTTTGTTTTGCCCAGCACTGGAATGTGGTGCTTGAGAACTGTGTAATCCAATCCAGCCCTGTGGATAAAAGAGATTCTCTGCACCCCTGGCTTAGAGATTGGCACATCCTTGCACAAAAGAATAGGTTCATTTCCCTCTTGCTCAAAATGGGAGCCTGCATCCTTGTCATAGCAGGTGCTGCATTGTCACTCAGTTTCTAGGCTGTTTCTGTGGTAGTTGCAGCTTGTTTTCTATGCCCTTGCCCCTTCATTTCCAGGCCTGCTTGGCATGACCATAAGTGCCCTGCTGGATCAAACCAGTCAGACCAAGCCCTGATCATAGATGTCTATCGGAAGTCCCCAACCAGAATATGAGCACTCTCCAACGCATGTTCCCAAGCAACTGGAATTGAGAGGCAAAATGTCTCTGGTACTGGTGGTACATATACCCATCATGACCAGTAACATTAATAGCCTTATTTGTCTAATCTTCTGAAACCATTCAAGCTGGTGGTCACCACTCCATCTTTTCCTCTTTAGTATGTGAAAAGCATTGGTTCCATGACATGCAAACACATGAGATGAGAGTGGAAACGAAAGTAATGGACTCTGGATTCACAAAGAAGCTAACGTTTCCCACAAAAGGTGGGGGGATTACTTCTTTCAGCATCATTGGTAGAATGATTTCTTGTGCAAACAGGCAAGGGGGCCTTATGTATAAGATAAACCACTTTAATGGTTTTAATGAGAGATTCAGTGGTATTCAAATAAATGAGAATCCTCTGTCAGTAATATATTAACTGGAAGAGTTCACTGGGACAAATACTCAAGCTAGAATTGTCATAGCTAGTATAATCTGACTCCAAAGTGTACGAATTATTGTTCTGTTGACTTGTGTTGAGCACATTCTTATTCATGAAGTTTTCAGAAGCTCCCAAAAGAACTTTCCAAAAATTGATGTTGTCAGATACAAAAGTATGCAGCCTTAGTAGTGGAGATTTAATTGTCCTGTCATCATTAGAACAAACCCATTATTTGTTGATTTGTTATTTGAAACTGTTTGGCTTAACAAAGAACACAATAATGAAGGTTCTTTCCTTTCAAACAATCCAAAGCACCAGCAATAGGGCATGTATGAATTGGATGTGCCTTTTTGTTGTCTGAAAGTAAGTCAGGTAGTTGATGCACCCAGATGGAATCTGTGAAATATGCACAATAGTGGCAGCTGTGTGTGGGAAGAGTGACTTGAAGTGCACTGAAGAGGAGGTTTGTTGACTGTGTGTGTCTTCATGTAGTTACAAAGCGGAATACAGAGACAAATGGTGGTGAAGGGGTCGTGTTTCATGTCCTTATTTAAACACCTTGTTATATTCTGAATTTAGCTTAGATCTGCATTTGGCTTTTGTTAAGCAAACTGTAAATCTTTTTTTAAAAGACAATACCAGGAAATGCTACATTTAGAAAATACTAAAGATTTTTTCTTTTAGAAAGGGGTAATCCTTACTGAAATTTCAGTTGAGTTGTTTACTTTTACACTAAGTCATGTTTTCAGTGTAGAGCATTATCCATTTCCCCATTCTAATCCATGGATTCTTATACTACAGAACCTTCACTAGCTGTGAACAGACAAAATACTGAAGGAATCCAAAAATTCGAACTTTAATCAGAAATGCTTTCAGGCACAGATTATACAAAAATACTAGCAAGCAAAGCAGTGAGGAAGCAGTCTTTGAGATGGACTGCTGAGCTGCTGAGATTACAGAGCTGGACTTCCAACGCTAGTGCATTCATTCTGATGCTGATTCTGCAACTGGTAATTGCTGATTCAGATCTTGAATTCAGGTTGAATTTATAAGGTTATGGAACCCAGCCTGTGTCTAAACCTGGCAACCCAGGCAAATGTTTTCCTATAGATGCTTGGGGTGGTCACCTCAATGTGCTTTTCTTGCTATGAGTAACATAGAATCCTGTGTTTGGAATATTATTCAAAAGCAAATTATCTTCTGAAGAAGACATTAGGAGCCTTGCTTTGGGACAAGGTCAGCTGTAAACATTCTTTATATCGAAAAAGGTTATTCTTGTAAATTGAGCTGAACATTTAAGAAAGCCCAGAGCCCATTTCTATTATTTGAGTCTCTAGGGTTAAAGCTTGAGTAGTGGGCTAGGGTTTTGCTACTTGCTTTTGTCATTCACTTTATTCTGTAGTGAAAGGAGCAATGGTGGCTCTGCATAAGCCTAGAAAGAAAATCTTTGCTTTTCCAGAATGTTCAGATAACCTTAAAACAGTTTATACTTGACAGAAAAGGTTATCCATATTCATTAAATGTGGAGAAAGCCACATGCTATTAGTATCCTGCAGATACCAGTTTTCATGGGTTGTTTAAAATAATTTCCTTATATATTTCTTTAGGAACACAATGAAAAATAATACTTGTGCTTGTAGCTAACCTGCATCTGTTAAATAAATGTTTAAGTCACCTTTATAACATCTCATCCTTAGGACACAAATGAGCTATGTCAAGAAAAGCCCAAGCAAATTGTTACTTTACATTTCTTCAACTCTTGCTAATTAAATAAATATATCAAAGTTTTACTTCCTGAAGCTATATAAAGAATTGATCAAAGTCTTAAGATCTATCAAAAGCAAAATTTAAAAGTGCTTGTTTCTCTGTTGGACAAAAACAACCTCTTTGGAGAACATCAAAGAGAATATGTTGCTGGAAATGGTGTTTGAAATTATTACTGACTTAATTAGTGGTAGACAATCATAGAGGATGATAATTTTTAGAGGAATATTAGTGTTGATTCATCATAGCTGGAATTGCTTTGGGGAATTTCAAGAAATTTATTGTCCTCTCAGTTCTTCATAATAATAAGAGTTTGAAAATTTGGCTTTCTCAGTGTTTCTCTCAGCCTCCGAGACTGCTTTGATCCTAAGTCTCCAGACATCAAAGTGCCTCTGTTGCTTTGTTTGCAACTTAGTGGGGTTTCCTTATGTTTTATTTATTTTATTTTTTTGCTCAGGTAGTGAAAGTTCCATGGTTACATTGTTTTAGTAATATTGGGCGTGGATATCAGAAGCTGGTGATCCATCGTGGGGTGATTTAATGACAGAGAAGCACAGAGTAGCACTGAAATGGAAGCTGGAAGCTTCAGTGAGGAGCTTGGGAGTGAGCAAATGCCTGAGGAGAGAGTGATGACTGACTGAGGCATTCCAGCAAGGCCAGTGAAGTGAGGTGGAAAGTTGTCAACAGCCTCCAGTACTGAGTGGCAGTTGAGAGAGGGAGGCACACTATGCTCTCACTGGTGGGTGTTTGTGAGAAGCAGCTGAGGAAAGGAGCAACGGAGCATCAAGCCATGAAGGGCCAGTGCTGGTTCAGCAGATAGCATGATTCACTCCAGCTGCCTGAAGACAGGTGTTCTTTTCTAGTCACTATGCCCTCTGCGTAGTGGGGAGGGGGATGGAGAGCCTCTTTCAGTCAAGGGCCAAATTCACTTTTGGAGAACCTCTCAGGGGCTGTATTTCGATGCTAGGTGGGGCCAAAGACAAAGAGGACAACCCCAAATTCATATATACATATGTATAAGCTTAAAGCTCTTATTGTCAGTAACTAAGCCTTAGAAGGGGCATTTTAGTGTTTTAGAGCGGAGAGGAAAAAACATGCAAAAGCTGGAAAGCCACCAATTGATCAGCAGTTATGGAAAGGGAGTAGGGCCAGGAAAAGGTGGCATGGCCATCTGGAGAGCTTTTCAGGGTTGTATTGGAACCCTGGGTTTGGGGCTCAAGAGGGCCAGCTTGATCTGGCGTCTAGGTTCTCATCCTTGCTGTAGCAGATTGATCTCCAGTTGCCAAAATGGAAAAAAGCCTAGAAAATCTTTTTTGTTGCTACCATGCTTTTGATGATGATGAAATTTGGAAGAGAATTTGCAGTAAATGATAGTACAACTTACATTTTGGTGCAGTACAGAATTAGGCACACCTAATTCCTTTTATTTAAATGTAGTTTGGAACACCCATTTATATTTGTACTGCGGCAAATGGCAGCACTGAATAAAACAGGAAGACAAAGTGTGTATATGTATGTGTGGAAAGACTTTGGGTAGTATCCAAATTTGCTCACAGGCTGGTGGAACCAACTGCTAACACAACAGGAAGCTGGCACTCCCGAATGCAAGCCCAGAAATGCACATTTCTGGAATAGGGTAGCTCAGCAGCACTAGCAGATAGGAGCTCTGTTAACTTGTCCTGTTCTAGAAACAAGTATTTGTGGACAGCCAGTGTGGCGTAGTGGCTAAGAGCATGGGACGGGGACTCAGGTGATCCAGGTTTGGGTCCCCGCTCGGCCATGGAACGAACTTTGGGCCAGCCAGACTCTCAGCCCAACCTACCTCACAGGGTTGTTGTGGGATAAGATGGAGGAGGAGAATGATGTAAGCTGCCTTGAGCCCTTTGCAGGAAAAAGGCAGGATATTAAAAAAAAAAAAAAAAAAAGTATTTCTCCACATTTCCAGGGTTGCTTTAGGAAACGCTAACTTCCTATTGTGCTGGTGGTGGGCTCCATGGATACAACAGAGCTAGGGAAGGTGCAACATTAGTATTAGACACTGCCCCATAGTTTTTTTGTAGAAGAAGAAAAGTTTGTATTATTTGAGCTTTTCACCCAAACATAAAAAAAAATGACCATGCTAGGGGCCCATAACTCTTATTCAGAATCAAACTTAGTTTAAACAGCTTGGTCCTAAAATATGGATAAATAATTTGAAATGCAATGACTGCATCCCTTCATTTCCTGTTCTTACCTACAAAGTATGCTGTTCTTGAGAACTTTTACTAAAATGCCGTATAAATCTATATACTGATACTTTATGCTTTCTTAAATGTCAATGGACCACTTTTTAGTGGAATCAGGAGCACTTCAAAAGTCACTTATGAATATAACATGTTACCAGTAGTCCTGTGCCACAACATTCACCATATCTAAAAAATAATAAGCTTCTTCATTTTGGATTTGAGTGTGCAATGTTCTCTGAATGCTATAGAAGTTGCATTGTTTTTGTATGTGATTTCTGGATCATTTCTACATACTAGGGAAAATCTTCACTAAACTCATCTTACCTAAATCAAGCTTATTTTGTCATCTCTGAGTACGTAATTTATTCAGAAAATGTTAGGGGCTTTCCTCCCACTGGAAACCTGATTCTTGAGCCCAGTTTAGTACAGACAGCTGCAATGCATGTTTCTTCCCCCTACTTAACAAACTATCCTGAATGTTACCTACCCTGCTGCATGGCCATTCCCACTGTTCACTGATTCTTGGCATACTGCCCAGGATGTATCACTGATCCCATTTGTAATATTGTCTGTAATATTAATATTTAAGTCAAAATAATGGTGCAGTCTGCTGTGCTTAGTAGGAGCCAAACAAAAATGAGCTTTGGAAAAGAATATAAAAGATGTAATCTAATAAAAATGTATTCCATGTAAACACATATTTGCTGAATGGATGATATAGATTTAATGAAATTATCCTGCCTTGTAAACAGGATATGGAAAGCAATAAAGGCCGATTTTGTATGAACAGCTCAATAGAAGGGAGAGAGGAAGAGAAGACCCATTATTATAAAATGAATTTGACCAGAGCTTTGTAAAATAAAAAAGGTGCTGTCCACTTAAACAGGTGCTTATGAAGGTGACTCTTGTATGCCTGTTTCACAGAGGCAAAAGTCCACAATTGTAGTTGCCAGTGGTGACCATGAATTCAATTCAGATGAGCAACTGGAAAGTCTACATGGGTGTAGGGCGGGGCAGAGGATGTTCTTTCAAAATAATCTCAGACTACTGAGTCTTCTCAAAAACAGCATCTGTGTTAAGTTGAAGGAGAATTGGATCAAACACATGAATCCTGCATTTCCCTCCTTTCCTGCAAAATCACCTCACAGGGCAGTTGTACTACAGGCATTTTGTTTCCGTGGAGCAGAAAGCAAGAAAGCCAAGCCTGATTGGCTAACAAACGCTCCATTGAAAGCAGAATAAAAATGAAAGGGCCTTCCCCTATTTTTTGGACATTGGAATTCACGTGCCCGCATGTGTTCCTGTTTTCCACATTTTTGGCACACAATTTCTGTCCTTATTTAAAATGCTATGAAATTGTCCACTTGGCTGTTCTGTTCTTCTACATCAGGGGTCTCAAACTCAACTGACCTGGGGGCTGCTGGAAGTAGAGTCTGGGTGAGGCTGGGCCGCATCAAGTATTCCACCCCCGTGGTGGGGGTGGGCCGCTCATCCCACGTCACTCCCGGAGGCCGGCCCGGGTGCCGCCGGCGCTTTGAAGGCCGCAGGGCCCCTCCCCCATGCCCTGCCCGTCCCGGCAATTGGCCCGCGGGCCGCGAGTTTGAGACCCCTGTTCTACATTATATCCAAGAGAAGATTCCAGGCCATTAGTAGTAGTGTCTGTCTGTCTCTCTTACAGACAGACATGATGGATACAAATGGTATGGTCTGTGTGGAACAACTTTTGTTTAATTTTGTTTAATATTCTTTCCAAATAAAACCAAACCCTCAAATGTTAAGAGTTATGACATTGGCATGAAGGCTTGCAGATGGAGTCAGCAGAAATGGTCAGCTCTCTTTTATGAGCGGAAGTGCCTTCCACCAGTGGCAGGCTATGTTTGGATTCAATCTGTTATGAACAAATATAAAGGAATCATCCACAGCTGCATAACCAATGGTCTCTGGTGTCAAACAGGTGTCTTCATAAAGAATTTATCTCAAGCTAAATTTGTGTAAGCTTGGGAGCTTGAGAGGCACCCCTCATATTGTCAGAGTTCTAAGCATTTTTCTGATCCTGCTCAGAACCATTTTTAAAGCAAAAAGATCATTTTTAATGAAACATTTAAAAAATGTTTAAAATGCATCAAAAAGTCCTGTTTGCATAAATTAACTGTAGCTTCTTCCCCCACAAGTTCCCAAGAGACACACCTAGGGCAATGCCAAAGTCACCTAGCCAAGCATACTGGGTCAGGAGAGATTAAATCCTGCTGTGGTGTCAGATCATCCATCACATAGTTTTCCCAGGGTTCAGCTGCTGTCCTCCTCCTCAACCTGGGTAGGTCCTTGGGTCCTGTTGATCGAAGATAATGATAGAGAGGTCTTCTCAGCTATCTTGCTGTATCTACATGGCTTTGTACATTCTAGCAAAATAGCCAGTCCGGAAATGCTGGACCAGAATGGACTAGGCCCTCCTAGAAAAACAAATTGGTGGCCTAAAGCAAGTGTGAAGGATAAAAAGTCTGCAAAAGGAATAGAAGCCTTCAGCTGGCATAGATATGTAAATACTGAAATTCTTTGTGTCAGAACCATTTAGTTATTAATGATTTCTTGAACTAAATACTTTGGAGTCAGTAGAATCATCAGGCTGTTGCTCCTCAGATGCCCTTCTGTGCCTTACAAGCAGAGAGCTGGAAACATATCCACTCAGTAACTGATCTGATCTCAAAGAGAGTGGTCCAGTCAATCATACCTCCAGTAGATAACAAGGCAGTTGACATAACATTCACTTGATAGTGTCTTCAACCATGTTTTCTCAGACTCAGTATATGTCCACCTTGTGGCATACTGCCATGGGACTGAGAAATGAATACAAGTAGTACAGAGCTGGCAAGAAGAATCATAACCGATAATCTAAGGAAATAAATCATATTCTGATTGTTTCAAAGGGGAAAAACAGATTTGCAGATCTGGCAGACTTGCAAGGTGAAGGTTATGGGACCTGACAGGTTTTCAAGCAATTTGTTTTATACGCTGAAAGATCTAAATGCGTTTGCTACCATTTCCAGCTGCTGCCTGCTTGAGTTGATAGTATATCCTTCTACTCAAGGGAGAAATGTCTCTGGGTATCTGTGTTTTCTGCAGTACCTTATGATCTGGATCAGGGAGCTATGGATCAAGTAGATATGGATGAGAGACAGGGTTAATGGGCCTGAGTTTTGTGGTTGGTTTTTTGCTCAGGGTGGGAGCCTATGGTGGATAAAAATAGGATTCCCTGTTGGTGAGAACCCAAGTAACAGTTGGAATAAGGATGTGACTGTAGTAGAGGTGGTGGTCTTTTATGCTGTCTGGTTGGCTGGCAGGCTGGATATCCTGTGACCAGTGGCTGCTCATAACCACTAGTTCAAATTTTGTGGTTCTATTTAGGTTGATTGTGTATGACTGGGTGACAAATGGTGTACGTGTGTTCGGAATGGTTGAAGGTATGTTTGCACAGCAAATCAATATTGAATGTCAGGTAATTTCTAGTGCAGCAAGATGTGAAAGAACCCATGGAGGTGGTACTGCTGTCTCAATCATTTGGGACTGAAACAGAAATGGCAGGAAGAGTAGATTTGGATATCAGAATTGCATAGGTTACATATGTTTATATGATGTTTTCCTTCTACTGACTCCTTCGGCTCTCATATATTGAGTAGCTGCTCCACAGAGCCCTTATCTCTTACAATGTTGCTACGTAATGCCAGATTGGTCTGCAATAAGACTGCACTCACTCATGATTTAATTATAGATGAGAAGGTTGATCAGGCATCTGTTACTGAGACTTGGGTGGGTGAGCTGGATGGCGTTTACCTGACCCATCTTTGCCCACCTGGGTTCATGAAGCAGCATCAGCATAGACTGGAGGGCTAGAGATGATTCACCAATCTTCCATCACTGTCACCAGAAAACCACTTCCCTTTGAAGCAGGTTTTGAGAAGTTATACCTGGTTTTGGTTCACAGGGTCAGATTGGAGATGCTGCTGATGTACCACCTACTCTGCATCCCAGCAACCTCCCTGACCACACTGCCAGAGGTGACCTCCAGTGTGTTTTGGGGGAACACAAGGACAGTTGTCTGAGGTGACTTCATTTTTCATTCTAAGGCTGCTTCTGGAACCCCAGTTTAGGATTTAATGGCCTCCTTGGCATCCATGTGTCCATTGTCATTCTGAGCACATGAGGTTGCCCCGAAATGATAAGATGAATAGTCTGAAAATTGGGAGGGGGTTCAAGTAACCCAATTGTCTTCATTTGAACTCATAACATTACTTCCCTTCTGCAGAACTGGTGGGACCCTCCAGATGTCTGCCCTAGGAAAATGTAATTTCCAAATTATTCCGCAATTCAAAACATGTACACTATTTCACATTAAGGTACACAACTTCTCCTAGAGTGCACATTTTGTACAATTTTTGAGCAAAAAAAGTGTATAGTGAAAATTTGAGATGTGCAGACTCTGGAGTATATTCTGTAGATCAGAATAATATGTATTCTGGTCTGCATATTAGTCTGGACAGTGCAAATGTGGTTCACTTAAAAAAAGAGGCCAAACAAAATTCTCCAGCTTCCTTACAATGAATGCTTACTGTTGTTATACCATAACTCTGTTTTCTCTAGACCACAAAAAGGGACGCGATCTACACTAATCTGTTATAAAACATAAACTTGCTCATAAATGAGGATATTTCTTCACCACAATCCATGCATAAAATTCAAGCATATCATACAAACCTTTGGGCCAAGAGAATTTGGTTATTCCAAAAAGGTTATAGGACAAATAAGTTATTCAACTGACCACTTCATTCCCCAGTACCATGTAGGACTCAAGTATTAAGCTACTGAAATTGTAGAGGAAGTGTCTGGAAAAATGCTGGACATTTATAGTCTTCGTAATATGTTAATAAGGAGTAATGAAACATTCATTTGTTTAGCATGTTTCCACCAAACTGGGGGAACGTTAGGCTTATGTTTATCTTTCCACAGTCTACAAAGATGCGGGTCTTAATCAATTGTGCATAACTTGCCTATACACATTTGAGAACATAATTAGCCAAGTTTTCCTTAGCATTTAGCTTAACTAAATTGTGGGTTAAGTGACTGATATCATCACAGTTCCCTCTCTTTGTGACTTCATTAGAACAGAACTTCTGATGGAGCCTGGTTTGTTGTGAATTAGGAAATAATCAATATATTCCTGTAGAGAGTGGGTGGGTGTTTATATCTATATCATTTACACCCAGTCCCCCAGTTACAAACATCCAAGTTAAGAACAACCCCTACATACAGACAAGAAAACCCAGAAGACCCAGCTCAGCCTTGAACAGCAAGCAGGTGCTGGCAGGTGGCGAGGGGAGGGGGGAGGGAGGGGGGAAAGGGAAAGGAGGAGGGGAAAAGCAACCAGTGAAGCCAGAACTAGTTCCACAGTGCCAGCAGATCTATAGTAGGTTTTCATGAGCATGTGTTGTGAATCACATGGAGTTAGTGACAATTAGGACAATTTTAAAGGAGTCCCATCTCCATCATCATCCAGTTAATGTTAGGCTTCATGTTCATTCATGAAGTGTTAACCTTTAATAATAATTTTACTTTTTAAAAATCTGTCTAAACTTTTAAAAGAATGGTACTGTATACCTACACACATGCATACAGATTCTCTCACTTTCTCTTCAGTACTTGTTACTTTGTTATTACTGCATTATCATTATTAAAATACTGTATTGTGTTCAAGATGTTTTAGTGTATATGGAAGTGTTTGACTTACATATAAGATCAACTTAAAGATATTTTCAGGAATGGAATTTATTCTTTATTTTTATAGAAGGAAAACAAAGAAAAAGTAACATGAAAAAGAAACCAAGTCACCTTACACAAAATTGCATATAGGACTAAGTACAGGAAATTACACAATTATTATTACTTCTCTCAAGGAATGAAATTAGTTCTTAACCTGGGGACCAGGTGTATATCTATAATGATATATCTAGAGAGATTTTGGAATAATCTTCGTCCCTTATAGCTTGACAAAAACCTCAATACAATTTTTAAAGTTTATTAAGTCATATCTCCTGAAGTTGCCAGTAGCATTGTCCCCCAGTGGACATTCTAGAGTGTTTTGTCCAAGCAACATTGAACAGGATGTCATAAAGTTTTCCACCACTGCATTTGGAGTGTTCCATGCGCTTATAAATTTTATTCACTGTTGAAAGGTATTCCTGAGGCTGTATCTAAATTTTCTTATCCATGACACCATTTTTAGTATCACTTCCTGAGATATACATTTCTGATTAGAGTATTTAAACTCTCTTACAGGGTTTTATGAGGATTAAACCATATCCCTTTTAATTGTATGCAGATGAGTGATATACCTGTCAGAAGTACATTTAGGACTTTGCCTCATCATCTTAGCAGTCTTGGCCCTCCATTCCCAGTTGGGTGTAATATGGCTGACCATTTAATGTGATATTTAAATGCATACATTTTTGGTAATACAGTCACCCTCAAGTTAATATGTAAAGGACCTACCTTTTGCATTTTTCACATTCCCCCCATGGCCTCTATATTCCTGGTTACAGCATAGTGTTTTTTTTAGTTTCCTGCAACTTGCCTGTCTGTCTTCTAGAGGTAGAAAAGTTGCAGAAAAGGGAAGCCAGCTTATTCAAGGGGGTTAGAGCAATGCTCTGTGAGGAAAGATGGCAGCATTTGGGGTTTCTTCACTTATAACAAAGGCAAGTATGGCAAGACCTGATAGAAGTGTAATTAATATTAGGAAATGTTGGGAAATTAAAAGCAGATAAAAGGAAATTCATCAGTGCAATTTGCTATACCAGAATATAGTGATGGCCATAATTTGGGGTCGCGAAGAGTTGGGCATGACTTTGCAACTAAACAACAACAAAATTTGGATGGCTTCACAAGGAGATTAGACAAATTCATGGATGATAACGCTATCAATCACATATATTAGTCATATTGGCAATATATTACCTTGATTATCAGAGGCAAAGTGCCAGTTCTTGGGGAAATATGAGAGGAAGGGCACTATTGAACTCAGTTCCTGCTTTTGAGTTTCTGTGGACATCTCATCTCATTGGCTGCTGTAGTGCGGGATTTGATGTGATGCTTTCATTTCTCAAATCCACTACGTCACACATACAGATCTAAATTTAAACAGATAACACTAGAGAAAATCTGATTGAAAGATGTGTTTGTATGCAAGGATTAAGTTTACCCATTTAATTTGACAGCAAAATGCAGGATGGGGAGCTCCTAAAACAATGAGTCAGATCTTAGCAAATTCAGAGTTAGCCTATTCGTCTAGAATAGTTCCAGACAATTTCATTTACTAATTCTGGGTAAAATGGTTGAGCTGGTTCAGTAGGCAATCTGTCTTGTTCCATTGATGCAGGATGGCTGCCAACTTAATCCTGTTTAATTATTTTTCACCTAGCTATGAATACGGATAGTGTCTTACTGGTTTCTGGTTAAAAAGTGCCCTGTGAGGCAATTGGGAGTCTTAAATCAGAAACTTTTGCAGGTGTCTTACTGGAAAAGATGTTATAGAAACTTACTAGACAAAGAAGCTGCTAGTCAGCTCTGTACTGCACTGTAGCGCCAGCTCTGAAAATGGCCAGAATGTGCGACTGCAACTATCAATTCATCAGGGATCACTGGACATAAGATTCCAAAACGTTTCACCTGATCTTTCAAAACTGCTAAGTCCATCTGACCCCCACTGCCCTCCTTGCTTCCAGTTCACCGGTTCTGATATCCTTGAGACACTAACAACAAGCACACCAAAATGAACAGGTATTATTATCTGCCCTTTATCCTGACCTTGATTTTTAATATACATTCCCTGTTTACTTCCTCCTCTTAACTCTGCCTTCATCATGCTCCTAAATTCCTTTGTCACCATTTCTTTCTGAGTCCTCATTTCCATCTGAGTGTCTTTCCTGGTTTACCTGATTGTTGCTGTATGTTATTATGGTGTGGCCCCCCCTCCTTACTCTGCTTCCCACGTGGTGAGGTTCCTTACCTATCTGGCATTTTTTAATGTACACCTTGGAAAGTGACTTACTGTAACCAACAGAACACTTCTAAGTAGAGTTCTTGTGCTCCACCAGTTCTCAAGGCCTACCGGCTCAGTTCAGTCATACTGAAAGTTGGATGCAGTTTTTTGGGAGGATTTTCGCTGGTATCTTTCTCTGTCAGTAATGTTCCCTCCCAATGGAATCAGTGGGAGAGAAAACAGCTACATGAGTTTCAGACTTACCTAGGCTGGGGGCCTAATCCAGATCCTGTTGAGGGATAAGGGGGATATAGCTCCGTCAGATCCAGTGATAGTCCTGGAATGACCTTCATTTATGGGAAGGATGGCACACATAGGTATAACTGTTGGGCTTTTGCTATTTTAATCCCTAGCCAGAATGGAAACTTCTCCACCATCACAGTGAAGCTATTGGGATATATGTACCATATAGTGTTCAAGATATTTATATTTTTAATGCAGGTTATTCAAGCAGTCTTTTTTGGGATCTGTGTATTGACTGATCTTTCCAGCCTTCTGACTAAAGGAAATGACAGCCAAGAACAAGAAAGACAGCTACGAAAACTCATTTCCCTCCGTGACTGGATGATGGCTGTCTTAGCTTTTCCTATTGGAGTTGTAAGTATTATGCTAAGTAATTAATTTCCCTCCAGTTTGTCACATATAATCCCTCCATTGTTTTCAGTCTATTAAGATAAGATTTTGTTGGACATAACAAAATGGGCTTAATGGTTATTTAAGAAATGTTCCTAACCATGTACTATTTTTCTGTGCAATTTACATATTCTGGAAGAGTGTGCCATTTATTTATTACATTTACAAGTACTTTATATTTGTAATATAATTGCTTTTTTATTGTAGAACTTGAGTACTCTGTGTATGTTTGTGTGTGTGTCTGTCTAGAAAGTGGGATTGCCATTTCCAATATAAACACATAATTTCTCTGTGTGTGCTGTTTATGTTCCATTAAACATGCCTCCAGAGAGTACTTAGGCCAGCAAACAACATAATATAAAATCAACAATTAAAAACAATTAAATCAATGTAAAATAACCTTAAATCAATTTAAGAGCACACATTTGTCACAGAAAGCATTGTAGCAAAACAGCATAAAAATCTGCTAACATGTCAGGTTATCAATTTCAGTGTAATCTCTCAAAGACTTTCGCTAACAACTTGTTTTGGAATAGCGTCCACTAAGATTATCTCATTTTATGTTGCTTCCTTTGGGAAAAGCCATTTCCTAAGGTAATCTCAGCCATAACCATATAAGGCTTTAAAGACTTGCACCAACATTTGGAGTTGGGTTCAGAACTGAATTAAGATCCAGCAGAGTTTTTTGAGACAGGTATAATTTATTCCCATCAGCAATTCGTTTATCGATACAGGTCTCTATTTGAAGAACTTTCAGGAATGTCCTGTATTTGAAGGTGTCCTCTATGTGGCCTCTCCTGTTTAATTTCTTTTTAAGGATAACCCATGAGAACTGTCAGTTTCCCATCACCAGTTAACCCTTGGACAGTGAAGCACCTGGGTCAACTGGTCCACTGTCTCCTCCCCTCCCCCTCTGGCAGCCTGGTGCATAGAGAACCTTCGGAGGCGCATAAAAGATTGCCTGCTGCCTCAGGTAACGGGTGTGCTTTCAGAACCCCCAAACTCCCATATGGATTGTATGGGAAGCAAAGACACAGCTAAACAAACACTCATCCACTAAACATTTATGCATTTAAAATATTTCTTAAAATGTATTACATGCTGATAGAAGAATTAGTACAGTCTGTGGGGATAGAGAACGAGAAGAAGCAGCTAATCAATAGCAGATTTTAGCAGAATGGAAACATAAGGATGGTAAAGATTATCTAGTTCCCTGAAGAGAGACACAGAAACTCAGTAATAAATCCCACCCATAGAAAATTACTAAATGATTTTGGCAGACTCTGTTTAACACTTCTGTGTTTCAGCTAAGGAAGTATATTTCATTCATCTCAGGTCTTATAGACGATTTGTAATCTAGCAGTGTATCTGCACACAAAGTAAACAATTCCCTCACTTTTCTTTTCACTGAACCAGGGTCCTCTCTGTGGAAATAATTGTTTTAATTTGGATTGGCCTGAGTGTGCATAATGGCAATTTCCAGAGGGACTTTTCTCTGTTGCAGGCAACAGAAGCAAGAGGGAATTCCAAAGTAGAAATATTGGTAACAATAATTTAAGCTCTGAGAATTCTTCAAACCAGCATGCTTTTCTTTTGGATATCAAACTATACATTTATCTGTTACTTCCATTCTTAAAAAACTGTATTGTATAAATTTGAAAAAAATCCATACTTTCTTAAAATAGAACAAAACATGCAACAGTAGCTACCACTTTGATTTCAAACAAAACACAGAAACTTCCAATGGGCTGGTAGTTTATTAACAATGGATAATAGAATTTGGTGGTTACCGGGATCAATTTTTTTTTTCTTTAAAACCCTTTTCTCTGTGTCTGCTCTTTTAGTTCAGCTGTATTTTATTTCTTCTGGTCAGTAAGGAAAGGTATTAGTATGAGCTGAAACACGAATGTGGGGGGGGGGGAACAACACAAACCTTCAATCAATCACACTTATAATCCAATACATGATCATTTAAACCAGCCTTCCCCAATTTGGGAGCTCTGCAGATGTCTTAAAGTGCCACTTGCATCTTCTTCAGTCACTTAGGGAAGGCTGATTAAAACTATTACAGCCTAAACAGGAGGGAAGCACTTTTAAAACCTGTAATTCTTTTCTTTCTGTTCAGGCTTTTTAAAAAAGTCAAAATTCCTTAGTATGTTCCTCTTTGAATTGTCTTGGTTAAAGCAGAAACATTTGCATTAGTAACAAGTGAGTTTAGGCTGATCTTGCAGAACACCCCATTATGGGTTACCTAACCTGCAAGGGGTCATGACATATATAACTTCTGTCCAGGGGTTTGTGTGGCTTTTCATGAAGTGCAAACCCAGCTGACAGGAGTGATTTGAGGAATAAATATATAATGATCACATGTATATTATTAACAATCTTGCCTGAGTTACTTTTCATTCACCTCATTGGTTTTGGAATGTTCTGTAATCTACAGCTTTTTCCCATGCTTGCAAAGAAGAGTCCTGCTTTCTGTTAAGAGCAGGCTTTTAAAAACACTACCTACTTATGGTTCAATCTAGAATAGCTGCAAACTCCATTAATCCTGGAATTAATTGACTTCTAATCAAACAGGTTTCCTCCCCACCCCCACAAGAATGAAAGGGCTGGGAAGTCATGGGCATTTAACTAAACCTATATTCCAGGTAGTTCAGAAAGGATGATTATAATTGTTCTTTTTTACTCATTCATTTTTGCTTTAATTTGTGGCATTGTTACCAAAATGACTTCTGCTTCTTAAATGTCTGGTTGTTCCTAATTCTAAATTCTTAGTAAGATGACAGTTTGTCATATTGCTTTTCAAAGCTTTAAAGTGGAACAGGCAAATGGAAAGATTTTCTCACAATGGAAGAAAAAAATGCTTTTGTGGGTATTATTCATAATATTGTCCATGCTGCTATGAAATTTGATTGGATATTCCAAGGTAGTTGGTTGTGCCAATACAAATCTTTCCCAAGCCTTGATTAGAAACTGAATGAACCATTTGTGGTCTGTGTGAGTAGTAAAGGTGGCTCCCGATTATAGATCTAAATATAATATTTAGCTGTCTTTGAATTATGTGTTTAGAAGAGATGCAGTAATTCAAATTTAAATTTTGCATTTTAATTTTGCATGACTCTGCAGTAATGTTATAACCTCATGCCTTATGCACATTCAGAAGGCTACGCTTTCACACATTTCAGCAAGTGATTGGGCATGTTTATATAAGTCATTGTCTTATGAAAAAGAACTTTGCTGCAATATGCAATACAAATCAAGCCATGAATCTGATGGATGTCCAATGTGAAAAACAGCAATACATCAATAACATGCTTCTAGTAAAGGCAAGAGCTCATAAGGCAGCTTATAGTAAATATGTTAAAAACAAAACAATTCAAAAAAGACTGAATTTACCAACTAAAATCATATATAGGGCAGGAGCAATAAAATCAATAAAAACTTTGGCAAAATTTAAAATAAGTCTGTAGGGACCACTTAAGAGCTATGAGAGAGGGCCCCAAGCAAAGTTCTCATGCAACTTGTGCGTGTGTGTTGTTTTTTTACTGGCAGTTTTACTGAGTTCAATGGTTGCATGGGTCAGGGACTGCTTTGACTCCCAATTTGCTTCACTGTGACTGTATCAGTTAGATGCTAGAACTTTATCTGTTACTCTGAATGCCTTTTTTTTTTTTTTTTTTTTTTTAGAAAAGTGTGAGTGTGCCATATTCGGTCTCTTCAATTTTATGTACATCTCATTTTTTTATAACACACTAATATCCTATCAAGATAAAACCCAAAATGAACATGGATCTGAAATACTATGTGTATTTATTTTTAAAAGAAAAGTAAAGTGTGTGGCAACCACAGGGATAAAGACAGAATTTTCTGGAGTGGAAATTGGCTAAAATTTGAATGGTTCTCTTGGGCACACTTTCTATACCCCAGGCCTACCTGTGCTTGGGCCTTTGTTAAACAGTTCTTGCCACCTGGATCACCAGATGGTTGCAGCCAATTTTGCTGAACCATTTCCATTCATTGGCTGACTTTGGTTCGGAGACAGATGGAACTTTCTATCTTTTGTCACTTTTACCTCACTGGCAAAGTCAGCAAGTTTTCTTTGCTTCACAAGATACTTCATTTGCTTGCCAGCTCTGTTGGATTCACTCTGTGATCATTCAGCTCAACTCAGTATCATCCATTAATAGCAGACCTACTTTTTGAAATACAGCACTGGAAGTTACTTTCTTAATGTGCACATTTCATATGCCAGTTGTATTTAACAAACTCATCCCAACCACTTTCAATTGGACATATCTTGGAAAGACATGAAACTTGAATCATTTTCTCTGTTCTCCAGCTTTTTGTTCAGTTGATTGCCAACATCATCCAAAGGAAAGAGAAATATATATGTAGAGCCAATGTTAATATCAGGAGAAGAAAGAGATACTGCTTGCAGCTATTTGCAGTGTCTTGCATCTGATCTATAACTTGGCTCAAAGCTAAAGTTATAGTCAACCTAACAGATGGAGAAGTATACTGAAAACTAAGGCTCTACAGTCTGAATATCTGTTGCAAAAACAGCTAACTAGTATAGATGATCTAAATCCTTCAGGCTCAAAGGAGTCCTGGTCTCAAAAGCAACACTTTTGAACTTTGGACTCAAAATTCCTCATGTGTATAAACTTAACAAAAATATGACATTGTCTAGAATGGCTTTCAGATAGGAAACATTTGTTGCTGGTTTTCACGTTCAAGTGAATGTCAATTCCAAGTTATTTATTACACACTCACACAGCTTCCAAATTACTCTTTCCAAACTAAGGCTGCAATCCTGTGTGTATTTGGAAGCACTTGGAACATGGGAGGCATAGAGAATGCCTCATATATTCTATATCAAATTATCCATCTGTTGAATAATGCAGGACCTCAGACCTGGGGGCCAAAGGTTGCCCTGCCTGGGATCCCAATAAAACCACCGGGCTTTATGTAGAGACCTTCCACCTGCATCTAGGGGCTGTTTCCCCTGAGTAATGATTATGCTGTAGTATTCTGGCTGCTTTGCAGTCCCCCCCCACACCATTGCAAACAGTTGAATCTTATTCCTAATGATTAGTCACTAGTAATAAGAGCATCCAACAATAATATACTGGTATTTTTGACCCAGCTTCCTTGGTCTTACCCAACACTGAAAAGTGCCATCTGAAAGCTTTTCTTAAACTGAATGTGATGGATGGGCTGAAGGACATTCAGTAACCCCCCCCCCCCAGTCTACTGATTAGACTTGAATCTCATTGATGATGGCTTCCTAGGGCCTTAGGCCCAATTAGGCCTGTGACTTTCCACATACAAGGCATGCACCCTGTTGCGCTGCAGTCCCTCCAATGTAAAGTACACAAAACTCAATAAGGATTATTTTATGGTAAATCTATATAAGATTCAGATGCAAAAGGGGTTGTTGGCATCACCAGGAAATATGCATGTGCATGGCACATTTGATCTTTTGTAAACTACATGTTGATTGTCCTTTGTTAAAGGTAAAAATTATTTCAAGCATTAGCAAGCTCCAGTGTTCCCTGGATAGCCTCTTTCCCCTTTAATAAAGCTACCCTCCCTCTTGCTCTGAGCCAAGTCATTTTTCTTTTTCTTATTATCTTATAGATTCAGATTATCTCTGTTCTATTGAATTCATTCTTTTCTTAACAAAGTAAATCAGTTGGCAAGCATTTGACTTTAGCATAATGGAAGCTATTCCTTGGTAACAATTCCTGCTGCCTCTGTAATTATGTGCAGTGTAATAGAACTGTGCTTCTTTAGGATCAGTGCAACACTTATTAACCCTTCTACTTTGAAACATACCCCTTTGCAAAGTGGTGGATCTCACCATCAGCATATTATGCACATAAATTCCAGAGGATGAAAGGAAGAAACTTCAATAATAATCACATATGTATTGAGAATAATTAATTGAATAAAACCAGAATCCTGTGTTAGGAAAGCAGTAGGTGACCCTTACCTTAAAGGAAACCCATAATCTATACACACAAAGTGGCTGAATTAAACTTTTAAGATGTGTGCTTTACCTTGCAATCCATTATAGGATTGGGAGATGTTCAGAGTACTTAGACTTCCTTCTTACACCCTCATGAGGCAGCAGGGTTCAGGCACCTATTAGAGGAAAGCAGCATAGTTTCCCCCTCCTGCCTTGTAGCACCTTTACACTTAGTGTGTTGCAGTCATGTGTACTGCATTTTAGCAGGCCAATTGCAATGCCTTTCACGAGGCTTCTTTGAAGTTCACACCTCCAGTGGTGGGTGGTTGCACCTGCTACAAAAAGGACCAAAGCTTCATGTGAGGGTTTAAGTAAGACTCAGCTGTTGGTACTCTTCAGGGATGCACAGAGAGACCTCAGCTTAGACTCTAAGCCTTAGAGGACTAAGTCTGCTAAGAGACAATGAGTTCAGCATGGATATGATACATCTAGCATAGAGGGATCACTGCGGAGCAGAGGCGGGCACCACTCCCCCACCTTGCTCCTTCTGTGCAGGGTACAGGATTGTGGCAGTGAATATTCATAAATTCAGCTGAATGGAAATGCTAAGTTAACCTGGTCCTTTGGCAGTTAGTGGAAGCTGAAGTTTACTAACTTTAGATTCTGTACAGGAAGGTTATGAACAAGTTCTGGTCCTGAGGAAACAGGAATTCATCTTTAAGAATTTGTATGTAAGTCAGATCATGTATAGTTGGACTTCCACATTCATAGGAAATGGGGCACTGGACCCGGTTTAAGTGGAAAAACCACAAATATCTCTGGGCCCTCCCTGCCCAAACTCATCAGTGCCTTCTCTTTGCAGCAGGGAAATGCTAGAATAGTTTCACTTTCTGGATGGGCATGGGCCATTCTTTGGAGGCTTTCCTCTCTCCCCTTTTACTTCATGTTTCTCTATAGTGATGACTGCCTACATATATCTATTTTAAGCCATAACCTATTACACATTTTACTGGAACACATGACATAGCAACCCACCATTTACCCATTTACCTGTGGTGATTGTCACATTATGCCAAGTGTCTGTGGGTGCCTGGCTTACCATGAACCCAGGCAGCTGATTTGTTAGGCATTAGACAATGTAGCACAAATTGCTATGTGCCAAATGTGCTTAGGCCAAGAGCAATTTGTGGGGCAAAATTCTGTGACTCCCAGACTGTTGGAAGAATAATCAGGCAGTATATCATTGAGAAGAGTCATCCAAACTCTAAACTATACCCTGCATGGAAAGGAAAACTCTTGATGAATAACAGTTATGCATTTTACCATTTAAATGTAAAATTCCTAAAATAGACATCTGTGTTTCTGTTTCCTTCTTTATCTAGTTTGTTGTAACAATGTTTTGGAGCATCTATATCTATGACAGAGAACTAGTTTACCCAAAAATCCTTGATAATTTTATACCACCTTGGCTGAATCATGGAATGGTAAGTAGAATAACCAAGATATTTTTCTTGCTTAAATGAGTATCATTTATAGAGCCATTTCATTGTCTAGAGCAGGAGCAGACAGTGTGGCCCACAAAGGCAGTAGTGGACCTGTGGCACCTGTCCTAGCACCCAGCGAGTTGTCCAGCTTTCCAACTTAAAAAAGACTTTTCTTACTGGCATCTGGAAAGTCTTCTAAATAAAACAAAGATCTCTGGCCCCTGTCATCTTCATTTCCCATTAATGCTTATGGGTAAGACTGGGGCTCACAGATATTCTTGAGGAATACAGGATGTGAGAAGGTGCATATGTTTTCGTCTGCAGTGTACCCAGTTACCAAGTAACTGTAGGTAGGGGAAGAGGGAACAAAGGATGTCTGCCACCTATTGTTTGGTCAGCTGGGGTGGGGGGACTAAAGTGAGCAGCTGGGGCTTGGGAGAGTGGATGGGGGCTAGGAAGGTGGCAGAAAGCCAGTGGAGAGGGGAGAGAGCTGGAGGAAGTCAGTGGGGACTGGGATAACCCTATCAGAGCAGCTGGGGGGCAGATTGAGGAGGATTTTGTTCTTGCATGTCTGAATAGATGGGGAAAGGGATAAAGAGAAAAATGGAGTTCTGAAGGGATTGTGGAGGATCCTGAAAAAGAACACGTGTGACTTTTCATGTGCCTGCAGTGAGCAAGGTAAGGAAGGTATGTGGCTGCAGGTGGGAATACATACATGCATGCTGGATACAAGGGGTGTTTGTGCTTCTGAGAGAGAGACAGACTAAGAGCGCTGAGCAGGTGAAAGAAAGAGGGCAGGAAGGTGGGAGTATAGGTGGTGATCCAAAGTGAGAAAGAAGAAGAGATGAGGAAATGAATTCTCTGGTGGGACTGTGAGGGTAGGGAATAAAAGAAAAAGAGTTTGGCCTCTTTAAAACTGAGGTTTCTGTTGCCCCTGAAAACTGAGAGTTCAAAAAAGATGCTTAGTGTGTTGGCCTTCAGACCCTTGCACTTTCTCCATTGCGATCAGCCGTGCCTCTCCCATGACAACCATTCTGTTGTGCTGCCCAGGACATTTCCTCAAATTGCCAAATATGCTCTAGGGGTCCAAAAAAAAGCTTGTCTAGCCCTGGTCTTGTATGTATGACATTAAAAAGTCAAAAATGTTTACAGAGAAGTAATTTATATAATTTAAGATAATTTTTTTCTACAACAGTGGAGGTATAGAGCCCATATTCACTTTAAACTCAGATCTAAGTGTTCAGGACAATTCTTTGTTATGAGTTTTTATATGTTAGTGCAATGTTAACTGTGCTAAAATCAGTATTACCCAAAAGATACAGTGACAGCTGGAAATGAACTTACAGAGCAGCCAAAATGCTGTTCATTTCCTACAAAAAGTAGTAGTAATAGATCTGACTTGATAGATTAACTTTGCACTATCCAGATGCTTATTATGGAGGGTGAAAGAATCCCCCAACTGCAATAGACTTCAGCTGGTCTAAGGTAAGATGAGAGGAATTTCATTGCCTCCTACCTCAGTTTTCATTGCTGCTGATGAATTGGTATATTTAAGAATGCTGTGCTAACTGAGCTGATGATACTGCCTGGGTGCTGTTTCCTACATTCATGACATTGAGTGATGGCTGCTTCCATGACACAAGCCCTATATATGAGTTCCCTTTTTGCATCATTTCTATGGCTGTGTTCTGGGGAACAGATGCCACCTTCTGGTTGTCTGCATTCAAAGAATATTAACATACTTGTTAAAGACATGTGAACAATGCAAGTTTTGTCCACTGGCTTTTCATATTATATATTTTTGCACAAAGACTTTAGTCCGGGGAAATGAACTGGGGCAGGGTTCAGCAAAATGTGACATTCTTCCTCCCAAGAGACCTTACTAAAACCTTTCTAATTTTTGATAATTGCCACAGCCTCTGTGACACAGCCTACCCCACTGAAGCAAGTTTCTCATCTGCAGGAGATGCTTTCTGGGGAATCCCCAGAGTGGAAAGGGCAAGGAGGTTCACCCCAGCATCTCCAGTAAAAAAGATCTGGAAGCTGCTGATGGGAGAAAACTCTTTCTATCTGAGGCTTTGGAAAACTATTGCCATTTGGAAGATCCTTGTCTGAAAACCAGCAGAACCTCAGTGTGCACTGAGGTGGACCACTAATCTGACTTATTATAATAAAGCAGCTGTTATGGACTGTGTGTGTGTGGGAGGGATTCCCTTCTTTATAAAGGCTGCCACCAATTAGGTTGAGCACACCCTAGTCTGTTTAGTATTCAGGCAATTTCTAAGCCCTTCCCTTGTCCCAGCACTAATTTTAAAAAGATGAGGAATTTATTTTCCCAAAATGGAGAAGTTGCAGGAAAAAAACCTTGTGAAATAGCCTAGGAATGTAAGAGGTAGTTTAGCAACCATGCAGTCTTGCATGTTTGGTGAGAAATTTCTGATTTAAAACAATGTAGCCAGATGTCCATACTATATATCTATATCTATATAGGAGGATTTATAGGTGTGGAAAAAATGAGAAAAGAAGAACCAGAGCAGGAAGGTAATAGTCACACACAGAATTTCAAGCATCTACACAGCAATTTCTGAGCATTTCAGATATTTCACTTATTTTTCAGTTCAAAAACTTTGCAACAAAGGTCACTATCAGTTATATGACAGGTATGGAGCTGAACTGACACACAGAGATACTGGCTTGCCTAAGATTACATAGAATTAAATCTAGTGTCTCTTCCACACCACAGTCCTCCATTCCACCAAAAATCTGTTCTGGACAGTTTCCCAATCTGCAACAGAGTTTGGGGGTATGGGAGGAAGGGAGGGAGGGAAAATTTACCCTCCTTGAGTCAGCTGATGGAACTGCTTCTATCAACAAACAGTGGATAAAATACTTGAAAAGCAATCCTGTGCATTATTAGACAGAAAAGTGTTCTACAACTCCCAGCATTCCCCAGTTAGAATGGCCTTTAAGTAACCTTGTCTAAATTCTAAGGCCTTCCTAATCCCCAGCTTAGTCTTGTAGCTATTCAGTCATGCTAGATCTATGGTGAATGTAATGGATGTGGCAGGTGCTATTGGGGTTCTTTTCTGCCTTCCATGCAACTTCTTGAGCCTAAAGGCATAGACCCAACAGTCAGTTTAATGCACACATGGTTCAGCTGTAAGCTTATACCACTTCCATTAACTCTGACAAACCCAAGTCAGTAATTTGTGCAACGTTTTTACTGGACGTTCCTGCCATTTTCATGGTTATTTGCTCTTCTAAGAGTTTTTTGTCATCATTGCTTTATTTGCAGATCAAGAACTGTAAGAAATGCATAGGATTTTGTTCTTTGTTACTGATATTGTTACTCTTCATTTTACACTGATGCAATATTAAGGTTTTTCTGATAGAAGTGGTTAAGAAAAGATGAGTTGGCAGTGTGCTGCGAAAAAACAATCTTTTGTGGATGCATGGACCTCTTTTGCAGAACTGGAAACTTGAAAATTACAGTAATGATCTGCCAGCCTTATTTTTGATACCTTATTTATAGTTTATATGATTATTCATTTTATGACTGTCCCCCCACTAAAGGAGCATGATAACCCTTGAAACTCTTGGTTGAAATTAAAACAAATGTAAATACAAGCACTTAAAAGGACACACGATCATGTTGTATACAGAAGGGTGTGTATTAAACATTTTGTACATGTTTTATACCAGCATTTTCAACTATTTATCTAAGGAAGAAACTAAGATTCCAGAGAGTGTGATACATCCAGCTTAGCAGTTAATATCTGCCCTGATGTTATGCTTAATGGTTATTGAGCCTTGCATAGCTGATAAATCAGGTCAAGCCTTGATATAATGCCAAAGAAAGTACCAAGTCTCTAGTGCATCTTCACTGAAAATGATTTAAACTAAATTGAATATAGCAAAGCTATATGATGTGCCGAATAGACAATTCTGTCATGAGTGAAGCCAAATTTTCTATTGATTTCTGTGTGGTAAGAACTTAAGCAGTAATACTTTAGGCTATTTATTTTAGGTATTTTTCCAGAAAGTGTATGAGGATCGTTATTATATTTACTGTATGGCAGTGTTAATTTCCCATGGACATAAGAAAGTACTGGAGTGACAGTTCTTTGGCTTTACACCAGAATTCCTGGTCACTTCTCATATTTTTAATACATTTACTTATTGCATACATGGGGGTTGGGGCACTACAGTCTCACCACAGGCAGTGGGTGTGCCTACTTGCTTATATTGTATCCTCTAGTTCTCATTCACCCATTTTGAGAAGCACCTTTGGAAGTCATTTGCAATCCCTTTTCCCATTTCTTACATCCCTACATTATGACAATTTGCTATTTATTCTGACTCTGTGCTCTTCCTGTTAACTACTTATCTATCTCTAAGAGGGCCTATCTTTTTACCTGCTGAGTGCCAGAAGCTTTGTCAGAAGCGTTTTGAAACTCCCAAGTCACTTTGCCTACTGGTACATTCCTATCCACATGCTTGTTGACCCACTCAAAGAACTCTGAAAGAGGAGTGCAACAGGGCATACCCTTTTTAGAAGCCATGCTGATTATTCTGCGGTGAGACTTGTCCTTATATATTTTCAATAATGTGCTAAAGAATTTACACCATGGAATACCCTCCCCAGAGACCTGACTGTACACCAGTTGAAAACCTGGCTTTTCTGAAAGGGTTTTGATACAGGCAAAAACTGTTTTACTGGTTTTATTTTGTTTATTACATTGCTGATTATTGTTATAGCTACATCATTTTATTGCTTTTGGTATTATTATTGCTTTCTTACATTGTGATTTTCTACCAATGGTGCTTGTTGGTTTAAATAGTATTTGTAAGCAACTTTGTATGTTATGTAAAAAAAACAGGATATGCTTTTACAGAAACAAGTTGGAGAACTATTTGTTTATTTATTTCATTTAAAACTTTTCTCTACATCTTGGGACAGTTTACAACTACACTGAAACTTAACCTTAAGAATAGCTAGATTAAATAATGGATGTGTTGATGTTGCAAGATTGGAATAACTTACCTTCAAACCATAGATTATGCTGGCTTATTTAACAAGCCATAGTTAGGATTGATCACAGTTTAGTGTTCCTAAACATTCACTTTAGTTACATTTAATAAAAAATTGAAGCAAATGCTTCTGATTTTGCAGCTGCACCAGAGAAGAGAAAGGGATGCATACGAACTCAAGGCTCACTCTGGCTTATTCTCATCAGTACAAACCAGTGGTTCAGTGCTTCATAACATAACCACTGCTTTTGAGTTGCAGATCAGGTGTTCACAACTGTTTGACTCTTTCTTTAACAGAGTTGGGGATTGCTGGATTTCACTTTTCTCCAACCCCATCCATCATAGCCAGTTGTTGTAAACATTTTATACTTTAAAATATTTCTTCTGTAGATTGGAGACCCAACTTGTTTCAAGCTCTTCCCCTAAGTCAGTCTCAGTCATGAATTAGTCCATGCTGTCTAAAAGTGGTTATGACTAATGGTTATAGGAGAAGTTAAAGTGCATAGAGCCAAATCTAAAGTTTGTGTGGTGGTGTAAACTTTGCAGCTCTGCAGAGATCTTTCTCTCTTGGTCTCACTCCACCCCTTCCTTTTTTCTCTTTTGTGCTCACAGGAAGTGGAAAAGGAAACAATCCGCAGAGACTTGATAAAAAGAGCATTTTTGAAATAGTGCTTAGCAAAAGTGCTTAGCACATTTTACTTCTACTACTCAGAAATTTTACACATCTTGGAGGTATTATGGAGGAGTGGTATCTTTCTTCATTCAATTTTTAAATGTCTCTTTAAAGAAAAAAGATAGCCTTCTATGTAATTAACTTTAGCACTCATTGCAAACAGCACTGTGTTGTCTCCAGACACCTTCCTTGGTGAACTTTCAGATAAAATTACAAAGGAATTATTACAAAGAAGAAATGTTCTCCTTTGCACTCCTTGAATCCTGCTTAGTAAGCTAAAACCTGCCTATTTAAAATTCACAAATGTGGCAAATATGACTTAATCAGACCACAAATATATTTTTAAAGCATTCCATGGTATCTCATTTATTTGTTTAATTTGCTGCCATAGCAACTGGATTCCACCACTTTTATAATTTTGTTGGTGGTAATGTTGCTAGTATTTTTCCCACAAACCTATGATCTGCTTGGTGTAAGCTTGGCAGGCAGCATTTCCTTCAATTGAAGACATATGCAAAAATGCAGTGTCCAGAAATCCCTTTTCCTGCACCTACCACTGTCCTTAGCAGAATAAAAAGAATATTTAATAAAGGAACAATATGGAAATTAACTTAGGCTTGTCTAGAGTGATGGAGAATTAGAAAATTTCCCCTTCTGATTTTTGTAAAGATCTTTTTGTACTTGGAAAGAAGCATGCCATTACAGTCAAATAAAGAAGTCATTTAAGCCCGTGCCGAAGCCGCAGTGCAGATCTACAGGTACATACAGGAGGAGGTGACACTGGTCTTTCTTGAGAAGTCAGTCAGAATGCAGTTATGACCCTCAGCACTTTCCGATTCCATCTCTTGGCATACTGAGTAGTTCCATGCATAGGGTAAAGAAATGGTTGTCTGCATATCTTGAAGTGGGCCAGGAAGTTAAGAGTGCAAGTGAATGCCTAATTTTGAGGATACCTATGACAGATGTCTGTGTAAGTAAGCTTCTGCTTCCAGCCTTGCAAGCCTTAGTATCATGCATTAAAAAGTGAATATTATGCACTAAAAATTGACTTGCCAACAGCATATGCAAACAGTGGAGATGTTGCATAATTTGTTTTGCTCCTGCTAGGCAGGGGGCACAAAATAGGTTAAATAAAAGTGATGAATGGGCCAGCTTCTGTCAATTTGCCTGATTCTTATGACTGAATCTGCTTTACTCTTCTGTGTTAACTTCTGCTTTCAGTATGTATTTACTCCAGGCTCCCCAGAATTGTGTCTTCCACAAATACTGGTCTACATCAACCACATGGCCACTGATAAGGGGGTGTCTTCCAAAACCTTTGCAGGTTGAAAAGGCTTATTCCCTACTTTATGTCTTCTGTAGGAACAACTGCAAGAAAACTGACATACTTTTAGAGTACAACTGACTTTGCATGACACCACCACCCAGCATGATAACTAGCCACAGTGTGTTATTTTGCTATTCAAAGTTAGACCCACAGGTTGACTTATTTTTGGGCAACAAGACACTATGATGACAACACTCAGTTTGTTCTAGAGGTTGTTAAACACTCAACGATCAACCCAGGAGATCAGTTCCATAGTGTGTTGCAGGGAGTGGCTAATGAGCTACTAGGGAAATACTGAAGAAACCTGTTGCTGGTCTTTGCAATCTCACCTGTGCTGCCACCAGTGGCAACCTCTCCACCGGTGCCAAAGTGGCACTTAGGAGTGATCTTCACTAGCTTCCCATCACCCCCTTTTGTAGCTCCAGAAATGTGCACAGTTCTATTTGTAATGTTTTGCCATTACCATTTGGTGTTTCAGTACACACTTTTGGCTTTTACTGGTTGATGTCCTTTTATGTATTAGCAGCCAAATGGTGCAAAGTGCAGTTGGTAACATAGATGGAATTTGGCAAGGTGAAACTGCATATAAGCTAATTAGCTGAGTTGTTGATTGAAAATCCCTGATAGAGAAAAGGAAGTGCTTTCACTGAAAGGGATGCCAACAGACCCTCTTCTTTGTAATGTAATCCTTTTGATTTCAAGTGTCAGACTGACAGTACTGAGTACCCTCCACATTTCTTGCACTATCCCAGAGCATGAGTTACTTCAAAACGGGAAGATACCCTTCCCGTGGCCCCTTTTCAGAGCACTCAGTAGTTCCCAGGCTGTTCTTTAACAAGTGTGGAGAAGTTAATTGAATGGGATGGACTGAGTAGGGACATGGGGGAGGGGACTCTCGCTAATCTTAGCACCCCATTTGTTCCATCCCCAATGCCATTTTTTTCTAAACAGTCTAGAAAATGTATGTATACCTTTTTAACTGGGAATTTTTCTGCAGATTTCATGGCTGAGACATTAATAGGGTGGAGGAAATATAATGCAAGTTTCTACTCCATTTACTTTGCAGCCATGAAACTGTGTATCTTTCTCCTCCATTTATCACCTGCGAAATTTTGCCACCCCTTTTTCAGTGCACCTACTTTTTTTTCCCTTTTCAATTGCAAGCTCAGCAGCTGTGTCCAGATTAACACATATGCAGTCTTGCCTTCTCCGGTTCTATATACACTGCAAACAGCACTTCATTCCTTTTGACAGTTGAATATATTGCTTAGATAAGACTGCTGAAGTTTATGCTTGCACACCTCAAAAAAGTATTGATCAAAACAAAAAGGGAAATGCAACCATCACAATGTAGGGCTGAAAGACTAACTGTACATTTTTGAGGCTCTGATAATTAAATACAATAAACTGTGGTGAACAAAAAGAGGCTAGTGAATAGAACAGGGAGACAAGATGGGTTCTGCTGTAAAGGACACTGGGATACGATCTGAAAGATTGAGGGGAAGAGTGGAGAACAAGCCATAGCGGGGCCAGTCATCTGCCAGGCACAGCATGCATTTTTCTGCAAAGAACTAACTCACCATGACTTTTCTGCAAGTTGGGTTAGTGCAACTTGCCCGCTATGTCAAGCCAAGCAAAGAGATACTTTTCACCTTTAAACTGATTTCAAAAGCCTACTTTTGGTTGCTTCATGCATAGGATTAATTAATTCTCTACATGCTTTTGATAAAGGTAGAAAGGTAGATCTATCAATCCTGCATTAACTGATATAAAGGAAGAATACATATAAAGGAGTAACATATATATGTTGTAATTGCTTTAGTAATCAGAGACCAGCAGAAAGAATACTGTCCAGTATAGACCATTCCTAAACCATTTCTCCAGTGAAACAGCAGTGTGGTACTCAAATTCTTAAGAGGGTGGTTCAAAAAAAAAAAAATCAAAAGGTCACATGATGTTAATTAACTTAATTTGAATTAGCACAGTGAACTGAATAGGGCTGGTTCATATTGGCTGGTTCATAGCTTTCTAATGCAAATGCTTTTTAATACAGATATGGGATCCAGCACTGTAAGTTAGTCTGTCTTTCCTGTAATGTTGATACATAAAAAGGGGCCTAACAATGATATGGAGCTTTTTAATTGCATCATTATTTGTACTTCCTGTACAAACAAATATAATTAGTATAATTTGCCGGTTTGTCAGGTTCTGGCTATTTTAGGTTCTCTTGAACTTTAATGCATTTACTACAAATCCAAATCTACTTAATCTTATCCAAACAAATTCTTGTGGGCTCTTCTGGACTGTTAAGGGGCAATTATGAGAGATGAGATAGCAGGGTGAGGCCTGGTTGAAATCTGGATGGGTGACTTAAATGTTGTGAACCATGCAGAGAGCTTAGGTTATAGGCGGTATAGAAATGTAATGTAAGAATAAGGATAATAATGAGATAAAATAGCTATAATACTTCTGAGGAAAAAGAAGCTGTAGTTTTGCTACTTCAGTCATAGCAAATTTTTTAGTAGGGGAAAAACAAAGGTTTTCCTAATCACCATACTGCAATGTTTTATTGGTAGTAATCAGAAATAACAATCCAGTAAGGCAATATCCTTGGTTAGAGGATGGAGGGATACAGTAATGGCTGACAAAGCTAACTGGCTTCCCTGCAAATGCACCTTTTCAAAACAGAGTCCCTCAGCTTCCTGTAAGGATGAGTAGAGGTTTTGAATCTTGGAGATGTTCAGTTTTACTTGCAGGAAAACCACTAGGCTTCTCCTATTTGTTGTCTGGAGATATTGAGAAGCCGGTGACTTCTCATATGTGGCAGTTACAGCACCCTAGTAGAACAGAAAGCCTTTTGAAATGATGGATAGTATATCAGGAACATAAGAAGTGGCTTCATACCAAGTCAAGGTATGGTCCACCTAAGTCAGTATAATCTGCACTATCCTACCCAAGCCAGGTACCTTGCAGATTTTTCAGATGTTAACTCCTGTCATTCCTGTCCTTTTACCCTGGCTGAGACTGATGAGAGTTGAAGTCCCAAACATCTAGAGGGCACTGAATTCAAACAGGTTAGTCTACACAGACTGACACGAGCTTTCTTGAGTTTTAGACAGGAGGTTTTCCCAGGCCTACCTGAAGATGCCAAGGACTGATTTCAGGATCTTCTGAATGAATAGAAGCAGGGTGAGAAAGACCTGTGCTTGCATTAAGACATGCCTATGTCAAATCAGTTTAGTTTCAGGAAAAGATCAAACAAGAGAAAACCAGGTACTAAAATGAGGTGGTGATAATAGCAGTCAGCTGGAGAGGGCCAGAAAACCCCAGGATGCTAATTATAAGTGCTGTACATCACTGGGTAAACGCAGGAAAGAACTGTTTAAAAGTATATAGCGAGTACTGAATGTCTGACCTTTCATTTAGCCCAACCAGGCATCTAATGTTTGCTTTTTCATTAGATCGCCTGTTAAAGTTATCATGAAGGGTAATCATTTATTCCAAAAAAGTTTTCCTTTTTCTGCAGCTGTACATTCTGAACTTAAAGTGAATATAAGTACTATATTCCTAATCTATAAAACTATTTCATATTACGTATTCTTATGTGTTCAGTACATCTTCTAGTCTCTGAGGCTTTGAGTCAGTTTGTCCCCCATTATCTGATTGTTAAAATTCTGTGCAAGTATACAATGTTTAAACATTTAAATGCCAAGGATGCAGATGTATTTGAAACTAACTCAGTTTCTTGAACAGAAACATTTTCTGCATCTCACTGCCACATGGCAACCACTTTTTAAAATGAACCAAATCCAATCCAATATGGCATAGGCCATAGGGGAATCTGTTCAAAGAAAACAGGTAAAAAATCAAAGTGCTTTAGGTATGCTAAAGTCTTTAGAACAAAACTAAAGCAATTAGGCACTACTGTACTATTATTTATGATGCACCAATGATACATGCCATGTATAGATATTCTGGTTCCAGAGCATGTAAGATCAAGACTTCACAAACAGCAGCAGATCAAAATGGGGGTAAATCAGCATCATTCCCATTTTATAAATCTAAGAACTGGCCTTGAGTTCTTACATTTTGGAGGGAATATAGAGTTTGTGGGTGAGTTCATATGTTACAGTAAGCTACCCTGAAAATAAATTATGGTCGGTGGTTGCTGCTTGCTGGTGCACATTATTCCTGACATGATCAGGAGCTCTGCAACTTGCCATGACTTGTTTCCCCCTTAGTTGTCCCATCTATTCCCAGTACATGTCCCATGGGCCTTAGTATCACTATCTCCCCTTCTGCTCTGCTACTCCACTGATGAGCAGTGTTTCAGGAAACAATTGCACTAATTAGTGGAGTAGAGGTTTCTTTGTAGAATAGTTTTTCCACCTTTGGGAAGATTTGCACAGATTTAACTTGGGTTTTAGGTTGGCTTGTTTGTTTATTTTTTCCATTTTCAAGGAGATGTGTGGAAATGTAGATTTATTTACTTGCTGGGAGATTTGCAGAAATCTGATAAAATGGAGTACCTACTCTGCTTTAGTTACTGCACTAAATTGGAGTAGCTACTGTGCTTCAGTGGGTTTCAACAAACCTCCTTGAAAGTGTTTTTAAATAGTTAAATTTGTGCAAACCGACTTGAAGGAGGAAAAAAATCTGCACAAATCTCCCCAAAGGTGGAAAAAAGACTGTTAAATTTGCATAACTCTATCCAAACACTGGGGGAAATGTTATATTTTGCAAAGGTTCCCAAAGTGGGTTGTGGGCAGCGGGGAGAGGGAATGATGCTGCGTAAGGAAGTGACAAAGTAGAAGAGTTACATTTACTAGTGTTGTTTCACAATGTAACAGAGTTGGAAAAACCTTGCTGGCTATGAGGAGTAGCTGGCAGGGTTTTTGCCATTCCTGCCAGGTGATTCTCTCACTGTTTTGAACAACCCACACAGAAGTGATTTTGATACGTTCAGATATAAAGACAATCCTCCAGAGAACTAGCTGCTCTAACCAGCCCTATTAAAACAATTGGTTCTAAGGGTAGCTTGTTTGCCAGTAACAGTCTGGGCATCATGCTGAACCATCCATACTGACAACCCACTTTGGCTTAGTGTGATGTGCAAACCAAGCCTATATTTCAGTCCAGATTACGGAATCTACAGATGAACTTCAAATAACACTTTCCTATTTATGGAAGGAAATGAGGGCTGCATTCTGCAGTGATGCAGAGTAGATATAGCACAGCTTACAAACCATGGTTTGCAAATTGGAAACAGCCTTAGGCACAGATAAATATTATGATGTGTCCCAAAGGCTCCCATCTTTGCCAGGATTTGGAATCTGGGGTTAAACTTAAAAATATTGTATGGAATGCTTACTAGCTTTTCAAAACTAGCGAAAAGGGAATTAGAAAATAGAATATAACTATAACTGGCATATCTCTTGAGGAAATTAGATCTATTTGACTGTTCTTTTGATCATTAAATCAGCATTACAATATACAGTCATTTGTCTCTGATTTCCATGGAACACATGAAGTGTTCGTGTGCGCGCGCACTCATGTGTGCACATGTTGCTTCTCATCTGTTCATGGCGGTAGTAGGGGGAATGAATAATGAAGATCTATGATAGCACTGATTTTCAGAAAGAAAAAAACTGGATCTATTCTGGAAAATACCCCTTTTTGATAAGACACCAGAGTTTACTAGTCATTTCCTTAATATTATAGCTGTGACTTAACTGGGAATGTTACAAATATTCACAGCTGTACAAATGATGTTACTGAGATCACAACAGTAGCCATGGATACCTGCATATTTTCATTGCCATATCAATGTGCAGTTCATTTTTCTGGGAATGACATTACTATATAAAAAATACAATGCAGCTCCAATAATAAATCTTAGTAGTTCATATAGGATTGGCTTTTATGCCAGTGCACAGGTTATTTCACCTGGATGCAGGGAGAGCAGCATGTCCAGTAAAGGCAAAAGAGGACCTTGAAAGTCTCAAATGGTTTTCACTGAACACGGTTAACAATACAAAAATAGATTGTTTTAATTTTTTGGCACTATAGCAACCTGTGATTGACATGTTTGGCTCTCTGCGTCCTTGAATGTCCTCATCTTTGGCTAGATTGCTGTTTCCCTATGTTTCCTTTATATGCTTTCTTTTTGTTGGTCCGCACTTTCAGACACAGCTTTGAAAAACTGCCCTGGAACTCATTAAAAAAATAGGAAGCTCATGTAGCTGCACAATTTCCATTCTTTGAACAAATGGAAGGACAAGCAGCTAAGAATCCCTATAATGGAAGGAAATCAAGATCCATTCATAAGAGAAAGAATTATCATACTTTATTTATTCATTCGGTTGGTTATACCTCGTTAATTCTTCTGCATAAACAATGAGGTCATGAGGCAAATATAACTGCATTCAGAGTATCTCAGAATATTCTCCTCTGTTCCAAAATATGTACCATGTAGGAACAGAAAAATGAAAAGTAATGGGTCAGTGGGATTTCTTCATTCTCAAATTTATCCCACCTTACAGAACAGGATACAGATAATTTATATCTAAGGAACCAGATTCAGGATTTTCAGCAAGCACACACAAATCAGACCATTTCATTTATTCTCTCATTTTCTTAACAAAGTATGTTTGTAATCAGCATATGCACTTATGTAGCTAATTCCACCCTGAAGTAAATACTATCTTCAAGCTGAAACATCTCAAGAACACAATTTGTCTAACAGCATTTAGTGTTCTATATGCATGACTATGCATATTATAATATGCATTCCTGAAATTGTTATTTTTTAGAAGACTGGTAAAAAAAAGATCAGGATTAACAAATATTATTTTTTCTTTAAACCTTAATTTCAGTTTTCTTTTCAGTTGATGCTGTTTTTCTGATGTACATTTTTAAATAGTGCAATTATGGGCTTAAGTGTTTCATAAGGCATTCCTTACAGCCCGCACACTTCTCTCTGGTTGTTCTTAGAGGGAGGAGTCTCCAACTGACTGAATTAAATCTTTGGGGGCTGCACACAGAAAAAGGAATCAGCACAAATATCCTTATGTCTCTTCCATTAACAAAGGCATCCACTGGATAAAAGATCCCTTTGCAAAGAGGTCACAACTGTATTGAGTTCTGTGTGTTTGACTAAGGGTTTTTCCAATCAGTTTTTGAAAGAATAAATGTGCGGCTTCTGTTATGGGCAATCCAAATATTTTGATATATCTAGATTACATTAGAGTGAAAATTTCCAGAGGGGTTGCCATCATAGTCTGTTGCCGCAACAAGAACAGAGATACCACAAGACTATTTATTGCTTTCTGTTAGGATGAGAAATAACGTTTTGACTCACCATGTGGCTTGGGATAGATTAATGCCTTTCCAATTATGTTACGAGAATAGTGAACTAAGGAGATGCAGTGTCCCTGATATCAGAGTCCTCGGTGCTTAGGAGCCGTACTGAGAGAGATGAGAGCTGCAGCTTAATGGGAGTGTTCTATGAAAAGTACAACCAGGACACAATGATTAGCTTCATCCTGCCCTGTGTGCTTGCTTACCTTCAGTTAGCCAAAAACCCCAGATACTTCTTCCCTGGCACGCCTTGTCTGACTGCAACACCACAATGCATGTGTGCTTCTCCTACATCACTGATCAACATGTTCTGAAACTCTCTCGCCCTTTTTTGCTTGCTCAAGCCACGTGAATTTCTCTATTTTCAGTTTACATCTGCACCTCAGTATTTGGCTCTCTGCTCTGGCTTTAAGCCTTGGTTAGATGGTAGCTTACAGGTCTTAGGAGATGATTATCATGATGTAGAGTAAAAGGAGATTTAGCTTGTGCTGACAGCACCATTAGGTAGCCTTGGCGATAATATTAAACGATTGTTTGAGGTGGTGTACCGAGAATATGTGTGTTAATGACAGACCACATATTGTCCTGCTTCCATTCTCACTGAAGCACAGGTTTGGTTGCAACATTTCCAAGTGCTTTATTCTACACAATATTTTTTGTCCCTGGAAATGACCTTCAAATAATTGCCATGAGGAAAAGGTTATATTCTACCTTACATCATGATTTTGCTAATGAAATTATTTCAGGCTTGTGGGTATTAATTAAAATATTTTAATCACAGCGATCTATACAGTGGACTTGATTTGGGCAAACCAATGGGCTATGTCTTGTTGGGGACCAAGATCACATCCATTCCTTCTGCTAATTAGACCTACCAGATATGGATTGTCCTGGAGTTGGATCCAGAGAAAAGTCCATGGAATAGGACTCATGAGATATGACTTCCCATCCCAATGGCCGCCACTGAGTTCTTGAAAAGGCATCCTGAAAGTTGGGGGAACCTGCTGGATGCAGGCGAGTGAGGGAGAAGGGGATAATCTACTCATGGAAGTTGCCTAATGCCTGATTTTCAGCGGTTGCTTCTACTCACACTTTCATTCACATGTGGACATCAAACAGGTCTTGAGATAGTGCAGATATACCTGCAGGTGCAATAAGTGTTTCATACTGCATGTAACATCATCCAGCTTGAAATTTTTATGAACAATTTTAGAGCATTGATGGGGGACTGAACAAATGTAGAACTGGGTCAGCTCTGGAATCACACAGATCTGGGAATATAATCTGCCAGTGTTACCTAAATCTGTTGAGTTTCGATGTAATCTTATAATTTAGGGTGCCTGCACAAAGGATTTATAATGTCAATTTTAAGTTTCATTTATGTGTCTTCAGATAAAATGCTGTTGTTTTCTTCTCACTGGATTTTTGCCTGCATCTTTACATTCCTTCAGTCTCTCCCTTCCTCCTTCCCTCTGCAGCATATTCTGCTAAATGTTGAGATGCTTTCCAAAAGTGTGAGTCAAAAGATTATGCTTTGGCACAATGATAGCATGGTTTGTTTGTTTGTTTGTTTGTTTTCTGGATAAAATGAGGAGGAAGACATACATATAGAAAGCAGGTTTTCTGTGCTCATTCATCTTTTGCAAATAGGTAAAGGGCTGATTAGTGCAATGTCTTATATGTATATGTGAAGCATTTATAGGGCATATCATCTAACATTTTTATCTGGAATTCCATTGGCCTCATTCTAACATGTGCGTCATGCAGGTGGCTGTTTTGGGAGAAGTCTTATTAGAATAGTTTATATTTACAGGTTCTGTAAATGAAGCTGGGATGCTGCAGTTTCACTTCTGTTCTTTAGAAAGCTTTTTTAGCTGGGAAAATGAATTAGTGTTTGTAAAAATGAGGAAAACTGACTTTCCTCACTTGTCTAATTGTGTTATTCTGCTATACCACAGCACGACCTGGAGGTTAAAAACTGTTTCCGTAGAGATTAGATCTTAATTCTGCAATAAAACAAAGAGCAAATATACCCATGGGTAGAAAAGCTCACAAGTGAGGTTCAGTCACACATGATCTGTAAAGTGGGAGAAGAACTGTTGCTGACCTTTTACTCCATTTATTACACATGGAGTCAACCACAAACAGATTTCTGTTAATCCTGGATGTGGTAATGAACTATTCAAGAAATGAAGCATTATTTACAAAGCAGGTAGGAGTAGAAACAAGGAGTAGAAAACAATGCTGTTTGAATATATTTGGTGAGATGAATTGTGTCTCTTAGGGCTTCTTCCAGAACTTTGCATTCTCTGTAGGGAATATGTTCTAAATTTTTTCTGTTGTTCATCTGATTATTAAAATCTAAACCAAGAGTTGTGCTAACGAGAAGGGACTCAAAACTCACCCAGACAGGAAGTTGTGGGAGTTGCTGCTTTTGAAATCCCTAATGTAGGTGTGCTACAAATGAAAGCCATTTGGCTATTAGTAGGGAAATAGGAATGTTGCTGAGTTTGACAATTCTACAACACTTTATTTTCTTTTTGCACTGCAGTTGTCCTGTCAACACAGGCCGAAAGCCAAGTTGAAGCTACCATTCCAAGTCTTGTAGCAAGGCCCATCTTGGTTTGCTGTTCACATTCAGACAAAAAAGTTATATGTCACTCCGTATTGTGACAATTCTTTGCTTTAACAGTGCAATACTGTCAACCCCCATTATGTGGTAGAATGTGCAGTACAGTCATTTCCCCCTCTGGTCAGAGAAAGCAGTGTAACTCAGTGTCTGCTTTCATACTTCAAAATTAGACCTTCACATTGCAGGATAAAATATGTGACCACCTGTCCATGCTTCCCAGACATCATGTGCAGCTGCTGGCAGGCGGAAGAGTAGCGGGAGGAAGGGAATTTCCTCTGAGCTGTTGCCACTGAGGAGGGTGGGTCAGTGGTGTCATTTTTGAGGCTTTATTTTGCTGCCTCTTTCATAATTCCAGCGTCTTGTTGCTTCACCTTGCATTATGAGTTCTTCTGTCGGCTCTTTTCATTTCTCCATTTTGACAGTTATTTGCAGCCCCTTTTGCAGGCAGGTTCATGGAGGATAAGACTGTCAATGACTACTAGTCATCCCAGCTCTTTATTGCCACCGTTATTGCTTCTTTCTGCCTGTTACTGGGCAGCATGAGCTGAAAGTGCTCTTGTACTCCTATCCTGCTTCCATGTTTCCACAGGTAGCTGGTTGGCCACTGTTTGAACAGAAAGCTGTATTAGAGAGAGGCCTATGGCTGGGTTCAGCACCATGTCCCTTGCACTCGTATACCTCAGTTGCCTGCTGTGGCATTCTTGTGACTACAGTATCTCAAACTCACTCCAGCTTGGATGCCACACAAAGCAGAGTTCTGTCTTTAGCTGCTCACTCACATCATCCTTATTTCAGTCAACTGAATTAATTCCAGGTTTTTCCATCCAGGCTTCTGGACAGGCCATGATGCTGACTTTTCTTGTAAACTGAATGTGATTTTCTAAAAAAAAAAAAAAAAAAAAAAGCCCAATCTTTTGTGATTTCCTTTGTGATTTTCCAAAAACTATCTTCTGAAAATTGATTTCATAGGTGTTTTCTTACTTGCTTTATTTGTTTTCAGATTGTTGCACAAAGCTTTTGATTACAGTGCTATGGCAAAGTGTTTACAAATCTATTTGAATAATGATAAAAGGTACTCCCAGCTACACATTAAGTTCAGTTGGTGTACTAGCTGCGCCCTCTCCTGGGGAAGGATGTTCTTGCCACAGTGATCCCGGCCTTGCTGACATCAACGGCTACAAGGCAGCTTATGCTAGGCTGCCTTTGGAATGTACTTCAACAGCAGCTGGTCTGGAATGTGGCAGCCAGGTTGTTAGTGTAAGTGAGATTTTCCATTTTGAGCACATTACACCTGTTCTTAAAGAATTTCACTGGCTTTCCCAGCTCCCTTCAAAATTCTAGTTTTGACTTGAATGCCCCAAACAGGCTGCATACTAGATTCACCCACCCCCATATGATTTGGCCTATATGAGATCACTGTTGAAACATGCATTCCTGTTATCAGATATTAAACAGTTAGCAATCAAAGATAGAGCCTTTTCTGTGATGGCACCTAAGCTTTAGAATCACTTCCCCAGAGAAATCAGCCTAAGCTTCTGCTTTCTTTAGATTACAAGTGAGAACAATTTTCTTTAGGCATATAAGGAAAGAGGGGGCAGAAAGGAAGGAAGTGATTGTTTACTGTTTGCTCTGTTTGTGGCTGTACATTTTTAATTGTTTGGACTGGGAAAAGTGCACATTATCTCTTGTGCTTCTTCTCCAATGCAGCATCCTTTTGAAATACAGTGCCTGATCCATTGAGAAAGGTATAATGGAAGTTCCAGCCTGGATCAAGCTGGTTGAGTATGTGTTGCCAGTCAGGGTAAATAAATAATACTCTGGAAATAGTACTCTATTGATTTGTATTTCTCATTTATCAAAATTGTCAGTCATTGAGAAGATAGAAGTCATAGCATACATTCATATAGGGCTGTCACTTTTAAAAAATGCCACCCAATTTTGTCCATTCTTTGCATCATGCAAGTTTCTGTTTCAATAGATGTGCTTAATTTGATGCATCCATATTTCTCAATTGTGAGCACTGTAGCCTAGACAATAACTAACCTTTTTTTTTCTCAGTTCATCAAACCATGTTTCTTATCAGATGCAATTATACATGGAGTGCCTTAATAAACCATCAGTAAATAATCTGTGAAAAATGTGGTGAACGACTTAACAATTAGGGAATCCCCACCCCACCCCAATTTATAAGAAAAACATCTATTTCAATTTGAAAACCCATGTTGGATGCAGGGTGGAGGGAATTCCACTCATCTGAAAAGGTTCACTCATCTTTCCCAAATTGCCTGAGTGGCTGGTATTTCTGCTGGACTCTGAAGTATTTTACCAATCACAATCTGGAACAAAGTTCTAAAGCATTTCCAAGTCTTCCTGCTGAATTTGGATGTGTTGCTGGGTCCTGCTCTCTAGCTCATCCTTAACAACTGACAAAATATTTACCCTGCTCAGTACAGAAAAGGGTAACTTTTTCCAAAATATTATACAAGTTTGGGATCAGAAAACAGACAATGAAGGGGTTTTTGAAAAAGAATTTGGATTTATGCACCATGCATCCAATTTTGTTGAACCGTTTTCCAGAAAGCCATGAGAGCAGGACTTTGCAAAGCGTTGTATGCCTTGTGTAATAATTCCATTAAAACGTTAGGAAGAGAGAAAAGGGATGCCATGATGAGGTGACGCAGGAATGCCAGATCCCAGCTGGTGTAAGCAGCAGAATCTGTACAGTGTATGTGTGCACTATTAGTTAATTATAGTTAATTTCACATGCAGCTAAAAAGGAGGGGAGTTCATTACCAGGAGTGTTGCTAGATCCCTGCCCATGAGTCTAGACCCATGTTGCTAGACCCTGATCTATTTCTCAGGGCCTCAGATCTATTCTACATATCCCTGAGTATCCATGGATGCTAGTGGAAGACTGCCAATCTCATAAATGCCTAACAAAGCCCCTGTTCACCACTTAGTTTAAAATTTGGTACAGTATATTATTTAACAGTAATATTGGACTATTTAACTGAAAGCTATAGTTTTCATGAAACCAGGATATTAATTAATTGAAGTTCAAAACCATATGCATATAGGGGCAAGGGTTTGTGTAACATGTAGCCTAGTGGCTAAGAAGCTGAGCTGTTAGTTAGGAAGTCCCTGGTTTTATTAAATCTCTGTTCTGTCAGCAATCCCTTAGATGGCTTTAGACAAGGTATTCTCCCTTAGCCTCAACACAGCATGTGCAGCACCTGGGTAATACTGGCTCACCCTAGAGGGTTGTTGTAAACATAACAAGTTAAAGAATGTGAAGAATATCAGATCAGAGGTCCATCTAGTACAGAATCTTGCTTCCTGTATTGACGAGAGGGCTGCTTCTGGAAAGCAAAACCAAAGCCTGCAAGTAGGACCTGAAGGCAATAGTCCTCTTTTGCAATACCTCCCCAGCCTATCTGATGGAGTGGCTCTGATCTTGGGGGTTCCATAAAGCCATTGTAACTCAAGGCCACTGACCTGTCCGCCACAAATATGTCTAATCCCCTGTTTAGGTTGTACCAGCTAAAAGTCATGGCCACATCTGCAGCCGTGAATTCCATATATTCTGCATTTTATGAATAAGCGCTTTCTTTTCTCTATCCTAAATCTATTGCCAGTTAATTTCTTTGGATGACTTTTAAGTTTTAGTTCTAAAAGAACTAGACACTTTCCATTTTTTAATGATGGCTAGCATAGAATTTGCCTTTCTTTCTTTTCCTTTTTATACAGCTGCTGCTTATTGTTATTTATTGTTATGACTGTGAGCTGCCCAGAGGTGCTGTGGCACAACTGGATGCTGTAGCACAACTGGGCGGCATACAAATGTTTTAAATACATAAATAAATAAATTTTCATTGATTGAAATCATGGTCCCCTTCTTTGTAAGTCATGACCAATTTGGATTCCTTCAGTGTCTATGAGAAGTAAGGATTTTTTGCTCCAGTTTGAATAACTTTATGTATACTTACATTGAGCATTGTTTACCAGTTTGCTGCCCTTTTGGAACTCTTCATCATTTGCTTGGATTTCACTGTGCTGAATCAATTGATATAATCGACAAGCTAGGTCACATAACTGCTTCCTTCTAACTCCATATCCTTTATGAGGAGGTTAAATCTCCCCAGTCCCTATACATTTTTGATGAGTGAAGTCTCTACTTCAAGAACTACTTATTAATATCTGTCCTCCCATTCTTGGTATTTAACCAGTTATTGACAGGAGAACCATCTTCTTATCCTATTTTTACCATGTTTATTCAAGAGCCTTCAGTGAAGTACTTGTTCAAATGCTTTTGGAAGTTCCAAGTATATGAAATCTGATGAAAGCATTTTGAGCATTTGAGAGCACTATTCAGATGCTAAGTACCATTACAGGCAAAAGCCAAAAAAAAAAAAAAAAATCCCCTTGCAAGTTTTCCTTCAAATGCTTGTGCATTATGATTCATGTGTTTGTATAACATGCTTTATTTAAGACTTTTCTTCCTTTTAAACAACACTTTTAGTGCAAAAAAGATTTTATCTAGAAATAATAAGACCATATCTCGTTATAATCTATATTTGGCACAAAAAATCTTAACTATTTGCTATATATAAATTTTAGTGTGTGGGGGGGGGTCCCCAGCACCATAAAAAAGTGGTTCCTAAAGTCATGTGAATCACAACCAAATTATGTTGTTATTGGTGTTTGGTCTTTTATGGTTTTCTGACAAAATGCAGTCCCAATTATTGAATTCGTATGAGTTGATGTCATATTATATGGCTTTTCTTCTTGCTTCAGTAAAAAATAAGCATCTTCCTTGTTGTTCCACTAAACTAAATAAACATCAGATGATGCTTGTATAGAGATATAAGCAGCTCTTTTAAAAAATGCTAATTGGAGTGATGTAATTTTGTGACTTCGGATGATTGCATAGTGACTGCAAAGCAATGCAATACATCAACCTGTAAAACATTTTCTTTTATGTTTTCTTACCAAAGATCAAAGCTTTTGATAAAGGCAGGACTGAATGATCATACCATCATATATGGAAGTGGGGCACAAACTCCAGAAAACATGAGATGTAAGGCAGATTACCTTCTCTCCTCTTAGTAGACCAAATTCTGTGCTTTCTCCCACTCTAATATGGCAGGTAGGAAATATGAGGTATTGTTTACCTGACTAAGCAAAAGGACCCACCATCAACACCATTCCAAATTAAGTTCAGAGATCAGAGTTAGTTCCAGTTATGATGACTCTGAACTGCCATTTTGATCCTATAGATCAAGGATTATGTGTGTTTAACATATACCTGACCAAGGTTTTGTTCATATCTACATGAGCAAGCAAGCATGGTGAACCTTGTATAGGGAGGAGTGGGTAAAACTAGAGGGAGCAGCAGGCTGTGGCTGGTTACCAGGGAGACTAGAAGCAAGAATAGTTGAAGTGGGCAGTACGGGGAGAGGGAGAAGTTATGCGAGTTTGGGGAAAGAGGGAATACAAGAGTGTGCAGCATCATAACATGCTTTTTCCTATTGCTTCTTCACAGAAAAATTCTGATCCTTTTATCCTCCAAATCAATCTTATCCCAGTTGTTTTAAAAAACTCCAGTGGACTGTTTTAGCCAGGATCTGCACTGGACAGGTTGAACGCTCCAGGATGATATCTTATGTGACAGAAAGTATTGCAGAAGAGGAGGTCATATTTTATGTCTAGACTGTTCAAACTTGTTTTAACTAACAGAAGTATATGATACCTTTTTCGCTGCACCCAAAGGGTTCATACTTAGAACTGCTTTATATGTTACAGCAGCTTGGCAGGACTTCTGCACAGATGATCTAATGTGTGTAAGTCAATACTTCTGAATAGGTTTGCTAGGCACACTGGAGTGTATTGAGGGAAATGCTTGAGTGTGTCACAAGGAATTGGATGAGTGGGTGGGTGGATGGATGGATGGATTGATGACTCCTGTGAATCTAGGGAATCCAAGAAAGCAGCTCCCAGCTTCTCTGTGATTCATTGTGCTGTCATTGTTTCCTGGAGCTTCACAGAAGAGCAGATAATTATGTCCCTCCTCTGAATTAGGTATGATCGGAGCATTCAGCTTTTCTAATACCAAAAATCCACCAACTGACCTGCCCTTGGCAGAGGCCGACTCTTGCAACTCTATCGCAACTTTGGGACTGCCTTCTTTTAATCATGAAGCGTGGCTCGGACAGGAATTTGTGCTGAACCACTGTGAGAGAGTTCCTCTGGAAGCTGGTGCTTCTTCTACTCAGTTTAAAAGCAGAAGCAAACATGTGGAAACTGTGTTGTGATTTTAGAGATTCATCTATCACAGACCTCTCTCAAGAGGCCTGATTTCTGCCCCTGCTTATGTTGTCCAGATTTATAAAGCTCCAAGGTCTTCCTGGCCCAGCCAGCATATTTTCCTATCCATTGGATCCAATATGAGGGAAAGGTTTGTTTGTTTGTTTGTTTTAGAAAAACAGAATTCTGCAGGATCATAAAAGCAGTCAACACAGCTTTAGGAATCATGGATCTTCTTCCACTTCAACAACCCCAGGTCCACTTTGGGATTACTCTGTTAGGCTGAAATCTTAGACTCACTTACCTGGGAGTAAGCCACAATGAACTAAGTGGGACTTCTAAGTCGACAGTGTAGGCTTTAGAACTGTTCTTCATTGATCCCAGGCATACAGCGTTGTGTGACATGGATTCATACTGGTGGCAGATTTAGATATATGAATGTAGAGTATAAGGTTGTGATCAACTGTGTCCCATTTTATACAATCAAGTACATAGATCGAGTGCATACTCAAGACCATCTTCACAAATGTAATGACTCAAAAATGTTTATATGCACATCTTATTTTGTACTTATAAACAGCATACTAAAAGTTTCTATAGCCTGTAAAATGTTAGTCTGAATGCCTAGAATCTAATCTAATTTTGGGGCCATGTGTGGGACAATTAGTCTCTTGCACTCTAGTTAGCCAAGAAAAATATCAGCATAAAATCATGGAAGGTGTTTCCTAAATGAATGTAGCACTAAGCTTTCCCTGTTGCAAACCACTTACATTTCAATATTCATTATAACAAAATGTTTGCGTGTGTGCAACTTGATAGCGGAGGATAGTTTTCCCACTGGGGACATTTATTTTATTTGTATGTGAATAAAATAGGAAGTCATTACTCAAAGGTTATTGGTTTAATTTTTGCAGCAGGATACAGCCTTCAGTTACTTAGGACTGTTCAGCAAATTCTGTCTGTAAAATCATAATATCATGAAGTATTCTGAATAGCTGAAAAGTCTGTGTTCTGCTGCACCTACAGAAGTTGATCAAATATGGTTTACACAATCTTTATGTTTTTCTCTTCATTACCAATCTTCATACAAGACTAAGATCTTCAGTAAGACAAAAACTAAGATGAACTAGGATATGAAATAATCTAGAACATGGGGCACAGTTTCACCTGCTGTCTTTTTGAAGACAGTTAATATGGATTTGTTTTCTCATAACATTTTTAGATTTGACAATAGATAAGAAAGCCTATGGACAAATTTTTCCTGCCTTCTTTATCCTCTGTGTGCATGTCTCTTAATTAGAGATAGTGGAAAATTAGTTTGGTTCACACTTTAATGTAAACTTTCCTAATTCACACTTCTCAAAACAATCGGTGAACTGAAATAAAATTGAAGTGCTATTTCCCAGTTAAAATAACATTGTATACCAAAAAAAATGGGTGATTTGTACTTGGGAGCAATAAAGTTTGCAAGGAAAACGGTCTGTGCCTGCTGATAGTTCAAAGAAGGAACCTCAGTTCAAGAGAACTAAGTAAGGCACCTTGAGTTCCTTGCAAGAGAAAGTTGGGAAATGCAGTAACAGTAGAAGTAGTATATTAAATGTTTTATTAGGAAGAGTGCATGTGAAAATGTGTATTTTTGAGCAGATGTCTTTTTTAATGCAAGCTAGTGTGGAAATGTTATCAAAAGAATTTAAATAGAAATGAAAAAGCAAATGAAAACCAAAACTGACAGTTTTATATATCCCTACCCATTTAAGTATCAGTAGCAATAAAAAGAAGTCTTAAAAGAAAATTGTGGAATGTTTAACAAAATTAGCTATGTACATTTACTACTATGTCTCTGTCTCTCTCTCTCTCTCTCTCTCTCTCTCTCTCTCTCTCTCTCTCTCTCTCTCTCGGATAGCTTTCAGAAAATCGTCTTCCTAAAGCATTGCGAAACAGGAAATTTGTGAAACAGGAATTCCAGTTTGCTTAAGAGGGAATGACCTTTTCCGATACGCTGCCCCACACCTGGTACAATAGGAATTTGTCAGCATAAAAGCTCAGCTTGAATGCATTCCAAAATCTTACTCTTCTGGCACTTCTTCACCTCTCTCCATCTCTTCTATAGCCTGCTCAGAAATGAAAGCCAGGTTTTTACAGCAACTTGAAACTTTTTGCTGTGTTCTGATACCTTGCAGAGTGAGTGCTGTTATAAATAATGAATCGTGAATCTGCAGCTTAGTACCACTGAGAAGACCACAGTGCAGCCAAATGTTCCACTTACTGTACATACAGAGCAGAGCAATTCTATATTTGGATTTTTATAAATATTCACTCAAATTAAATCAAACCATCTCCTGCCTGCTGTTATCAACAGCATAACCTGAGTGATTTCTTGCTGTGCTTTATTTGAAGAAAAAGTTGATCCAAGGATCACTGGTAATTTCCATTGCAATCTTCCTCTTTTCTAGAAGACTGTCTTCAGGAAGCAGCTCTTATTATGAGATCCATGTTCTTGTTCATTTCATTTCATGTGGAGACAATAGAAATGTAGTAACCATACTCCTGTAAGTGCATTTCAAGACTTTCAACCACTGCGCAGCCCTGTAATAAAGGCCAACATTATTCCCATATTGCAAATGAGGGGCTGAGGCAATAGCAGCTAGCTTAGAGTAACAGGGTTCACACAACATAATAATCCATGCTCATGGCTGAGTTGAAGCATGGGTTGCTGTATTGTCAGCCTCACTAACAGATCATGATTTGTTAACCTTAAATAACCCACACAAAAAGTCCATGGTTCATAGTAGGATTGTGAGCAGTGGGTTGTTTGTGGTTCACATGCCTGGGTACAGCCTTCACAACAACTCGCACTTGTACAACAAGACAAAGTTCAATGACAATTGTGTCAACCCAGTCCCTGAATCGGTGACTGAACTGAAATTTAAACCTGGCATTCAGGAGCACATAATAAGAAAGTCACTATGCCCACCGGAGTCAAAACCATTTAACAGTAGTTGTGGTTAGCTGCTGGACTGGGAAGGGTAGACGACAACAGGATAGGAAGAGCTAAGACAAAACTGTTGCAAACACAGGAATAGCTTTATATTTGACAAGGGACATTTGCAGGAAAAGTAATCCGTTAAAATTGAATGTTTATTAATTGTACAGGTGAAATCCAATTAAACTTAGTGAGAGTGAACAGAGCTATAAAATCAGGATTACCTACTATTTTCCCCTCATGCTGGCGAAAGAGACCTCTCTTCAAGTCTGCTACGCGTACACTTTCTGCTTCTGTTACTGCCTTTGCTCCTTGCTCCCTTTACCTGCCGTTGCTTTTAACATTGCTTCTCCTCATTTACTTTCATCAAGACGTTCATTCTCTGGCGAGGGCTTCCATCATTCTCACTTTTCTTGTGTGCAAATATGTGAAAGTCCAGCATGCAGAGAGTTCTTTTAGTAACTTGCCAGTGATTTATGTATCTGTCTACCATCTTGCCCTTCCTGAGTCAGTCATATGGTTTGTAGGACATGTCTCAAGCTAAGCCAAATTGGCAGCCATAAATTTCCATCTCTGCAGGCTCAAGCAGCAGTAGGCATCCGGTCGTTCCGGCATCCTTGAGCCATCTGCTCCAGGTTGCATCCCTGCCACATACCTCTTTTAACACACAGTGTGTTAGGGTGAAGGAAATAGATGAGATTCCCTAGTGCCAGTAAAAATATGAATTGCATCAAGTGTCTCAGCCTTTGGCATGATACCCTTATAGAAATATGAGGAAAGGTAGCAACCTCTGTAGTTATGATTACATTATTTTTTCATTATAATTTTAAGAAGGTTGTCACTTCTTAACATTTCTGTTCTAAGGGTAGTTTTCATCTTCAAAAAAGGACACAAGACTATGCATGCTCAGGCTGAATGCTGGGAGCTACAGCTCCCAGCATTCTTCCAACCAGCATTCTCTCAAACATGGAGAATGCTTAATGCACTTTACTGATTTGTTTCCGTTATTCTTCAGATCCATTTTGAGTAAATTAAGGGGTACATATCCAGATTGGATTTATTTCAGGGTGAAAAGACAATCTCATGATGGAGCACTGTTGTGAAAGTTGGTCCTTTGTAGAAACAATACCTTTCATTTATAGCAGCCATAGAGAAGTGAGAAGGAAACATGCTTTTCTTGTGTACTTGATATTATTTATGCAAATACTATTTTTATGTAGATTATCAGCAAATAGGAAACATCTACTACAAAATGATTTGAGCCTAGAGAAAATGCTTATATTGTTTTCTGCCTGTTAAACTTACATGTTGAAACAGGGAAAAAAATCTATATTCCCAGCATTTTTCAGACATCCATGCTTGCAAAGGAATGCTGGAAAATGTAATATTTTCTGTCTAAATATGCATATGTCACCTTTATTTGAGAAAGATTCCCATGTTACATTGGGTTGGCAATCCAGGACTCCGGAACCCTGATTTGAGGGTCTGACTTACAAACTTAGAATGTATCATGAAGCACCTGTAGTTCCATCCCTCTTAATTGTTCCTCTGTACCAAGAGTGGGCAATTTGCAGCCCTTTAGATGTCTTAGCCTAAAGCAAGTCTAGCTATCCTAGACAATGTTGATGGATTATAGGAGATGTTGGCCAAAACATCTGGATGGCCACCAGGTGCCTACCCCTGATCTAGACCAATGATCAAAGCAATACAAAATACCTTTGTAGACCACCTTGAAATGCCTGGAATAGAGGACAGTATAGTTGTAAAAATACAGTGAATTGAAGCTCATGGGTCCACCACTGCAGGAGCAGACTTTCAGCCCTCCAGAACCAATTGGGGATGGGATTGCAGGAGGAGGGGAAACTAGTCTCCATATAGTTTGACTGAAAGAAGTAATTTTGTTGATGGAGAGGGAAATTAGGTACACATTTCTGGAATAGGAAATGGTTTATAGTTAGAAGATTGCCATTGTACTGTATCTCATTTGTTCACCAGTTAGAGTGCAATTGTGCTTACTGATATGAGTTCACACCATCAGCATAATGGCTGCATTCCTTTTTTTTTATAAATTTTATTAAAATTTTAAACTAATACTAAAAAACATCAAACATCACATACATTGAATTTACTGGGTCAGCCCTCTACTACATATTTTTTAACGTTCTATACTCAGATTCAAATCAGTTTATAATAATTGGAAAACATCTCTAAGTTTATGCCAAGTCCCGTTTCTCCAGCCAGTTATAGAAAGAATCCCAAGTTTGATAGAAGTCAGTGTCCTCTTTCTCCTTCAATGATAAAGTCAATCTATCCATTTCTGCGCAGTCCAAGATCTTTCTTACAATCAATCCATCGGTGGGTAGCTCCTCACTTTTCCAATATTGAGCAAATGCAATCCTCGCCACTGTGATTAGGTGTAACATCAAATACATTTCCTGTCTGTTAATGTCTTCCGGTATGATGCCTAACAAGAAAACTTCAGGTTTAAAAGCAAAGGGTTTTTGTAATATTTCCTCCATCCATCTGTGTATTTTAATCCAATACTTTTTCGCATTATCACAAGTCCACCACATATGATAAAAAGTACCCACTTTATGTTTACATTTCCAACATCTATTTGACATATTTGGAAACATCTTAGCTAATCGACTTGGTGACAAATACCATCTATAGA